>NC_089748.1:23335501-23440501 GCF_040412425.1 Macrobrachium rosenbergii
TATATATATATATATATATTATATACACAGTATATATTTTTATATCAATCTTAGGTAATATACAGATTCGCATGTATGGTATTTCCCACAAGAGCGTATTCCATTTGCCTCTTTTATTCTAGGGTACTTTTGATTATTAACATTCTTTCTGGCATTTCTTCCCACCACCAACACTTCTTTTCCCCCCTATAATAATTCTTCATGTTCGTGTAGCTTTGCCTATTTCAGCACACACTACGTTACAATTCGTACAATGTACACTAGGAAACCACAATCTCCGACCCACCTAGGTCGTGCTCGGAGTTTATGAGCGGGGCCTTTTCGGACGGCGGGCAACGCCAACTATCACGGACTGAAACACACTCGAACACCTTTTGAACCCTTCCGGATTTTGCTTTGGGTGGTTTTTTTTTTTTTTTTTTTTTTTTTTTATGATTTTACTGCATATAATGCAAAGCAGCCATGGTATGATTATACAGAACACTGTGTTGAATTCTAAAACCTGTATAATATCGAAACGAAGAAAAAATGCCGAAACTGCCGGGTTGTAGTTAGGAATGGGGAGAGGGGGAGGGAAGGGTAGAATCTGTGTGTTGTCTCTCTCCCTCTCTCTCTCTTATTCTCTCTCTCTCTCTCTCTCTCTCTCTCTCTCTCTCTCTCTCTCTCTCTCTCTCTCTCTATGTTCTTCATTGGGAGGGTCGCTATCGTTCTCGGCTAGCACTCTGCTTGGCCCGCGTTTGATTCTAATTCTCTGGCCAATGAAGAATTAGATATAATTTATTTCTGGAGATAGAAATTAATTTCTCGGTATAATGTGGTTCGGATTCCACAATAAGCTGTAGGTCCCGATGCTAGGTAACCAATTGGTTCTTAGCCACGTAAAATAAGTCTAATCCTTTGGGTCAGCCCTAAGAGAGCTGTTAATCAAGCTCAGTGGTCTGGTTAAACTAAGGCTATACTAACTTTAAACTAAGGTATACTTAACTTTTCTCTCTCTCATCATCATCTTCTGTCTCTCTCTCTCATCATCATCATCATTACACATCATCATCATTATCATCATCATCTCTCTAAATGACCACAAAAATGCATAACACTCATAAAATATGAGGGAGAAGACAGAGAGAGAGAGAGAGGAATGGCACGTCGACAAAGCACACTACCTTTTCAGCAGACGTTTTAACCAAGACAAGATAAGGCAAGTCCTGCTCCTACTCATTACGTTAGCTTGGTCGGCGCTGTGATTCGTCCACTTGTGTGACGCTGCTTCAGATTTTCATTTCCACACACAACACACACACACACAACACAGATTCTACCCTTCCCTCCCCCTCCCCCCACCTTTCCTAACTACAACCCGGCAGTTTCGGCATTTTTTCTTCGTTTCGATATTATACAGGTTGTAGAATTCAACACAGTGTTGTCTATGTCTATATAACCATACCATGACTGCTTTGCATTATATGCAGCAAAATCATTAAAAAAACAAAACAAAACAAAAAACAAAAACAAAAAGTTCGAAAGGTTTTGAAAGGTGTTTCAATCCATGATAGTTGGCGTTGCCCGCCGTCCAGAAAGGCCCCGCTCATAAACTCGGAGCACGACCTAGGTGGGTCGGAGATTGTGGTTTCCGAGTGTACACCACTTGCACACAATCATTCAAAGCCCAGACTCTCTCTCTCTCTCTCTCTCTCTCTCTATGCTGCGATAACAGGTAACATCTACGCAGGTACGTATGTATGCATGTACAGAAGCGCGTATTGAACAATAAATAAACTTACACATAACAGTTTCATTGAAACCCTGGGGATGAAATCCTAAGAATATAAAAGAATTTTATCTACAGAAACCTTTGTTTGAAAAGTATTACAAAAATATGTTTAATTCAGCAAGGGCGACCATATATTCGCCTTTGAAAGAACTCGTGAGCTTCGTCAAGAATTTGATCGTCCATTTCCCGACATGAGGATAAAATATGCTGAATACAAAAATGTTCAGCATTTTTCTAAGCGCAGTAGAATTTATTTCTTCTTTAAAGTGATGGAGTACAAAAGCTGACCAAAAACCATTAATAACCACGAAGCCTTTGTAGAGGGCAAGACCTTTTTAAAGATCTTGATAAAAATTTACAGCCACTGGAGACGGAGATAAGCAAGAAGGAATAGAGCAAATATAGTGACCAGTAATCTGTCTCAAATCAAACATTTCTAATTTTGCATCACATGAAAAATGCTATCAAAGACATTTTTGCACCAGGGATTTTATCGCAAGAAAGGTAATATCAGTTGTACCCATAATTACAGTACAAAGACCATGGCTCTACCCCAAGCGCTTAAAAGAATAAAAAGCATTCAATCACAAAGCTGGCAATAAAAAATACTTATAAAAAATATCAATAAAACATGCAATGTAACACTCACCACCCTCTGCACAGCGAAGAATTCGATGGCGAAGCGTTATCTGGGAAACGGTTCCAAGACAACAAATACGTATTATGAAGCACTAATACAACGCGCACCTGCAACAATAAAAATATCTGAATTAAAAAAAATCGATCTTTCAGACGTTCTGATTGTTTTGGGAGTATTATTAAACTCGTAAAATATATCGTATTAATCTTAACTGCTAAACCTTCTTACCCCAAGGTAGATTTATTATTAACAACATTATTGCTACAAATCCATACACACATCTTAAAAAGTTGTAGCCTGCGCATTTCCACTGAGTGATTATCTGCGCCATATCATGTTTACAATCATTACACATTACTTTATAGTCTTATTCATAGTGTTGTACCATTCTGTCGGGGAAAACTTTTCTTGAAGTAATGTTTGCCAATTTCGAAAAGTTTTTAAAATTAAAGAACCTTTTATCGAAAAATGTTCAACTTATCGTTTACAAACTCACTTTTGCACCGGACACATCCACTGCAACAGTAAATTGCTGGAACTTCTTTGCAACTGATTTGGCGTGCGTGGTTACAACGTGCAGCATCTTCTGTCAGGTAACTTTCATAATGTTTTGTTCATTTTGGGACAACAACATTGTAACTTTAAAATTCGGCCGAGAAATCATATTGCAAAAAGATTCCTAAATGTGGATATTTTAACCGTTGGTCATAAAAAAAATTGTGATTTTGATAATTAAGGCAAGGTCATGAAACACTGTCGAGAGATCAGGTGAACACTGGGTTAATACAATAAGTTGCATAGACTTCGGTGAAATATAAATGAAAAAATAAAAACAAGCCACGTTCATATAAACCAGTTATTCACTTAAGGAAATAACGAAAATCTTGACACCTGTATGAAGCCTAACAACACAATGGATAATACTGACAGTAGTGACATTAATAAGCGGTTAATTAAATGAATTAAACAGGATTTGTTCCTCAAAGTATCACCTTTTATGCATATCATGTCCTCCAAACTTCAAACCATCTATTTAGTGAAGTACAGAAATTACTATGTTCGTGATTTTTCCAGAAAACTTACCCTATTCACTCTGTCAGTTAAAAGTGGTTTCATCTACTAATATAACTTTGTTTATTTCTTTTAGAGTACAGGTAATCGGAAAAACTCTGCCAGTATTTATACACTAAAAGCAATATTTAATAGTGAGCTTCTGACATAACAACTTTGTTATTTAGGCAAAAGGATCGAGATCATTAATATGAGTCACGTGATGAGATCAGTATCAGTCATAAATACGCAATATCTGTGAACATAACAGGCGAATAATAATAATAATAATAATAATAATAATAATAATAATAATAATAATAATAATAATAATACGGTAAAAGACCTTCGCTTAGTGTTGTGCTGCTGAACATAAGTGCTCAGCACAATGAATACAAATTTATATTCTAAACATAATACCATTTTAATAAAACGGATTAGAAAAAAGAGAAATTACAAATGAAAAAGTAGAATGCAGTTGCTGTGGAAATTATCCTTCATAATAATTATCGTTTCGTTATAAAGTATGGGTGCATTAGAAAAAAAAAAAGTAAATTTCACATTTAATTTTCTAAATTTCTTTTTTATCCTTTCTTCTGCACGATATAAATCACTTAAGTGTTCCCCTAAAATTTACCTTAAAAATAATACTTCTGTAGGGTGTGGAAACAATCAGGTATACCTATTTGACCAAGATCACAATTAAACGTGATTGCTGTTGGATATTAAGTTGGCCTTACCCAAGCACGGTTCTTGCTCCTGGTTCAGGCACTGCCATGGGTTGCGTTTTTTTCGTTTTGTACTGATATTCTCATTTCGGTTGGTTAATGCCCCTTGTGTGGGTCTCTGGATGTGGTGGGTAGGAAGGAACGTCTGCGAAATGTTCCGGGATGGTTTAACGAGCATCATCTAAATGGTCGAGGGTTTTCTACCAGAGCCTTAAGACTGCCTTGGTGCCTGCCGATTCCCTAAGAGCCGTATGGGGGCCTTTCTTGTATGATATTAATATCCTTATTCCTGTTGGCTAATGACGCTTTTTTGACGCTTGTGTCTCACGAGAAACATCTCACGAGTACCTTTCTGCGACAGTTTATAGAGCAACGAAAACAAAATTAATGACGGTACATAATATGCCTGAAATCGAACTGTCTTCCAAGAACTTCACACATATACCGCCTAGCCCATCCACGGAATAACAGGATGCTCCATGACCAGGAGTCCGTGCTGGCTTAAACCAAGCTTCATCTCCAACAACCCAATAATCCAAGGTAAATCAATCTCTATTTCTGATCATATCCTGCAGACTTGAAATGAAATTATAACTTATTATAGTTTTATTAACTTTTCTGTAGACCTTTCATCGTAAAACAAACGTAAACACGAGTGTGCCCATACCGTGCAGAAGTACCATTCCTGAAATTAATATTGAGCAACTCGAGTGATTCAGGCCACACAGCATAAAGTATACTACTTAAAATCATAAATTGAAACAAATTTTGCTGTACTGAGAAAGCCATGATTTGTAGTAATAATAAGATGAAAATGGTGAATCAAAATGTGCATTAAGTGGAATGTAATGAATTACGAAATTAATCAGAAATTCACTAATGGCAAGCCAGTTACTGGGAATAATCATTACATTTTGTGATGAGTAGCATATATCAAATTCTCTGAAACCTTTCTATATCTCTAATAATTAATATACAACTGTTACAACAACACAGACCTAAAATGGAAGACTACAAGAGTCGCTGACCATCACACATCACTGAAAATAGTTCGGTACCGCCAAAGGAGTTCTGTAAGTTCCTGTTATTCTTGAACTTTCCTGCTACTGATCTTGGGACACGAGTTAAAAACAGCATGTTTGGAATAAAGGGTTTTATAAATTATTTAACGTTAAGCAGCAAATGATAACTGCCACATCAAGCACGGTTTGTTCAGTAGTTACGAGGGGATAATAACTTGAGATAGAAATGAGGTTTTTGGGCATAAAACTATTTACAATAAAAAACGGGGACCAAAGTGACGTCAATGTCTGAGGTCCCAGCACACAGTTGCATACCATTATTTTGCATATCAAGAGACATAGCATGTACCATCAACAGTAGGTTTATAAAAATTAAAATAATACTTGTAAAAATATTGACATCAGGATACTCTACTACCTTAAGTAAAATGGGAACAAATTCTTATGGAATTCACAGAAATAGCCATGGAAGGCATTAAGCGAGGAATTTTCATTTCAAAAGAGACATCTCAGATTGAAAAACTGAATTTTCAGTGCACCCTCTCAGTATGTTTCAAACACAAAATTTAATCAAAAGATTTTTTTTGTTGACCACTATTTAGGATCCGTTGCCCTTACTCCATTGTTTCGGCTATATATTCCCTAAACTGCACAGCGCCCTTTGCAAAAGGCCCAATCGCCCTTACTTGGTGTATTAACGATCATGAGGTGCGTATTTCTAGAATCCTATATATATTTTTTCTGCCTCCACTCCTATTAAAAAAATTTTCCCTGCAGTACTTATGCGTAACACACCTTTATTTTAAATTTTCTATCTAATCCTTCCATCGTATTTTTAACCTAATACCTCATTCAAGTCCAGGATATATGCCCTTCATATTATAATCTCATCCAACTCGCTAGTCTTAATTACATTTACATCCGCACTTTACCCCTTCCTCTCCAGCTCTTCTATTTGGACTTCAGCTTCAGCCAAATAATATTCAGATATACCTACTGTACAGCCACTTCTTATCTCATCAATACATCCATCAACTTGCATGCACGGACCAAAGCACACGCACGAACAAAAACACGCAACACATACATACGTGCATTCACACACACGCGCACACAGAAATATACATACACACACACACACATATATATATATATATATATATATATATATATATATATATATATATATATATATATATATAAACAAAACACACACACACTTAATGTATATATATATATATATATATATATATATATATATATATATATATATATATATATATACATATACATCTTTCTTTGCAAGGTTTTCGTTCGTTACGCTCAGTATATTCTGATGAATGTGTTCAAAGCAAAAACACACGGAGAAATAATTATTCCCCCATACATTATATTTCATTTTCCTGCTCTTATACTACAGTATATGTAGAAAGAAAGGTCATTCTTCTTTTTTAAACATTTCTTTATTCCCTGCTAACATTCTCCAGCTGGGTTTTTGTTTACTTCTTAGTAACTCATGGATTTCTTATATATACTTAATCCTGTCTCTTAACTTCTCAGTGTAATAGGTATATTACTTCATCGAAACTATTTCTATTCTACGGCTTTTCATTTCAGTTGCAAAGGACGCAAAAGGTATTCTGTCACGCGTAATTATAACACCAACTAGATCGGTTAATGTCTTTCCACTAATGCTTTTTGCTAACTCTTAAAATATATTTCTATATTCCATTTGTTATTTCATACTTCCGAGAATACATACTTCCTAGTATTTCAGATGTCATTATGTCCCATTCTAGAGCTGTAACTGAGCTGCCTGTGTTATACAAAAATGTCATCTAAGTAGTTCCTTGAATTTTGCTCAAAATATTCAACATATTTCCAAGACCGTTTCAGCTAAGCGCGTTTTATAGTATGCCATATCAAAGGATTTTCTTAATATCTTCCAGGTAAACGGTGTTTCATTCAAAGCACTTTCTATGAGAATACTTAAATTATTTCTTTCTTTATTCCTACCCTTCCAGCTTCCATCTCAAGTACTCACTGCAATTACACTACCTTCGCTCTAAACGGTTTTCTTATCTTTCTCTTTTCTGTTAAAGGGCATGTTTCTTTTCCACTTTCCAGCTGTTGGAACATTTTCCGTGAGGAAATAAACTTGCTGGGGCTATAACTAGTGAACTATCACAGACAATTAATACTTTATTTTTATAAATTACTACCGACTCTGTTTTTTGCAATGTTGCTCCCAGAGGTTTTACTGCATATTTACCTAAAAAATAACATTTCTTTCTTCTTTTTCTAGCATATTTTCTCGTAACTCCATTTCATTTCTCTTCTTAGCCTACTTTAAATTCTATTCTACTGTCAGTATTCAAGGGCCTTTTTTCTTTCCTTGTGTTCAGAACTGAAAGAAAAGTGATAAACCCTAATGCGTGCATTTTTTTGGTGACACATTTGCACGAGATACAAAACTTCAGTGTTAATTTCCACTTACTCCTTCCCAAAATTATATTACTCAAAATATCCAAGGATTACCATTCTGCATAACAACATCCACATGAAGGGATCTGCAATAAAAATGACGCTTCTTTCATAAACAGTTGAAATTATAACCATACATTGCGAGGTTACGGTGAACTTATTTTTTTCTGACAATTTTATGAAAGTGCACTTCAAATTCGCTTATTCAGACGGTTAGAGTTTATTTCAAAATTAAAGCTCCTGATATAAAATTCCATTATCTTCTAAACCAATATTTTTTTTTCAGTTTTTTAGCTGGTTACACAAATATTTAAGGGTTCCAACAATCCTCTGGTCTCGGCCACTATGGTCCCAAGTTGACAATATAAACTACTAAGAGTTCAAATACTTTAAATCGAAGTTTACTCGTATCCATTTAAATTTTGCTACTGGTAAGGACAACTGAAAACTCCATCTCTCTAGGATACAATAGACACCAGAGAAAGCGAACGTTGAATAAAACAAATAAAAAAAATATTTTAAACACGCTTTTTTTAAAAAGCACTAAAAAGTAAAGAAAAAAAATTTTTAAGGCACACCAGGATTTTCTTACGATTAATTATGTCTACAAAAATAAAAGCGTGGGCGCCAAACATGGAAAGAAATGCTCCAAGAAAAGAAATATATTTTATTATTTCTTGTAGCATTTCCTTCCATGTTTGGAGCCCACTCTTTTATTTTTGTAGACATGATTAATTTAAGAAAATCCTGGTGTGTCTAAAAATGTTTAACTTTTTAGTGCATTTAAATGAAAACGTTTTAAAAATTCTTTTTATGTTTTTTTTTTTATTTTATACTTTTTAGTTTTGACAGAAATTGTAACTGATTTATGATTTTATATAAAAAAATGGAACGTGATATCCTGTCGAACCAAAGAAGGTTTGAAAAATCCACAGATTTCCATACAAATCCTGAGATGCCGGGAGAGGTCATTGTAGGGTCACTAGAGGTCACTGCTGACTTACTGACAATGTAATGTTGTATTGTCACTGGGATTGAGTAACCATGCAAAATTTCAAGTACATCGGACGAAGGGAACAGGTCGAAAATTGAGTTACAATTTTTGACCCAAACAGACAGACAGAGACAGACAGACAGACAGATGGGGAAATCTAAGTTAAATAAAAGGGTGTAAAAACCAGTTTAACACTAAAGCGACAGACCTTCCATAGGGAAAATGGGTATAGACAAAGAATCCCCAATTTTTTTGGTAAAAGGTAAGAGATAATCACCAGGCCATGCAATACCTCGATTACGGCTGATACCGAAAGAATATATGTCAGACGTGATAGCCTGGTAGATGTTACAATGCCACATGAGAATGAACTATATCTTTTTCTGATCCACTGAATAAACGGCGAAAACGGTAAACAGATCTGGGACAAAGGGACAGCAGAGAGAAACAGGTTCACAGAATGAGAGGGAAGTGCCGGGTCACTCTGAATTATTTTAATTCACTGTATTGAGAACGAAGTTAAGAGGAAGAGAATCCTAAACAGGAAACCACACTGAAAGAAGCGACAGACAAATCCCACGTAAAGCTTCAGCAAATGGGAAGAAGAAAGGAACATTATTCATTACAAACTGATAGAAACAATTACTCTATATAACTTACTAAAAAAATAATTGAAGTTACGTATCCGAATTAGTCTTTTGCTCACCATAATAATAATAAATCAACAGAGGTAACTGTTAGTTGAATTTGAAAGTTAGCCAAACAAGCAAAGGCGGGAGTGAAATACCTCATTCCCTAGAAACTGCAATTTTACTAAAAGAACATATATTTCTTGCAAATTCCGAAAATCACAGGCCTGTGACTATCAATTTCTATAGAATAAATAAAAATTCTAAAACTTTTAGTAATTAAACTGACATGTGAACAGGGGAAAATGTAGAAATAATAATAATAATAATAATAATAATAATGAAACCTTGAAAACATGACTTAGTCGAATAGTAATGATTTTACCAAATTTTCAACTCAATCTGCTCAGGCAATCGGAGGCCTTCACTATAATTGTGCTCTGGTGTGATCAATACAGCGCAATCATAAACTATCACAAATTTTTTTCAAGTCTTACATTTTATAATATGTTTTGTCTAATACCAAAGGAAATCGTGGCATCTATAGCCCTCTAAAGGGGATGAATTGCCTCACCCCTTAAAAGGTGCCATTTCAACCAAAAGTACTTGTACTGTGCATCCTAAAAATTAATTCTGTAACTTTATTACTGTCTGAAAATTAGAGAGAAAATACTGAAACTTTACATTCTAAATTTTATTGTAACCTTCAAAAACCAGTCATAGTAAAAAATATTAAATTACTGTATAACCAACCTGAGATACATTGACCAGTGTAATCCAATACATAATTAAAACAAACTGGCTTTTAAAAAAATCTGTCACCTTGATAGACAGATCATGGTCAAAAATATTTTTCAAACTAGCACCAACCGTAGCAATAAATGCCTGCCAAGGTTATTTCAAATCGGAAAAATTAAATCACTTAATATACACCAAGCTTCACCAAAGCAGGGAGTGATACAAAGTTGAAAAATAAAATTTTAGCCGTTAAACTTATGTGTGATAATCACATAAAGGTCAAGATAAAAATAGTTTGGAGACAATCACTAACCCTACAGGTACCGAACTGCGCCCTGCAAATACAGGACTAAGCTAAGGTATATTATAAAAATTACTCACCTTTGAAGGTACAAACCTATCATATTTCCTCAAAACAGTAAAATATAAGGTTCACTGACCATTATATAAAAATGCCATAAAAGATAATGAATAATGAAATTTACATCATAAATTACAAAAACTAAGGTAGATCACTTACCAAATTTAATATGATTTGCAGCAGGACTTCTGTTCACATAACGCAGAACTATATAATGAGCTTGACGCAAACGCAATCGACGGCAGTTATACTGTACACTCCCCCCATAAACACTCCCATATAAAACTTTCAAACACGCGAAACTGCACTTGCTAGTCAAATAATTTTTTTATATTAGGCACAAGATCGAGTAAATTGTGGTCTTTGTTCTCGGAAGCTGGAGATTGTGTACTATCGTAGTACCTTTCCTGCATTTATAACTTTTTCTGAATAATCCTTCGGGTTCAACACTAATATGAATTGATCAGTGTTCATTAAGGCCTTCTCAACTGTATGGAGCAATTGATGAATAAAAATTTTTGAAGCAAAGACACCCATTTTTGTAAGTGTTCAGATGAGTTTGACTGATTTAGCAAATCACCGAAAACCCAACAATATACCAAAATAATAAATGTTTTAAGAGTTCTGAATGTGAAGTTTAATCGTTATATTGTCATGGCATTTACGGTGAAGTTCACCTCTGTCCTGATTGTCCCTCCTTCTATGTTAGACAACGACTATGATCTGAAAAAAAAAGTGAATGCTGTTGCGTTATCTGAATATAAAATTGGAACTATTGTCATTTATTACTGAGATTAATCCGTATTAAGATAGTAATTTAACAATACAATTTTATAATCATTATCACTTTAACATGAAATTTTTCCTCAAGAATTATAACTTGAGTTTTGCCAGGCCATCATCAACAAAACAGGTCCCAGAGGCGTCTGACATAAAGCATTAGTGGGGGTGCTTGGGATCTCTAAAAGCAAAGGCATTCAGAGTCAACAATTTTCTAATCTCCTTCAGACATCATGTTGTAGAAAACAAAGAGGACGATATTGTCAAAACTTTGATACGGCAATGGGTAACCCTTTATCACCAGGGTTAAGTAATATGTATATGAAATTTTTCGAAAGCAAAATATTAAACAAAATCACTCCAAGCAATACAATATGGTTCAGGTATGCTGATGACATAAAGCTTGTTCGGCCAGGTAACGAAAATGTAAATAATTTCTTGGCTGAGTTAGATGAAATTGTGCCATCTGTAAAACTCACTATGGAACTGTAAAAGGATGGTTGCTAGTAATGGGTTTAAATACAATGTGTACAGAAAAGCCACCAATATTTCTGCCAATGTTCATTTTTATTCCGGTCACAGCAATAAAACATGATTTTTAGAGCATTACGATTACTTAGCCCTGAATACACTCAAGATGTAATAGATAAGATTAGAAATATTGGCAAGACATTGAAATCCATTAAAAGCAGCAAAAAAAACAGGCATTCCATTTTAACAAAAAAGACACTTACAGAAAAAACCTGCTTGTACTGACATGCAATAGTAATTTCAAAGATATTCCTCATCTGCTTAAGAATTTTGGAGCTAATATAGCATGAGTTTATTGAGAACTCGCCCGACAATACTAAAGGATTTGTGTACCAGATTCCATGTAATTCCAGTGGTAACTCTTATACAGGTGAAACTGGAAAACAGTGGTAAAGAGAATATAACAGCATAACGTATGTGTGAGAAATGCAAATGTGAACAGTGGAATTTTTGTACACTGAAAACAAGCATAACATTAACTGGGCTTGAGCAAAATAGTTTATTGTAATAATGCACTACAATAGAAAAATCACCATGTCTAGTTTTATAAAGGAGAGTTTCAGCAAGTACATGAGCATTTGTCATGACATGCATAAACTGGATTCATTCTTCTCAAAAGAAATATGCATGGATTTCAATGTTAAGGAAGGTACTTGAAAGACGGGGATAAGGGTAGTGGGGATATGCGTGGATTTGTAAAATCTGACCTGTAACTAATTAAGGTTGGGCACGACCTACAAAAACCTGCAGTGTGAATACTTGTTTTCCATCCGTTAGTATGTTGGTATGTACTGTCCTGCTAGCATATATATAATGAATTTCTGCCGCTTTGTGTCAGTCCTCTGAAGATGGCTTACATGGCAATAAAGCCGACACTGGCCAGGAACTACAAGTTTGTTTCATTTCTACCCTGTGGTGCTTGATATTTAAAATCATGTGTAAGAGTGACTATAAGCATATGTATACATATTATATACATACATATATACAAATATATATATATATATATATATATATATATATATATATATATATATATATATTATATATATATATATAATGTATATATAAATATATATATATATATATATGTATGTATATATGTATATATATATATATATATATATATATATATATATATATATATATATATATATATATATATATATATATATATATATATATATATATATATATATATATATATATATATATATATATATATATATATATAGAGAGAGAGAGAGAGAGAGAGAGAGAGAGAGAGAGAGAGAGAGAGAGAGAGAGAGAGAGAGAGAGGGCCGTCTAAAGTCTCGCAATCATGTGGGTCCTCGGTGGGAGAGGCGGGAATTTGGGTGAGGGAAAACGAGTGAAATACAAGTATTTTATTACCCTAACCTAAACTAGGGGTGCCAGTCCCTTTCCTGTACCTGGCGGGGGGTGAGCCTCACCCCCTTGACCCTACTAACCTAATCTACTAAGGGATTCAGAGCGATGAAACACGGTTTTTCGGCAACAACTTTTTATCAAAGCATCGGATAAAGGTGAAAGTTGGCAAGTGTATATTTTATAACACTACCTAATTTTGGCAAGTATTATCTAGTACCTAAGTTCGATAGTTTTGATATTTATAGAGTAAAATGAAGTCGCCGATGACGAGAAAATCACAGACAAGGATCCTAAAACAATTCGTGACCTAAACATATGACGTCATGAGGCTCCGCCCATCCACCAGGTAGGCGGTGAATGGATTTACTTAAGCATTCTAAGTTTCAACAAATTCCATAACGGCCAGCAGGATATGGAATTGTCCCCGTGGTAGCAAGACTGCATTTGTGCTACGGCTTGCCACTTTGTATACAAGCGAGAAGACCCGTGGCAAGATTTACTATAGTGTGAATAGGAAATTATTTCTAAAGTGGGTAATAGTTACTTGGCCAACCCAGAAGTGTGGGCAGGAGCTGTTAGACAATATCCATGAGAACGTGGATTCGGGAACCAGTCATCTTTTGACATCGCTAGCGGCGAAGAGGCCGGGGATGATGACCTCTTCCTCGAGCGTGACGATGAAGACATTTTGTAAATAAATTATGCACGGTGTTAGACGTTTCATTTGTATATTTAAAACATATTTATTAAAACAGTGATTATAACAATATGTTCCTCATTCAAACTGATTCCAATGTACTTTCCTTTCCATGCATATCAGTATAAATCGTGTTACATATGATTGATATTAAGTAGGTAAATAATAGCTTGCCCTCAAAATCTTGACTCCTACCATTACCTGTTATTTGCAGCGAGTATACGAGAGCTGTTTAGGGTGCTGTATGGTATAAATAAAAAAAAAACAAGAAAAATAGCAGCTGGGTTACATTAACTGAAATAAAACAATGATATTGACCTTTATACCTCTGACAATTGAGGGAAATGAGGTATCATTGCTTTTCATTTGAATTCTACTTCTAGTGACCGCTCCTGACTTGCTACAAATAGAAAGCTATAGTGTCGAAACCTGAGGTAAAACAAAACGGATTGTCTTTCTGTATTCCACCCTGAATAGATGTAGATCTAACAAATGAGCTATAGACTGGTTCATTATGTGGATGAATTGCATACACTGAGTTATTTGTAAAATAGAAACAATACGAATATCAAGAAAATGGAAGAATTCCAAGCTAACAAGTTAGTCCCAACAACTGCTGTGGAAGGTGCGATGAAACCTCCACAAAATAATAATAATAATAATAATAATAATAATAATAATAATAATAATAATAATAATAAATAATAATAAAATTAAACTGAAATGATAATGCAATCAATCTTATATAATGGGACGATGACAAATCCTGCTCGCCATCATTGATATCGCTCTGGGAAGCCTCATCAGGATTGGGACCACTAATTGGTCATCCTAAGGCCAAGAAAGACAAGGTTAACCAATTGGGTGGAGTCCTTCAGGCCCTTCCACTTGATGTTTGGTAACTACATAGTGCGATGACGTATCTTAAGAGGTAGGTAAACCTGCACTCATTACAAGCAATTCACCTGCTGGCAGACAACCGAGCGAGGTAGACAAAGCATCCGAGGATCGAAATTCTTCATGGGGCAAGACGAAAAACCAAACATCGACTTGGGGAAGGTTCCGCCCAGACATGCCCTGGGCAACTCATAATTGGCACCGATCAAGACTTCCCCCCATAAATACAATTAGTGTTTCTTCAATATGTCATCCAGAGGATGACCAACGAGCTGGTCGAAACATGTCGACGGTACCTTAGAACCTGAACCCAGACGAACGGTTTCCCTTCCCATATGAAAACTCCTTTTCCAACATGAATATCGGCCAGTTAATACTGACTAACATGGAGCCTGAAAAGAATCATAGGTTAATGTCACTATATAAGTAAATTCGTGTTCAAAATAATAATAATACCTGCAAGAATGATTTGATGGCTCTGGATATCGCTGAAGCCTGGATGGGTATTATTACTCTGATAAAAGAACTATTGAACTTAATTTTTGTAACCAGACCCTAAATAAAAATAATACTTGCAAAAATTAGGTAGGGTTATAAAATATGAACTTGCCAACTTTCACCTTTATCCGACGCTTTGATAAAAAGATGTTGCCGAAAAACTGTTTCATCCCTCTGAATCCCTTAGTAGGGGATCACAGATTGTTTAGAGTTAATAACAAACCTAACCTAGGTTTAGGGTACTCCTTAGACCCACTGACTAACCTAACCTAAGCTAGGCTACTGTAAATTAAAATTAAAAGGTTAGCTACTTAAGATTTCTGACTTAACCTAACTACATCTGTCCGTCCTAAACCAACCCTACGACACTGGGTCCTTAGCTAGAGAAGGATGCTTTGTCTACCCTGAGCCCCCAAAATAACCTAACCTAGGACACTGTTAATTACAATAAATAGGTTGCAGCTTTACCCTAACCTAACTTAGGTCATTGGACCCTTACCTGGCCTTACAGGTGGGTTGGGGGGGGTTGCAATTTGTTACCATCTATTCTCCCACCTAACCTAACCTGGGGTTGTAAACTAACCTAATTTTACCTCACTTAACCTAACCTACAGTGCCTGGTCCTGACCTGGCCCTGAGCTAACATAACCTAGGTATTTACCTAATATGTAATATCATTTTAAAAACCTTCAAAATACCCACTAAAAAAAGGAAATGCATAATTTCAAATTCTGAATACAATTATAGTTTACAGTTAATTTTTTTTATAAGGTTAAACATTCAATAAACCTTATCTTAATAAAAATCAGAACTTGCAGGAGTATGCTTTCACGGGGATGTTAGAATACTTCCTTACTACTTTAACTCATTTTGTATTCCCCTCCCCCAACCCAAAAACCTCAGTTCCCTTCTATGGGCCCCATCATAATTGTAGGACATTAGGGAACCAATATCTTCAAACTACTAGGTCATAAAAATTGACTTCAAACGTTCAAAAGACACTTGTACACACACACACACACACAAAGAAAAGCACATTATCAACCCTGGCGTTAAAGAGGATGGTATTCATATTTATATATATATATATGCATTCATAATAAATATAACTATATATATATTTTAATATATATATGCATGTATGATTGTTATAACTCTGACATTTTAATAACCACGTAGGTATTTAGGTGTCATATATCCTTTATAAAAATTAAACATCAAAGATGGTAAAACTAATCATTACTATAGATTTAACTTGATAAAGCTACTCAGTGGCAAGGACCAATACTAAAAAATGAAGTTACAGTAGGTAGATATGCTGTGTAAAAAGCTTCGGGCACGAAAAGCACAGAATTTTTGTTAACGCCGTCTGATAAACCAAAACTCCCTTATTTTTTATGGTCACCAAAATCGCCAAGACAACGTCACAAAGACCTGTCATTTCATTTGCAGGGTCTTTTAGGCATAAATTGTAGAAATGGTTGTCTTTCTTTTTTTACTTTTAGTCCCTACCTTTCGTAAATATTCAGGATAATTTTGTATAAAATTCAATAATTCAAATATTTCCCTTCATGTTATAAAATTAGTAGGTTGACAAATACATTCCTTAACGACTACGATACCCTTAAAGAATGTATTAGCTTTATTGTCCAGCAAACTGACCATATGCTGACCATTTCCCGCTTAGCATAGAAAGAAAACAAAAATTAGTTGAACTGTTTCCAAAAATGTTCTTTATTTAATGGGCGTTTTTACTGGTAGAAATTCGGCTGTAGCATAAGCATTCCACTTAGCCAAGTGCTGGCAACTCTATAATCGAGTATTAGAAATCTTCATATACACCTTATGACGCCTAAAGTTATATTTCGATGTGTACGGATGAAATGTTGACTTTATGAACTACGATCTGGGATGATTTTATTATATTCTTTGACAAATTACGCTGGCCTATTACGTGGATTAAAGCAAATGGGAAAGAGCTAACGACTATCCTTTTTCAATATTTTACATTTTTTTTTTTAGTTATCATCATATTTCCTTAAAGGTTTGTCTACCAAGCAACTTTTTTATACTGGCCCGAGGGAAACGTTATACTGAACGAAAAGATAAGGAGTTCAAAATGATTCGCGAGCAAATGTCTTCCCGTAACGACACGACCACGTCACTGAAAAGGTGGTTAATAAAACAAATCAGCTTTTCATTCTTGCCCATCGTTTGAGAGGTCAGAACAGACATTCAAGGAAATAAAAATCGCATACTGCATTGCACCAAAGAACTTAGTGAAACTTTTTTGGGAAAGACCATCGATCTATGTTTAGCTACTGTCCAAATATTCTACATTCAAAGCACGTGATTCCAACACGATGTATCGAAACTAATTGTATAATATAACTTTACACACACAATAAATATCTATCTCTATATAATATATATATATAATAATCTATCTATAAAATCTAATCTATATATTTTTTATATATATATAAATGTTATATCAGGATAACTGAGCCTAGCGTGTTTTGCGGGCCTTTTTTTGGTGTAAAAGGCAACGTAACTGAGCCTAGCGACAATGCTAATGATTCCAACCTCATAACGCTGATAGTCCATATCTTGCTAAACTCACCAAATATTGACTGATATCTTTATTTACAAAAGCCATGACGACAATGGGGATTCATGTTTGTGGAGAATAGAGAAAATTATTGGTTGCGATGATTAGCCATTGCAAATGGCGGCAAAACTGAAACCACTACTGTGGCCTGGAGCCCGTAATCCAACGAGCGACATTTAAAACCGCCCGTTGTTTATTTTTTTTTTTTTTCTTGTCTTCTGTTTATGTTCATGGTGCGTCATCTGGAGCGGGGAGACGTATCCCCATTTTTTTCCTCCAAGTTTTATATTACGGATGCTGAAAATGAGGCTACTAATAATATAAAATATATACGCAACACAAACAAGTATAAAATATTAAAATAATAAAGAAATAGATTATATAATTTTTCATTAGGTTCGTGGTCAGGTTAATCGTTCATTTAAATTTTGAATGACCTATCCCATTGTTTACATGCGAAGTCGGCAAACGCCAACGCTTGCAGCAGCTGCCTGTGAGTTTATTATTATTTTTCCTTCATCTAAGCTTTTGACATTGTTTTTCTGAAAATATATATTATTATGTTTTAGAGTTGAAACTAACACAATGGTTGACCTGAAAATGGAATGGCTCTATTTAGAAGCCATACATGGCTATACAATATATACAATGCTGGACAAGTTTCTTCCAACGTATAAAAGATTCGCCATAATTTCGGTCAGGAACAACTTTGCTAATTGATTGTTGGTATTTCACTATCATTCTGACCTACTCCTCATATATATAGTTAAAGTTAATTGTCCGGTCTAGGCGGCTAGGCCGAGTCGCTCGGTTGGTCAAGATTAAGTAGTGCATTATAATGGATTCCAAGGTTTTTTTTTTTTTTTTTTTTGGTAAAACTTGTTGACTGACTAATACTTATAAATCAGTCATCTTTTTCCCCTTAATATCATCCATATATTCCTATTTACATGGCATTAAAATCGTATAATTTTCAGAATGAACCCTCCCCCTCCACTATTAGAGGCCATATGAGGTCCCTGCTTATGTTTATATTAATTGCCGTCTTTTGTTTATGTATTTACGTTCATCTCCATTTTGCATGTAAACTGGTTGTTACCGAGCCAGAGGGGCGCGGTAGCAGCCTCCAGTTTTATCCAAATGGCAATCAGGCTTTCACTACCCGCCTAATGAATACAGCTTTTGTTAAATAAAAATCCGATGATATGTTAGACATTCACCGTCATATGCAAAGCTAAACTCTGCTTACCTCTCGGACGCAATGACTCTGGAATGATGACTTCGTTGCCCAGACTATAGTGACTGTGCTACAAGCGTATTCGTAACATTCAATGGAGGAGCTGCTAGGCCGAAGTCTTTTTCACTTGAATGTAGCAGGTGTTGAAGCTTGACTATACTTAGTATACACGATTGCGATTGCACTGCACGAAATTTTCATACACCACAGACCCCCTCGCAGAAATGCACGTACTTCACAGTTCAAACCACGACTGTTATATGAAAAACCTGTAACTGCACTCATTACATGACTAGTCTTTTCAGAGTCTAAACTTTGAAGGTTCCCTCTTCGTCGATGCCGAGAATGAAATGAACCGTGTGACAGTTCTCTCCGATTAATCAAGTAGTTCCTGTCTTATCAAATACGGTTACAATTAACATTTTTATTAAATCTATATATATCCTTGTATTCAAGGTTTTTTTTATTTTTATACCTGTATTTTCATTTAGTATTCTAGGTATTACTGCTAGATATGCAGTGCACTGATTTTGGTAACATTTCTAGTATTCTTCCGCTGGGTAACATTCGGCGGTACAGTGTCCTTAGTCTCCTTACCACTACCATAACACGCTTTTCAAAACCTGCTGTATTATCCTCTATAGCCAGGATATGATCGTTCGTCGTGCTCTTCAGCAACATTCATCGAAACAGACTACAATGGAACAGTGGTGGTTGAATTATCATAACGTAAAACAACAGGCCGAGCTGATGATCGCCTCGTCTCTTGAGCGAGCGTTTGGTGTTATGGAAGCTTTATTGCACTATGTATGACTGTTGCCGAGTTGTTTTCTGGAGCCATCCTGAATTTCATCTTATATATACTGATATTATATATATATATATATATATATATATATATATATATATATATATATATATATATATATATATATATGTATATATATGTATATATATATATATATATATGTATATATACACATATATACATATATATATATATATGTATATATATATATATTATATATATATATTATATATATATATATATATATATATATATATATATATATATATATATATATATATATATATATATATATATATATATATATATATATATATATATATATATATATATATATATATATATATATATATATATATATATAAATAATGTTATAATTTTGTCCAAGGAAACATAATACTAACGCACCTGTCCTGAAACCAATGGAGAATTGTTGCATAGACAGTCCAGAAATAATCGAATTAATTCAATATAAAGAAGCCGTAAGCCATGCTTCATTATTGCAATCGAGCACGCAACGCAGTTTTGTAGCTCTGATGGCAAAGACTAAGGTAAATTATTATTAAATAATGCAGTGCAACAGTAAACGGTGCGGTATCGAACGGGCTATATTTCGAAACACTAAACTAATTACAGGTTGACAAAGGATACGAGTGCATATCCCTGAGGCAAGTGCGGTGATAGAAATTTTACTTCACCCTTGGTAAAATAACCCCGTATGGGGGTAGTGCCGTCAGTGCACCTGGCGGAGTGCACTGTAGACATTACTAAAGGTTCTTTGCGGCGCCCCTTTGGCCCCTGGCTGCAACCCTTTTCATTTCTTTTACTGTACATCCATTCATATTATCTTTCTTCCACCTAGCTATCTACCCTCTCCTAACAATTATTTCATAGTGCAACTGCGAGGTTTTCCTCCTGTTACACCTTGCAAACCTACCTACTCTCAATTTACTTTCCAGCACTGAATGACCTCATAGCTCCCAGTGCTGGGCCTCTGACTTAAACTATATTCCATTCCATTCTATCATAGGCTCGTTCAGTGTAGGAAACACCTCTTAGAGCAGCTACATTTTTTATTGTGTTGAATGCTATTGACCTCTGAACAACAGAAGGTCCTAAATTTGTAGTTCTGGCATGCGGCCATCTTCGTGGTCGTTTACGGTAGAAAAATACAACATAAGATGTGGGTGATGCAGATAAGAAGAGGCTGGAGGTGGTACAGTGTGCAACTGATTCCGATTGTACCAACAACACTAGGAATACCAACCATTAAATTTCAAAACTGTTTAATTGTATTTTTGCAAAGTTGTAAAAAAATAAATGCCTGTAAATTATGATTATATTACAAGAGACGATATAGCGTAGATTCTAGTATCTATTAAATATATATAAATAATATATATATATATATACATGTAAATATATATATATATATATATATATATATATATATATATTTCTATATATTCCTATATTATATATATATTGTGTATGCAGAATATCCTTGGATACTTACTTGATTCTGGGCAGCAACGGATAACCTGGTTGTTCACTTACATTACCAAGAAATCTACTGTATTTTATTAAACATCTGGCTAAAATGAATGATTAAGATAACTCCATAGTCAAATAAATCAAGGGAAATACTGTGGCTTAGGCCTTCTTCATGTGAGGAAGATTACATAAACTCAAGGGTTCTCTTAATTAATTATATTTATATAATAAACACAGATCAGAAGAATGACAAATTACTGGGTAGGTAATAATAAAATGAATGAATCCTACACAGGAGAAATATTATACAATGATGTCTTCATAACAGGAAACATTGCAGAAGAGTTTGGAATACAGCTACTGCAAATGTGGTAGAGCTGAGTGGTTCTGCAGCCAAGGCCTTGGGCTGCAATATATGCAAGACGGTTACTTGCAAGAACAATAAGACACTTAATGGGAACTGAGGACTGCACAAATGGTTGCCAAATAACTCAGTTCAACACTAAATGCATAATTACGTTACCACTTGATAAGTCCAACACAAATTACCGAAGGTGATCGCACAATTGAAATAGAAAATAAATCAGAGAAATAACAGGAATCATAACTGACTATGAAACCTTATTCCGGTACATCATCTTCGTCAAGATGACGATGTCCTCATTCAACAGGGCGCCGACGCTAGAGGAGGGAATTAAGAGGATGCCACTACAAAAGTATACTGGTCCGAACCTCAGGGTCGAACACGTGCAGAGTACAAGGGACAGGCAAAAGATAAGGACATCTGTCCTCAGTGGAGTTTTGATTGCTTCTCCCTCTTGACTGCAGTTGCATTGTCTATTTCTAACCTCGGGGATTAAGCCCGGGCATCCAGACAGATGGTACAGAAGGTCAATCTTCACCTCGTTTTCTATATCGAGCACATGGCATCCAGTCAGACCTCATGGAGAGTTTACCATGGCTCGTCGGTGCAGCGCCAATTTTCTCTTCTTGGCTCCTCCCTTGCCCAAATGTCTGATGCCGTCAAGAAGGCATCTTCTGAAGGTCACCTGGAAACAAGGCTTTAGGCAGTCATTTAAACAGAGAGAAGGATTAAAGATCTTAACCATTTTGGGAATAAAGGAGAGAGTTTATGAAGGGCAAATGAAAACACATCAGCTCTAGTAATTAAAACAATTGAAATTAATTTAATTTCTTTTCTGTTGATTACGGATGTAAAACAACCATGAGGTTGCTTGTTAAGAAGTTCCATTAAATTTCAAAACTAATATATAATATATATATATATATATATATATATATATATATATATATATATATATATATATATATATATATATATATATATATATATATATATATATATATATAATATATATATATATATATAAACTGAGATACTAACGGCTAGGAAGCTAATAGTGCAACTAAATTAGGTCACATAAAACCTCAATCGTCTTATGTAAAAAAAAATAATTACTCAGTAAGTTTTATTTTGATCTGTTGTAATCAATGATAAAACATTATACATAATTACTTCATACAAAGTTACAGTACATAAAGCGTCATATGACAAACTTTTGCACTATACATTTCTGCAGTGAAGACTTTGGTCAAATGACTTAGCATTGCAATGCTGTAAATCTTTCCGGACTTTCTTAATCTGATGACAATTCGTTACTTTAGATAGTTTCTCCCCCCATTTGCCTGATGTCATGATCAAAATAACCAAGTTTAAATCCTGCTCTTGCACTGTAACAGGTCGTGGTTCATTTGTTTCTCATGGATAATTTGTAAAAGCGTGATTGCTCTATTTTTGCAAATCAAAGTTATGTTCTGTGGAGTCACATAGAGATACGCAGACAGATAGCGAGAGAGAGAGAGAGAGAGAGAGAGAGAGAGAGAGAGAGAGAGAGAGAGAGAGAATCAACCTAGTATATGATTTCGAATGTTTATTTTCTGTAAGACGCAGGGAAGAAGGGAGACTTATTTCTCCTGTTTCATCTTTATCTTCGTCTTCATTTGATAAAAAATATTTTTGCAGAGGAATAAAAAAAAAAACTTTCAAAAACCGAGAGGGACACATCTCCCATCAAAATATTAATTTTAGTAATCTACTTTACACGTAAAAGGAAAAAGACTTAGAATAACTTGAGTATCATAATTCAATATATATATTTCCTTTCAAAAAATTTTTCGACAGTCAAGAGCTGTTAGAATGACAAGTGCGCTTATCGGCACTTTCCCAGACTCTTCCTCTCTTCTAGAGGAGAAATTTGCATCTGGATCACTTCCCAATGAATGTTCAGACTGCCTTTTGGCAGATGGCAGCCCATATGAGTCTGAAGCTGACTTGTTATGAGAGCCGATCGAGTGGGGATTATGAGAGATTTTCGAGTGAAGTGGTTAGCCTAGATTAGGGATTGTACGTGAGAGTGAATTTGGAACGCTTAATGGCTACCGATTTTGTTTTCTGGTGGGTTAAGTGAGATGTGCGGTTGGAAGCCGTTGCAGGATATTAATGATTACTGCTTTAGTTTTGTTTCACACTGGGACTAGTCACAAGAGCTCCATGATTTGCAGGGATAAGTAATCGTCCGTGCACTGTAGGCATTGCTTAAGTTTCTTTGTAGCGTCCCTTCGGCCCCTAACTGCACCTTCTTTCATTCCTTTTTTTGTACCTCCGTTCATATTCTCTTTCTTCCATCTGACTTCCCACCATCTCTAACAATTGATTCATAGTGCAACTGTGAGGTTTTCCTCCTGTTACACCTTTCAAACCTTCTTACTGTCAGTTTCCCTTTCAGCGCTGAATGACCTCATAGGTCCCAGCGCTTGGCCTTGGGCCTAAATTCTATATTCTATTCTATTCTATAAGTGATCGTCCCTACTGTCCCTCACTAACGCTGTTATGATTTGATTCAGATTTGTTATTAATATCAGCTGGGTGTTTTAGCATTTTAGTTTTGTTAAGCTTCTTTTTTTAGGGAATATTGCCATAAATAAAACAATTCAGCTTCAAGTTGACTTTGAGGGCATGTCCTGACAGGAAAACTCACTTCGCACAGTTTGAGCAGAGCAACATATCAATGTATCCGTTTTCTATGGAAAATCATAAAAAGTGTAATTCACAATAGCTAACATAAATAGTATTGATAAATTACCTATGTGCAGTATTTATAAAAAAAAAAAAACTTTAATTACTCACTATTCACTATTAATCAAAAAGATGATGTAATATTTTCCTAGTAGGACCCTAACATCTATTTTGATACTATGGAAAGGCAATTTATCATAACTGTTCATGTATGGAGAGACGTTATACATCGCTTATACTTCAGTTTTAGTGAATATCATTTTATGGTAAAATATAAAAGTTTGTCCTTGTTTTACTACACATCAACATTTGTAGCTTTTGTTGTTTTTCATTGTTTATATATTGTAATAAATCAAATGTATTAAAATAACACAAAAATTGGCATCTTATCATGGAAACTAACTTTACACAGACCAATAAAAGAGATCTTGCCAAGAGTAAATAAGACAAAAGAAAAAGTTTTGCTCTTTGGTTGATGTGTTAAATACCAATACGAAATACCGATAAAAATTGCTGTTTATATAGAAGGATTACTCTTATTTTTTTCATTGAACATCAAATATGACAAATAAATTTTGTTTTGGTGTATAAGATAATATCAAGTATGAAAAAATACTATTTTTCAGTGCGGAGACGAGCAAAAATCGCATTAATGTTTTTTATCATCTTGTGAAACATGAGATAATGTGTTCTGCCTCGTCATGAAAGACATCTTTTTGAGCTTTATGTTAACGACGTTCGCTGCGGGAGGCTGGAAAGACTGAAAAGAATGCGTTACTCATTCTCTTTCACGGTGTCTTCTCTTTCACAGTCCCGACTCTCTCTCTCTCTCTCTCTCTCTCTCTCTCTCTCTCTCTCTCTCTAACTTATTTTTCCTTAATGTGTGATGGAAGGATAATTATCATACACCGCTCGGCAACAGTATTTTGAGTTGGTAACCAGACCAGGAAGATGAATTTAAGGAAAATCGAAGCAAAACATAAATGTTAAGAAAAGCAGGTTCTCGCTTAAAGAGGAAAAATGTACAGTAAGGGCCATCATTATCAATATCTTTGAAATTTTTTCAGTTCATAGTATATAATATATATATATATATATATATATATATATATATATATATATATATATATATATATATATATATATATATATATAATATATATATATATATATATATATATATATATATATATATATATATATATATATATATATATGATATATATATATATATATATATATATATATATATATAATATCATAATATATGATAAATGGATTGGTATAAGTGTCTCGAACGATGGACACAATGCCCTCCAACAACTATGGTCAAACCTCTTAGCCACCTAGAGACGTATAAACCCGAATCTGCTGTAATTGTTTACCCATCGAGAGCGTGGAAAAACTCCACCTCCAATGATAGTCTACTGATTGGTACGTTTTTTATCAAACGACATTTGAATACAGGGTAGGAGATGAATTTTTTACCACTTCGATACCAATCCATTTATCACTTAAAGGTCCCAATTGGGCATATTCCCAAAGTAGCATGAATTGGGAGGGAGACATTTGTAGGGGGATATATTTTTATAGGGGAGGGGGGAAGAGAGGAGGAAAACTCTGAATGACAGTCTACAGGTCAGGGAGGGGGGGGGGAGGGAAGGGAGAGAGGGGAAGGGAAGGGGGGAGGGGAAGGGAGGAGGAAGGAGGGGGAAGGGGAGGGAGGGAAGGGAAGAGGAAAAGATAGAGGGGGAGGGGGAAAGGGGAGGGACGGAGGAGGGAACCTCTGTCAGAAGAGAGTAAAAGCATCTCCAATGAAAAGGACAATAAAAAATATTGTATTTCTACAATTCACATTCAGGTATGTCTGTGTGTTTGTATGTGTGTGGGGGGTAGAAGGTCTGTCTCTCGTGCATCAACACGGTATGCAGTGAAGTGCTGTTGCCAAACATCCCATAAACCCCATTTAAACTGAACTTAAAACAATATACACCATCATGACACTACGAAGTAGTCGCTATAACAAATTCCAAGGGTAAAAACAAAGAAGAAATGATCAAATTAATAAGAAAACTGGCATTTAAACTAATAAAGAAAAAGGATATACCATCATCATACATCTTGAATGCCGTGTTAAGCTAGCAGCTACTATGCATGCGCGAATGAGGACGACAACTGGCATGTGTATCAGGGAGAAAATCCTTGGACCTGTAGGTTTGGGTTCATTGCTTTATAACTATGAAATATGTTTTGTAATGAAACCAAAAACATTTAATTTAGCAATACAACCAAACAGTGAGGTATACTGTTAACACTTATATTAATAAGTACCATAAATTATGATCAAATTCATGTAAATTCTGATAAAAAATTCGTTATAGGGGATTTGGATTTATTGCTGTCGGTTAACCATGCATCTGACAGTGCATGGAATAAAATGTGGAGTGTCAGGAGAAAAATGAAAATTAACCCAATAACACCAAAGGAAAAGGTGACATAAAAACGAAATTTTCCTTTTTTTTGTCTGTGTCTGTATGGCTGTCACAGGGCAGGGGTTTGGTTTTTTTAAAACCTTTCTGGAGTGATGTATAGGCTGTGTGCAAAATTTTGTCTGGGTCTGTCAAGGGTTCGGATTTCTATAGTGGACAAACAAATATATAAAGATTCACTTATATATATATATATATATATATATATATATATATATATATATATATATATATATATATATATATATATGTGTGTAGATAGATAAATATGATAGATAGATAGAACATAAATATGTATATATACATATATATACATATGTATATGTATATATATAGATTAACATTTGTGTAGATAGTGTGAACTAACATTTGTGTGTAGATATTTATTTACTTTCTCGTACATAGATGTAAGCATCTAAGTATATAAGTGCCTCAACGATGGGGGCACATTTTCCTTTTCCCGTTTGATGCTGTGAGCCGGATGATAGCATTCCCATCGCAGTGTCGTTTTACGAGTCACCAAATGGCCTCAGCCATCGAGTTTTCTGCCTCAGAAGTATGACCTCAGAGAGTGGAAGAAAAGCTGTTAGTTGAGATGTTATGCAAATGCGTTGGTTCAGCTGGAGGGAAACGAATGGAAACAGGTACGTATTGAGAACAGGAAAGATTTCAGGAGAGGTGTTTGTTTTAATACATCATGAAAAGAACATTTAAAAGACAGTTCTGAATAATTAGAGGAATGTGGGATTTTAATGAAGTTAGAATAGTGGTCAAACTGTCCGTAGATAGTGATTTTGATACTGGTTCGTTTGATTTTAATATATAGGAAAAAAAATCAGATAGCTCGCCAGGTAGGACCTGGTGAGCTATCTGATTCCTGTTTGGAGTAAAGCATTTCATGAAGACTTCTGAGAGTTTATAGCTACTATAAGAAGAACAAAGTTCTTTCGAAGGACGAGAATATTCAACGTATTAAACCACGGTATGTCGAGATTGAGTTACATCTCCATACATGTGAATTCCGTCGTTTGATCCCCTGTATCACCCTATGGGAAACGCCCATAAAAATTGTGAAATCTGTAGAAAACACTTAGAGACATACATCACATCAAAATGAAGTAAGATATTTCCCTATAATTTACACACAACAAGGACACATGTAATGTGGTTTTGTCTGACGTCAACATAACGTCACTGTCATAAAAAAAATTTTTTTTTTTTGCAACAAAGAGGAAAACCCCGCTGTCAATCTTAATCATAAGGCTAATCCATAAAACATGATGTCAAATTATTTGCAGCCAAGGGAAATAATCATGGAAAACGAACATATTGCAATATGAATGTTTTCTTGTCATATTCTGACAACTTTATATAGAGTAGGGACCAACAAAATCAAGTTAACCCGGGAAATCGATAAATTTCACATGTTACTACTACGTCCGTGAATTTGTATGTCTACGTATATATGGAGTTGTGTGTAAGTAACCGTCAAGATATTTGTTACTCTGTTTTATCAATATCCAAATAACACTAGTTGCCTGAACGAATTTCAGTTCGTATCTTGAGAACTGTTCCAGATTAGCCGAGAGACTGTATAGCTCTGGAATCTGAAAACTGCTGGACGACATTCGGGCTGGAAACGCTCATGACGATATTATGTCAGGTTTTGCAGAAAAGGGGGAACAAAAGGTAAGACTGCGCATGAAACGTTAACGTAAGAGATGTTTGAAGGCCATATTTTTCTTGCATGGTTCTTTCTTCTACCCTCAGAACTTATAACACAATAACCCTTACTATAGTCCATTGTACATTAATGGTCCCCGTAGTGGGGTAGTGCCGTCAACGCACCTCATGCAGTGCAATGCAGGCATTACTTAAGGTTCTTTGCAGCGTTCCTTCGGCCCTAAGCTGCAACCCATTTCATTCCTTTTACTGTACCTCCCTTCATATTCACTTCTTCCTTCTTACTTTCCACCCTCTCCTAACAATTAATTTATAATGAAACTGTGAGGTTTTCCTCCTGTTACGCCTTTCAGTCCTTTTTACTGTTAATTTCTGTTTCAGCACTGAATGACCTCATATCTCCCAGTGCTTGGCCTTTGGCCTAAATTCTATATTCTATCTATCTACATTATTTGTCTGCTATACTGACTGTTATTGTGAACCTCTCTGCTTATCTGTGTCCCCATTTCATTTAATTTTGACGCTAAGGGATCTGCCTGTTTCAGCATGTATAACTGTCTCAAATAACCTATGACATTGTTCTATTATCCTTTCCTTCCCGCTTCTTTTTTTTTTTCCCTGACTCGTCTCTTTGTGTTGTCCACATTACTTTTCAAATGATCTATTCTCAGCGACACGTGCGCGTTAACCATAAAATAGATATAATCACATAGCATAGAATATGAATCTACTTCACAGCCAAAATGCCAACCAACCAAGTGGAAATTGGAAATTTAATATTTGATTTTCCATTAACCTAAATCATAAGAGCAAAGAAGATAACACATAACACACGCAACTCTGTTCTCTGCTTTTCTTCAAAAGGTGATATCATATTTACAACCAGTACAGGAAGAAAGACGAACCGGAAAATTTAGAATTCTTCAATGATCATTGTGTATAAAAATGTTATTGTTTGTTGCAGTAAAAGCCGAAATTGTTGTTGATTCGTACTTTTAGTTACATTTAACGGAAATGCATTCTGATTTTTTTTTAGATAAAAAAAAATTCACAAGAAAGACATGCAAACCTTGTGTTAGTTCGTTATTCATACATATGTGTATCGTACATCATGCACGACGTAGGTACTCCATATGATGTAACTGATCAAGCCATTTATTGCTCGAATGTATTTTGTGACTTCGATCTCATCCAAGGTGAATGATCATTCAACATAGTTTGTTGTTTATATTTGAGCCATTGTTACTGCAGCTGGATATAAATTTATTCTTGCATTCTAGTCTGATAAAGTCTCCAGTCCCGAACTAAGTTATTCATTAAAGTATTTCTGCCAACTAATTTTTATCTTAGCTTTGAATGACTTGGTTTCGAGCGTTTGCCAGTTTTTTTTCCTGCAAGACGCTCATCAATTCCAAATCCTTAAATAAAGTGACAAACTGTCAGAACAAAGGAAAATGAAAGAGTCTAAAAGAGAAGCAATGTATTTTTGCCGAAGTTCAGACGCAAAAGTATTAATCGTTTAACTCGGGAGAGCTCATCAATCGAAGGAAATTAACCTGCCACTCGCGAATGGCATAAATCACTTATTAGCAAGTCTTAGCAAAGAGAGAGAGAAAGGGAGATAGAAATGAGCGGGAGGGTGAATTATGTTCACAGCTTTCTCACTATTATCGAATGGTTTTGATTGAAGAATAAGCATTTCTTCGTTTATTCCTAAAGAACATTGCAGTACTGTTATAATTCTAATGGGACCAATTGTATTTTTCGCAGATTAGCATGTCTTATAACGTTCACACACACACATTATATATATAAATTATATATATATATATATATATATATATATATATATATATATATATATATATATATATATATATATATATATATATATATATATATATATATATTTCTATATCTTCTATCTTCCAAGCATCCCAGCCACCAAATGCTTAATTTAAAGCTGGAAAATACAACAGTGCATTTTGGCACTGCCTGACAAGGAAAGGCAAAAAGGAATATTGGCCCCTCCCTTAATCCGTTAATCGCACTCTGTATATCCCTTTCAACTTTCTCTTCTCGAACATGTGACGCTGTGGGAAACCTTTTGTTTACAGACACGAGGTTGTGAAGAGACTAAGTCTGGCCGGAGACAGAACAGAGCCGGCGAGGCAGATTAAGAGAAAGAACATCTGGCATAAACGCATGGATCTTGAGTCATAAATGGTGCATGCGCATAGGGAAACGACACCAACTCCATCTACCTGTGGATGACCTCCTGATACCTGACTGAAGTCAAACAAGGGCCATTACCCTCGCTGAAGCCACCTCTTCTACAAGGTAAAGTGATCTGTTGCAAAGGTTCTTCCAGTCAGTCACACTGTTTTAATTCTCATACTAAACTTCCTATTTCCATTTCTAAATGCCAGTATTTCCATATCAACCTTGCCTTGTTAGGGCAGTGTTACGTAAATGCCTGTGTTTAAATAATTACAAAAAATCGTTTGTTCAAGGCTTTTTTTGACACCGTCTGTGCTCACCTTGTCCTATGTATATTTTACTGTGTCCTTACTGGCTTTTAACTCGCGAATCTCTCCGTTTACAGAGGGTTTGTTAGCCGTGGAAATCTCTCTTGACTGTGCCTGCCTTGTATCAGCGTCGTCACACCGACGGATATACCTTCAAGTTTTCCCAGTTATATTTAACCTCTCAGGCCTTGCCTACCTGATTATTCCATTTCATCTTTTGGTAGTTCATTTCATGTAAATACGCGTAATTTTAAACTTACCTAACGTGTTTACTTACAAATACCTTGTGAGTAGAGCCCTCAGCTCAGTTAAATTCCCCCTTTTTCCTTGTTTTTACGTTTTCTTGAATCAACAGCAGTCAGATTTTATACAAAAATAGAGGTAAGTTACGAAATCATTCATTTAGAATCTATAATTGGCTCATGATAAGCATTTTCCCAGGTTAAATCGTAAAATATAACATATATATATATATATATATATATATATATATATATATATATATATATATATATATATATATATATATATATAATCATGAAGCTACAAATGTCTTTTAATATCAAATTCACGCTACTTCAGGAATATCCCTGATGGAGAATTATCATCGAAGTAGAATTTATAAGTGGTAAATGGATCGATATTGCCGGGTCTCGTTCCTCGACGCAGTTATCCTGCAACGACTCCAGTCGACGGTCTACCCACTGAGAATTATCATATAGAATTTACAATAAATGGATCGATATTGCCGGGTCTCGTTCCTTCGACGCAGTTATCCTAACGATATATATCTATATATATATAAGAGAGGTATATATATATAAGAATTTCATATAATATATATATATATATATATATATTATATATATATATATATATATATATATATATATATATATATATATATATATATATATATATATATATATATATATATATATATTAATCATATATATAGTCTGAAGGGAGATATGATGGTGAAATGTGAGCAATTAAGTTTTAGGAAAATGGAAGAGTGCAAGAATAAGAAAATATTGGCTAGATGGAATGAAGAAAGATGGAAGGGTCCTAGCATCCAGAGAGCCTAAGTTTTGGAAAGATAGAGTCTAATGTCCTCTGGGTCTAATACGGTCTACTAATGTGCGTTTTTTGAAGCGGCTGATGCTGCAGAAGTTGACCGCACCGGAAGCTTATTCTAGACTCAGTTCCTGAAGGATAAGAGCAAAATTAGTGTTGTCACTTTGTCCTGGATCGACCCGTAAAATTAAGGCGGAGAAGGATCTGTAATCAAATTGCCAACCTGGGGGATATATACCATCCCGATCGGAGTGTACCTACTGAACACATTAAACGGGATCATTCACCCATGACACCTTCATTGACAATAAAGATGCGAATAATGAAGGGAGAGGACAAATTAGGGAGAGCAATTGTGGAAGCTGGATTGGAAGTGAAGGAGAGGGTGAGGGACCGGGGAGAGAGAAAGATAGAGTGAGAGACTTGGGGAAATTTCCAGAATTGCTCTGAGAAATGTGATGCAAGCAGAAGGAAGCACAAGCGAGAGGTCACCAGGAACAGACGTAAAGAATAATAGTGTCTGCGAGATGCAGTGACCTGAAATAGCAAAGAGAGAATAGGTAATGTTTTTTTTCAGTAGTTACATGTTAAGACAGCAGCAGTGAAGGTGGGATTTTAAGCAGGTAACAGGGACGTTAAAGTAAACTTTTTTCACTTGAGAAAAGATGCTGTAGAAGTTGAGGCAAGAATATTTAAACCAGGAGACACGGAGAAGTTCACTTTTAGCTAGTCTTACTATTCCTTGATAATTAATTTATTAATCTGGATCCGCCTGACTCATTACGTCTTCTAGAGCCAAAATGATCGCTATCGATTTTAAAGATACAGGGGAATTAAATATAGGCCATTACATAAGAGATGAACTGGACAAGTCTAGTAAAACAGAATACGGAATAATAAGTCTTATTGCAAAACAGTAAAAGCTCTGAGGGGGATATATAAGAAAAAATGTTTCTTAAATGAAGATAACCAAGAGAAAAATCTGTGAAAGTGACTTAGCCTTGACGTCATTTGTGAGGCTTAAAATTCCCTACAGAATGAATGTGAAAATGGCCAGCTATATCACGGTTAGTGGGGTCCTTTTGCAGCATGTTTGTGATGATTGCCGTCTTGTTTTCCTTTGAGTTTCTTTTCCTTGAATGTGTAAAGGCTTGTATGACATAAACTCATATTACAGAGCATTTATTGGAGTCACTGCATTCAGTATTCGAAATTCCGTATCATATAACATCGAATAAAGAGAGGCTCTGTCAGTGTTCAAGTCTGTTAAACTATGGACCACTTTTTTTCTGAATTTACAACTGAAATCCTGCACTGGTGTCAACAACAACAGCTCTTCTCATCTTGGAATGTCATGTTTGGAAGAGGTAATCATCAGGATAATAAAAAAAGAAAGAATTATGCCCTTGCAAAAATTCTGATCGCTGAAAGTTTCCCAGTGACATGAGCATGACCTTTTGTTTTCACGAAGTAAAGTTTTTCTTGGCCATATTTAGTTAAACATCTTTTTCGAAAAGTCTGTTGGATAGAAAAGTAGTACGCCAGGAGTCCGAAAGCACTTGACAGGAAATGTACATCGGAATATAGTACAGAATTATTAACCTTAATTTGAAATGGGGACTCGTTGTACTATCTCAGGTTGTAGTAAGTGAATATTTTGCTGGTGAATGAATGGTTTCTTAGGAAAAAAGTTACCTTGTTGAATGAGTTAACAAACCTGTTCACCATCTAGTCCCTTAGTTTGATAATTGAGACCTTGTAAACTACCATGAAACTATAAAACAATAAGTACTTCGTTGCTAGGCAAATTAAATAATATGACTGCATATAATAAGACTGGCATTCCTTGTGTATTTTACTTACAAAATAAGAAAAGGACGAAAAATTATGATGGTACTGGTTGCTATAAACATCCAATTCCATACTGAATTTATTACATAAAATAATGAAAACTTTTCTTTTGTTTTGTTTTCTAACACTCTAATTTTACTGGCTTGTTGATTTATCAACGATTCCAACCTAAAAATCACAGAAGCGGCCTTCTTCAGTGAGGGTGATTAATATCTTCGATATTTATTGTTTGGGGAGAAATTTAATGTCAAAAGTTTGTCCCGTAGGGGCTAGTGCCATCAGTGCACATCATGTGGCGCTCTGTAGGCATTACTTAAGGTTCTGTGCAGCGTCCCTTCGGCCCCTAGCTGCAATCCACTTCATTTCTTTTACTGTACCTCTGTTCATATTCTCTTTTTTCCATCTTACTTTCCACCCTCTCCTAACAATTGTTTCCTAGTGCAACTCCTAGGTTTTCCGCCTGTTAATCCTTTCAAACCTTTGGACTATCAATTTCCCTTTTAGCGCTGAATGACCACATAGGTCCCAGCGCTTTGAGTTGAGCCAAAATTCCATATTCCATTCAATTCCATGTGAAATGTTTGCTCAACGCTCTGTTGATAAACCAGCATTAATGCATCAACGATCATCGATTCTGAGTCGATTGAACAAAACTGGAAATTTTGAATAGGGGTTGATTGGAAATCAATGCAAGGGAATACCAAATGATGACATGCAGTAATGTCAATAGCAACAAAGAAATGCAGCACCAACGATTTAAGAGTTAACATTCGTAAAATTGATGACGTAGGTAATTAACTCTCCTCCGGAAATATTCATAAAAATCCTTTCGCCATAAGTATTTCTGCCGCAATGTCATTCGAATCTTGCATCGTGACAATTTGTGAGTGAAACGTTTTGGAGCCTTTGAAATAATACCCGGCAAGAGACCGATTCCTAAGAAGATAATCTGACCCCGATGACTTGCAAATCGAGAGAATGAAAGAAGGGAGAAGAAAGGCTCTATTCTGACCTATTCTCGATTTGAGATAAAATATGAAGAAGATAAAAAGAAACCGCACTGATGAGAGAGAGTAGTGTTCGGGACTTGTTACCAAAGAGCTTCATCATCTATAATTATTTGAACCTTTCAAGGAGGTGAATCTAATCATTAGATCCTCGAACTTCTTGTCACCTCTGGATTGCCATTATCGCGGCTTCATTAAAACTGGACAATTTTTTAGGAATTCCAAGGCATGACGCAGTTTTTTTTTTTATCTCTTTAATATTCCTGATTATTATGCGGGTTTATGCATTTATTTCTTCTTTTGTTCTGTTGTCAGATGGATTCATCCCATTAAAAGCGATCACGGGATCAAAATCCCTTCCATTTCGGTACCGCTTACAGGATAAAAATTAAAGGATTTTTCCCCTATAGGTTACAGAGACCGAAACCATTACTTACCTAAAACTAAAAGACATTACCAATTAATACAGATAGTTTTTATAGTTTTCTGTAAAAGAAAACTATTGTGCCGGCTTTGTCTGTCCGTCCTCCCGTAGATCTTAAAAACTACTGAGGCTAGAGTGCTGCAAATAGGTATGTTGATCATCCACCCTCAAGACATCAAACATATCAAATTGCAGCCCTCTAGCCTCAGTAGTTTTTATTTTATCTAAGGTTAAATTTAGCCATAATCGTGCGTCTGGCAACCATATAGGACAGGGCACCACCGGCCCGTGGTTAAAGTTTCATGGGTCGCGGCTCATACAGCATTATACCGAGACCACCGAAAGATAGATCTATTTTCGGTGACCTTGATTATACGCTGTACAGAAAAGTCGATTGCGTTGAAGAAACTTCGGCGCATTTTTTACTTGTACTTGGTCCAGAAATCTAAAGGTAATCAAATTTAAACGTTTATAAGAAAGTGATGCCAACGTGGGAGTGAATGATATGGAGAATAATGTTGTGTACGTCCCTCCGAGCATGGTTACACTTCTTATCATAATTATAGATTTTCCTTTTTTTTTCGTCAACAGCAGTCTAATTTCCAACGCTGAGTAATATGAAAGTCAAATCCTCTGTTCAATGCTCACTTTTATAGCTAATATATTTTTCAGTGATGTTTTCATTTGTGAAACAAAAAATTCGAATGCCATTTCCATACCATTCATAAACAGGCTCCGACGTTTTCATTAACTTGTTTTCACGTTTCATACCCTTGATTCTGTACCTGATACCAGGTAGTAATCTTGATTAAATGGTGTTAATCATCAGTTAACGTAAGTCGTACTCGAAATTCTGAGAAACTATTTCCTGTTCCTGAGGATAAGTGTTTTTTTTTTTTTTTTTTTTTTTTTTTTTTATATTTGCATATTTTTAATCCGTAATCTTGCAACCTTTGATTTTTTGTTCGTGTTTAAACTAAAAATAATTTTATTTTCAAAGAATATCATATATATCGAACATATCTAGTTGATTTTTCCGAGGTGGGAAGACATGCCTTGTCACTTTTGAGGTTTCTAAACATCAAACGCTGGAGAACGTACTATTTTTCTGTCGCCTTTCAAGCAAAAATAAAAGGCCATTGATGCGTGAATGTACCAGACCTCGTCTTTATCAGTTTATCTAGAGCTATTTGGCTAACACAACATTCAGACTGCATAATCTGCATCTATGGTTTCAGCAGAAATACTATTACACTGGCGTCATCCATCCTAGATTGGGACATTGCTTTCATGTATGAGGCCCTCCATCTTTTACCTCCTTTCTTGTTAGGTTTGAATCCAGGCTATTCATCATGATTCATTGATTTTACTTCATTTCCTTCTCGCTATCTTCCTCCTCTCTCGCAGGTGCACTCGTTTCCTTTTCCCTTTCACTCTCTTTGGCCACTTTTCCTTTTGGTAAATTTCCTGTCTCTTGGTTCGGTGGGTATTTTCATCCCACCGTAAACGTATAAATCCTTGACATTTATATCCTATTGTCTGCTTTTCATAATGTGAAATAATCGTGTTTCCTCCAAGATATTAGTCTCATCGTTTCCTTTGAGGTTACACCACCCTTTTTCCCTCTTTCCGAGTTGGTTTACTGGAATGGATTACATAATGCATTAAGTTGCTCCGAAAAGAATTTAATCTTGTTATTTTCAGTGGTGTGTGTTTGGGAGATTTTGTTCAAAGTTTACTGTACATAATCTTGGATAAGACGCTGCCCAATTGAATATTTAGATAAAATTATTGACCTTTTAGTTAGTTTGTGGAGCCTGACTCCCGCAGACCGCGCATGCTGTTTCCATGTACACTGAATTAGTCATTATAATTTGGCAAAACGTCTCATGGTTTATCGTTCGTGGGAGCAATGGCGAAATTCTTCTTTGCAGAATTTATATGACTTACAACCCATAGTATTATGAAAAGTAGGTCTCTTATTGCAGATTTTAAGGTGTTTCCCTTATACAACACGAGAATACTGCCCTTAAATGCGTCTGCTCAAGCTCTGTTTCATTTGAAAATATCTGTGAGTCCAGAAACGTAGATAATTTTCTTTTAGTGTTGAATGATATATAAATGGAAAATATGAATTCCCAGTGCCATTTCCCCAATTGTAACCTGGCAGATAATTACGAGACAGAACAAAAGTTACATTATTTTACTGAAGGCTTTTCGCTCTTGATGGCTTAACTTTTTTCATGTTACTAATGTCCTCCATTCAGTATACTTACACTGTCAGAGCATCCAGTTTTGCCTAAGCAATGCAGAGACAAGGCCATCATTTCTTAAATGGTTTGTTTAGGTGGAATAGGGTTGAGCATTTTCCGCAGGAAATTCAGTGTTAAATTTTGTCTTTGGTGCCTTGGAGTTTGTGTGAAGAGCAGCCTGGATTTCTAAGGAATTGACTTGATTAACAGCTGGGGCTACCCGAAGGATTAGACTTATTTTACTTTTGAAATCTGGATGTGAAAGTATTAGCTTTACTACATATCACAGTTATGTGGTCAGACAGCAATTGAACTCCGCCCATCGAGTGACAGTCTGTTCTGTGTGTGTGTTGACTTCCTGCCACTCGGTTATTATTCTAAAAACAGATAATAAAAACATTTTTTTCAATGATACCATCACCGATCTATATTCTTCAGGAATAAAAATGACAAAGAAAGTTCTATAGGAGCAATAACTCAATTTATAAACACCGGAAATGCTGGGCGCCCCCAAATGAAAATAAAGGATATAAAACGTTTACATGTTACCTGATTTCTATTCTGTTAGGAGCCATCAACGATGAAATTCAATCGTTTACGTGAGCTTTGCAGTAATCCAGCCGACAAAGGTTTTTCTAAATGGGTTGGAGAGATGTCCAGCATTTCATAGGGTTACAGTTTGCTACCATTTACAATTTCATTAAAGTTTGAAGGATTTTGGATGGTATTTTAATCTCTTTGTTGATAGAAAACATTGAATGAAAGGGGGAAAAGATCATTATCCGACCATTTAATGACATCCGGCAAACAGTCTAGGTTTTGGATACGAGCATTTCGTCGGAAGAAATCGTATTTGTAAGTTATGGACTGTAAGAACATGCTCTTGTTTGTCTTACTTGAAGAAAAAGCAGAGATTGACAACAGACTGCAGTTCTTGTTCTTTAAGTAGGAAAGGAGTCAAAGTGGGTTTTGTATAGTACTGTCACATGTTGCCTTTTTAGCTATGGTTGGTGTAAACTGCGACAGAGTGGATTTATACGAGTCCTCCCATTTAATTTTACATACAATTGTGATATTTGGTAAAAATGTAAACTAAGTCAATGCGGGAACTTCTAATCTTGCAGACAGTGAAGCCTGTTTTGAAAACGTACGACAATTCTCGAGTAACATTACCGGAACCCGTCAAATACAGCCAAACAAATTTTGTATTTTGGTAATGGCATCGCGGCCTCTACAGAGGGGGAATTTTGTTCATAACCATATCTATATAGACTTTTGTCAGGTGCAGGCCCCGAATCCTTCATAAATTTTTCTTTTCAAAAAAAGATAATGTTGGAAACTGCAGTTCAGTTGTTCCATGGGACTATGATATGATGCTGTGAAAATTGAAAACCATTCTTGGCCTTTTACACACTGGACATACGGTATTCAATTGTTCTTGTCCTTTAAAGGTCAGTGGATAAGAGATCTTTTTTAACAGTTGTTATTCCCAATGCCAGGAAAGCATTTCTTAGTCCAGAGCCAACGGAAGATTGCTTAGCTCAGGTCACCATTAAAGACCACGTTAAAAAAACGGTTAAGGGTAAAAAATTAATACAGGAAAAACTATCAGCCACCTACTTCCGGACATGATTCTAGAATGTCGGCTTCACGACTCACAAGACTAGATCGAGTGTTTATAAATAGCTATTCTGTTTTACCCCTAACAGCCTGTTACACTGTGAACTTAGTATATGATCCCCACCAAACCCTCTCCCCTCTTTTTTTACAAATGTCTCTGAGCCCTCACGAGGTAAATACAACAAAAATAATAAAAATAAAAATCTTCCAGACATTATGGTGCAAACGCACCATCGTCTTCCTCTCCCTCTGACTTCACTTCTGAACAGTTTCTGTATTAAAAATTTGAGTTTCGCATATCTCATCCTGCCCTGACTCGCCTTCATGCATGAGAAGTAGGCGACAATTTTTCCACCATAACTTTTCGGTCGGATTGTTTCAATTAGGGAACTTCTGTTCGACTGCCCCAACTTAACGACTTCGTCTGTCTTGTCCGTGGCTTTGGTAATTCGATTCTCAAAACGGTCGCGATTTCCTTCACTGGATACATTTCCAGGCATTTAGCGTTTTCATCACGTTTTGCTATAACTGTGTCAAGAACGTCTTTCCTTACTTACTTAACATCATCTTGATTTGTAGGACATCAGTGCCTTATAATGAATCGGGACTGTAGGTCTTCAAATTCTTAAACGAATTAAAACTTGGCTCAGTAATTTTCTGACCGTCTGTGGAATCTTCCATAGCTCTGTGATGGACACATGAAACGTTTTTTTTCACTGTTGCATTTCCAATTTTTTTTCGACTTATCCTTCACTTTCTTCATAAGAGAGAGAGAGAGAGAGAGAGAGAGAGAGAGAGAGAGAGAGAGAGAGAGAGAGAGAGAGAGAGAGAGAGAGAACTTTCTACCATATAATTATACATTTTTAAATTGCAATAATGATCTCCATATACATCACACACGCACACTGCGTGCGTTTGTGTAAGATATTTAATTTTTTCATCTACCATCTAGCCTTTATTTTTATGTGAGTTTTATAATGCAGTGTTGTAGGAATTCAGGAATCTAATGAGCTTTTTTATTTTATGTTGTATTTTAATTTGGTTTTATTTAGAACTAATTGACAAATTCTGTTTTGTAATTCCTTTCTGAAAATAGTTCCAGTACGGTGACTGAAATAAACACAATAATTTCGATAACCCTTATGGAATGCTTCCTTAGGCAATTGCTCTTACTGAAAAGACACAGAATCATAGTCTGAATAATGTAGAGTGATAAAAGTTCATATCTATCGATATTGGTCTGTCTGGATTCGGTCAAAGCCAGACACAAAATCAGAAGTAGCGAGACCAGACGAAATTAATTTCGAATATGCTGGAATACGGAATGCGAATGAATTCCAGGTAACATGTAATCAGAATTTAAGTGAAATCTGAGTGAGATGAAATATACTTTGAAATATTCGTTTTAGCTAGCGTCATTGTTGGATCGGCACAGTACGGAGTCATTACTGTATGAACAGTTCAGTAATAGATTCCACATGTATTGCAGCATGTAAACGTAAATCTATGAATTTGAAATGAGTCATTGGATGGTAAAATTATAAGATATTATCAGTAGTTGGTACTTTTGGTAGCTTTTTTTAATTTTCAAATGTTTTGTTTCAATGATGCTGATAGCAGGCGGAACCACATTCGGTTACGAATTTTATATATTTCAGTATTTTTATGATGTACAGTACTGTATTATGGAAGTATTTCATGTGGCGCATACAATGAATAGAAACGGTTGAACTATTATTACTTATCCGAAAGGAATAAATGGCGCTGTTGTTTTGAATGCGTGCAGTGGGTTGGTGTTATCTAAAATGCTAATTGTTTATTTTCCTATTCACGCACCCAACTCCTCTCTCTCTCTCTCTCTCTCTCTCTCTCTCACACACACACACACACTGATGACATCTGTAGGCACCTGTTAAACGCAATTTTTTCTATTTTTTTAGATCGCAGTCTGAAGTTACATACGCAACAAACGGTGATAATTATGATGCAGTGAAACTTTTGTGTCACATATTCAAAATATCTGACAAAGGGGTATGAGAGATGTATTGGGCAATATTTGCGTAATTATTACTTTCAAAATTGTCTTATACATGACTGTCAGACAGGCGGTTATTAGTCTACAGTGTCCATGAGGCGGCATTACTTACGACAAATTTAGCTACATAATTTTCGTCGAGGAAAAACAAACACTCTTCTTAAAAGTTCTGTTGTTTATGCATATAAACATCAAGTGATTGTTCATCAAATTCCCTCAATTTCTTAACAAATGTTAGGCCCTTGAAATGTATATTTACGTTAGGTTAATACAATTTGCTGTAAGTCATAGTAATGGCGAATGATTTGTTGAGGATATCCTACAGGAAATCGGGACTTTCCATAAACAAAACTGTTTATGGAAAGTCACGCAGTCATGCAGAGAGTGGGCTATTAATATCTGAAGATCACACATTCTGAACAATAATATTAACGTTTGAGCTATTTTCCTGTGACCTGTGATAGTCTTAACCCCAAATATAAAGTAACGGCGTTACTGTCTCCCCTACCCTCCCGATCCCCTACTTACCTATCCCGCCTCCACCCTAGGCGGACAAACAGAATTTAGGAGAAGGGTGGTGTCTCCCCTACCCTCCCGTTCCCCTACCTACTCTGCCCCAACCGGGGCGGACAAACAGGTTTTGCAGGGGGTGGGTGGTTGTGTCACGCCTCCCCTATTGTCATCTGGGGGAGGACAAACAAGATCCACTCGGATTTTATTATCATATACAGTAGATGGCATTAGTGTTGCTAATAACTCCGAGATAAATGTGATAATCTGCGCTTGAGTTGCATAGAAATACATTGAGGCTGTAATGAACTTCTTGGAAGCGCTGAATTCACAAAGTTTCAACCATCCGTTGACAACCAGTGTTTTTGACCCATGTAAAAAATCAGCAGGACATGCTGGCTCCAGTTTTTATAAAAGGACGTTATGATCAGCTAACAAGAATACAGATCCGCCTTACTCAGCGTTTTGTGGTTTGCATGAATAAGTGAGGAAATAGATATTCTGGGTGATTTTAATTTAACTGAAATCTTCTAACTTTTTCATTTAGGAACTGGGTGTTTTCGGTTAACCTAAACGCGAGTGTTTTGACGAGAGGAACGGCGAATGCTTTTCATCGACTGTGTTGAACGTCATTTAATAACTAAAATATGATTCCTTTACATTCAAAACAAAAATTTGTAGCAAATTTCTACTGGCATCACCAAGTAGTCCTTTGTGTATCCAGGACGTCATCTGTTGAAATAGACTGTAATTGTAAATATAATCAACATTATCAAAGGATATTCGCGATGGGCACAACGATAAAATTAAATTTTGAAGTGGATGTTATCATTAAAAGGCGAATTTTTGGCTTCACATGAAAGACAGCAATTCCTGTCAGGGAATAACCAATCAGTGCAATGAAGAAGGAAGTTGGGATCTCTCAATCTGGTCTGAAAATATTTTTTTGCTTACTTATCTGATCAAATTGTATTTAGGGTCTGTTTTTTCTAGTTCATAAAATCCTGATACTACTTAAAGGGTGAGAGAAGCTCTTCTTGTTCATATTCTATTATTAATAATCGATACAAATGTCTCAAGGAAGAATTGTTCTAATATCCTGGCGGTTTTCAAAATTACTGTCAAAATTACACATTTCTGGATAATTCTAAAACTGGTCAACTGACATTATTGAGGCTTATGTTGATTATGAAAACAAATAGAATAAAGTATTTACAATTGTCATGTATGTCACCGTTCGATTTTAAAGAAACTTTGCCACTGGACTTAGCTACGTGTCAGTATCGTCGTTTCTTGTTACCAATAAGTTGTGTGAGTTGTCAGGTTTAATTTCCTGAAATACTGTATTTCCTTAAGTTCTAGATATTTAAAAGTACTACATGAACAAGGTGAGTTCCTCTATCTTCAAGATTCGTCATCATATGGTGCCTGTCAGAGCACCATGTTTATGTTCTTCGCTGGGTGAGCGGGTTCCGTTCTCAGCTACCACTCTGTTGGTCGCGAGTTCGAATCTCCGACCGGCCAATGAAGAACAAGAGGAATTTGTTTCTGGTGATAGAAATTCATTTCTCGCTATAATGATGGTTCGGGATTCCAAATAAGCTGTAGGTCCCGTTGATAGGTAACCAATTGGTTCTTATCCACGTAAAAACAAATTTTTCTTTCCTATTGTTAATCAGCTCAGTGGTCTGGTTAAAAAGATATACTTAACTTTTATGTGATTTATTCATGGACTTATTGGTACTGATATCCTAAAAAAAAAAATCCATGGCGTATTGCGCATCGTTTCAGAACGTTCTAATGGTCAGATTAGTTCTGATAAATTATTCTTTATTCCACCTATAAAAATATCTGGTATTCTGCTAAACTAGTTGAGAATACATTTGAGAGTTTCTAAATGACAGATTTCAACCTTGTCAGCCAATACCCAAACATAAATAATTAAAGTACACATCAAATCATTTCGTTCACTCTAAACAGTTTAAAGTAATACGCCGTCTGCAAGAGATGAAGACTAGTTTTCAAAAGTCCTGAGACGCTGGGTTCACTATTTTTTCGCAAAAATAAACTTCCTATAAAGATATCTGCAGGGTTCTATAGTTTCACTCGCCCACAATATACAATTTGGAAATATGTCAAAAACACTAAAAGACAGCTCGCAGTAAGAAGAGAATGAGAAAGGAATTGCCTCTTGAAATAGTCCCCTTACAGAATGCTCTTTAAAAATTATGGGATTTTCTGATAGCCTATAAGATTATTGGGGTAATTTTTTCTCTCTATTTTGAATCATAACCAATTAAACAGCTTGCTTTAAAGCTATTTGGGATTTACTGTAGGTTAGGTCGATGTTCTCCCTTACAGAAATGAGCAGGTCGATCCGTTTTAGCTCTCAGAGGTGGTACGCTGACTTTTCCTTCAATAATTCCTCACATACACACATGCAAGGATACATACATAAGTTTGTGTTGTATCTGTGGATGTAAGTGGCTTGTGTTTCTGAGTATCTGTGTGCTAATGTACTTATTCGCGGTATTTATACTTTAAGAGTAAAATGATTATTTGCATTGCTCCGAAAGATAATCATATGTCTTGGTAGAACTTCCGCAGTGTTTTTCTACGGGCAACACACTTATGAATATTTATAACCGTTGCAAACGTAAATCATTTAACGATTCGTTGATAAGGATAATAATTCTTCCTTGCCATCATAAGTATAAATAATATCCTTTTGCCAAACCATTCGCTGACGTGTTTTGCTGATTCTTAAAAGCATTTTAGAAGATCAAAGACGGTCGTCTTAAAACCCCGCTCCACGATTTGAAGTTTGAAACTCTCAAGGCGAAGGTCTTTCGAACTTCACGCAAATAATCCCACGACAACCTTGTAGGGTCTAGAGAAGTCTGTTGCCCGGAGGGGGTTTCAGGCCATTAAATAGAGGAGGGGCGAAGTGGAAGTTTGGGATTCTTTCGAGTAGATGGCATTCGATAAACTTTCTCCGGCGGTGGGAAGGAGCAAGTGAGAAGTGCCGTCTCAGTCAGTGTTCGCATCTGGATTAAAGAATAATATATGTGGCCTGACGCGCGAGTCATTATGGCATCCTTTTTTTAAATGTTTGCTTCCTTTGTATCCTGATAATTTAGATAATTAATCATGCGATTTTTTTTAGTTTGTGTTTTTTTATAACCTGTTTGCCTTACAGCTATAATTTTATGTCATTTCTTGGTATATAGGTTTGGGATATGTTCTCCATGTGCTTGGTAAACAAAGTTCACTGGTAATAAAAGAATGTTTCTGAAAGTGTCATGTGAATAGAGCTTATACCTTTCACAAAAAAACTATAGTTTTAATGGTATAAGGTTTTGTTCTCCTTAACTCATGTTGGGAAAATGTTAACCCATCCCCCTCTTGTCTTGTTAAAAATGGGAACGCTTTCATGCTCATCTTTTAGCACTGATTTTACTGAATCTAAGAGTAGACATACAGTGAACGCAACTTCACCTATATTTCGGAGCGAGTTGAGTTTTTCCTGAATTTCTTATCAGATGGTAAAGGTGTCAAATATATTCTGTTTTAAAAAGTGCTTACAAGAAGTGTAGCGTACTAAAGTTATCTTAAGTATACCAAAGATTTCGTCATGTTTTTATCATCATTCTTATATATATAAATAATAGGCTATGTGCCATATGCATGCAAATACACAATCACTCAGTATTTATTAACATGATGTGTAAATATTAGTTGATGCTTAAAGAGTAATTTGAATATCTCCATTTGCTCCTTGACTTCCGTTCTCATTTATTACCGAATGCCAAGTTTTTCAGCGACGAAGGTGACAAAAAGACATTTATGAATTTGAAATCCTGCAGCGATGTCTTGCTTGAAGGAATGTCACCTCGTTTTTTCCAGAAAATCATAACCTTCACTGCAACGCATGAAAGCTCCCCTTTATACTGCCAAATTCGTCATTGCTAATTTGACACGATTCTTCTATAATAAAAGAGTAAAACAGCCCCAGCGAAGCTTCTAAAACGAAGAATAAGAAAAGCCGAAGGGCGTGGAGGGGCAGGGGTGAGCGGTGAGGGATGGCTGAAGGAGGTGGAACAGAATAGACTTTTCAGATACGAATGTACATAAATAAATAAACACGCTTTTAATAAAATGCACTAAAAAGTAAAAAATAATTTATTTTATATTCTTAAAATTAATCATGTCTACAAAAATAAAAGCGTGGGCCCCAAGCATGGAAGGAAATGCTACAAGAAAAGAAATATATATATATATTCTTTATTACTGGTATGCTGTAATTTAAGATATGAAATATCTATAGTAGAAATAATTTTCAAGAAACCGAAAGGAGGAGGAACTGTTGGTGTAAGAGTAATTATAATGTATATGGTAGCGTGAAAGGCAAGGTTGTGATCGATGACTCATTCCATAGACTTTATGAAAGAGAAACACTGGATCGTGGTGCTTTACAAAAGTGCTTTCTACAGAATGAGGGGGCTGAGCCTCCTAGTGTGGACGTTTGCTAAATGCTTTTCATTTACGCTTAGGGGTTTGACTTCCATTTTAGGAAATAAGTTATAGAAGAGAAGTAATCATCATTTAGCTAACTTAAGTAAGGTACTAGAAAAAGAAAAAAAAACATTAAGAGAATATGGACTTTAAGAAATTATTTTGATAACTGACAGGTTTTTTTTTTTTTTTTTTGGGCCGAGTGCAGTGTCGTGATGAAGGAATAAAGAAAGATCAATTTGAATTAAAACTTCAAAGGCAACAGCGATGAGGTGCTTAGGTGAAAAAAGAAGATGCAGGAATTTGGAAAAGCCAAGGTCTGGAAAGTAAATGCAACATCGCAGTATTTTGCATAGCGGTACTGGCTAAAATATAAAACGCATCGTAAAATAAAAGCTACGCTTATCATGAATGTATTCGGGAGCCTTAAGTGAAATCTGATGTAGGAATTATGCAGTGAGGTAAATCTGAGGTTTCTCTTAGTCAATTAACATTCAGGTCTTTCTAAGACGTTTGCCAGGAATAGCTTTAATGCCTTTGAATTAAAATAGATCGTTTATTTGCACATGTGCGTGGACACAATGAAATAGTCATTTAGGACGAACTCAGACGTACGTAGACACATATATACAATTTTTGTATCGAGAAAAATAAAGAACCATCTCTGAACTATTATGCATAAATCTTAATAACTTGTCCATCTATGAAATCTAAAATATAAAGCTCTATGCCGTAAAAGGTAAGCATTATAAGCAAATCAGAAAGCGAGTTCATTTAATTCCAATAACTATAACACGATAAAGTTACTAGCAAAACCAGAAAAAATGCAGTAAAAATTCGACAGTTTAGAAATTTCCTGAAAAAAAAAATGATTCTACTGTAAAATCTGTGCGGTCGCATTCAAAAGATCAAGCCATCCCATTTCTGCATTTATTGACAGACAGATGACATCTTATGCATTTAATCTAGATTGAAACACACACACACACACACACACACACACGCAGACACATTCACACACACAAACATTATATGTGTATATCCTCTCTCTCTCTCTCTCTCTCTCTCTCTCTCTCTCTCTCTCTCTCTCTCTCAGGTTTGTAAATTTGCTGCCGTTGTTAATACTTAAAATTTACCCCTTCTCAATATAGACTTTTTTTTTTTTACCACGCTTTTCGGTAACAGTTTATTTCTTCAGAGACAAGACTTATTACCTTTGGTCGAAACAAGCCCTTCGCATACAAGTTAATTCTTGACTATGGTTTCTTTACGAAGACCTTTTGATTAATAAACGTTAATAGATGCACGTCGTGTGCAAGGGGTATCATCAAAGTCATCTTACAGAGAAATGAATACGAGAGAAATTCCCAGGATAATAAATTGAACTGAAAGACGCTGTACTTATAAAGATGGAAAATGTTAGTCAGAGCCTCCGGTCGAGCTGGGAATTATGAAGTGATAGAACTGGAAGACAAAGGAGACTTCGATGAGCTATGAAGAAGAAACTGCATAAAGAAAAGAAAAAAAGGAGCAAAGGAAGAAAAAGAAAGAGGTTTAAAAGTGGTTGTATATAGGAAAACGGGAAGGTTGTGACAGAATCAACTGATGAATTGCTTTTGATTACCGTATCTTAATGTTGATAGTGAATGCCGGTAAAATAGATAACGAAATCTCGCAGTCGTGGGCCCGGATTAACAAGGAAGCCATTGCAATGTCAGAGAATTAATTACGCCATACAGAGATCCAGGAAGAAGAGGAAATTGCTAAAGAGAGGCCGCTTATTCGACCAACCCTTCATCAAATTCATATTCTCTATATACTTTCATTTTTTGTATATCAGTGGATGCATAATCAACCTATTTAAATGACCTACTATGATGCTGTTGCCTTGTAATTGCGTAACACTACCTAAGCACGTGACCTGTTTTGGTACAGACGAGCCTGTTTTTGGCTGGTCAGTCACATGTATTATACAAAACCAATTTTATTAAAAATTTACACTTCAGGAAATAGTTACACTTTACGACTTTATACAATTACAAATTTATTAACAAGGAATTGTCGTATAGGTTCCAAACATCTTTAGCGCAAAAAGGCATAGAAATATAGTTGATATCTTTCTTGAGAATCGTAAGTTCAACATCATTCCCCTGTGACATGAGTTTTCCTCATCGATGGTTCAGTCGTATGAAGCCAGAGAACTGTTGTATCCAGATTATAATAAAAGTTCCTAACAGTGTTGTTGGCAAGTTTTGGCAGATAAGGGGAAAGCTTCACCATATATGGAGTTAAGACTATCATGGTATTCTGTTTTCTGTACTGATTACAAGCTCCCATAGAGAGAAATCTTAACAGAATCCCCCTTCTCCCCGTTTAAACTGCTGAAGGCTTTCAGTTCCTGATATAACTAGAGAATGAAACTAAAAGCATGTGCTCAGTGGAGGACAAGGTCTTAGATATATCCTCTCGCACAAAACCTTTGCACAAGGACTCTTCACATTTAATTTAACGATAACAATAACTACGACTGCTTACACTGCTATTAAAGCTAAACGTATTGTTTCATAAAAAAATAATTAAATAGCTCCAGTTGGTTACTCAACATTGTCATTCATATCTTGTTGAAGTAATGTACACAGAACGAAATTTCAGGGGGAACATATTCAGGACTCTGCAGATTTTATTAGATACTCTGGTGATACATTTCCGTACAGACAGAATCTCCTGAACCACGAGCACTAAAAATCATCTTGGTATCCTTTTTGTGATTCTAAATGAATCACACGTTAATATTAGTTTTCATGTTATTACTGGTTCTCGTTAAAGAAGCACTGCAGTAACAAAGATGACGCTTTGAGATTTTTGTTTCCTTTCATCATGGTCCTGCTGGTGTTCAGTTTTCAAAACAGTCTTAAGAATATAAACCCTATGAGAAATGACAATATTATTCAGTGCATAATAATAATAATAATAATAATAATAATAATAATAATAATAATAATAATAATAATAATAATAATAATAATGGATGCCTGTAATAATGAAACACTTCGTAAATGAAAGTTTAGTAGTAGTTCACTTAATGCCAGGGTTCAGTGAACAAGTGAAAATTTGTTATTCTGGCGGGAAAGCAAGACTCGGATAACCTAAACCTGTGTTACGTTTGCTGTTGTCTCTTGTATTATTTGGCAAAAGACCCACTTAAGGAAGTCATGGAACTGCCGTTTTACTGTGGAGTAAAACGTGTTAAAGACTGCAACACGAGAAAACCAGAGACGAAATGCTGAAAATTACCTGTGGGGGAAACACTTATCCCGAACAATGAAACTGTAAAATAAATGAAGGATCTACATTCTGCGGAGCTATACATAATGATGAGCGATTCCTCTCTCGATATTTAATTCAATTATTGATTTATAAACTGAAATTTTCTCCCCTTTTTCCTCGTTGTTACGACATGATTTCGAATAGAAACGAGAGGGATAATTGCTGGAGATTAGTTTTCAATTTTCGATGAGGGGTAGCTAATAAATGATAAAGGCTTTATTTCTCCTGAGGTAGGACAAATAATGATTTCTTTGCTCTTCCAGTTTTACATAAATGTCCAAAGCTTCACTGCAGTATGGGCACCATTCATGATGGCTGATGTCTTTCAGATACGAATGTTTTTGTGTATATGCGAGGTACTTATTGTTGGTCTGATAAATGCCAAAAGGTTTTCCTGTCCTTTATTAGCTCAATTTCCCTGCCCTAACAACTTTTCCTTCTTTGTCAAAGCAGAATAGTAGCGAGAGTCAGGTTTTTAGTATGTATAGAAACTAACATCAGGCTTGCGTCTTCCATAACGCTGGGTCGTTTTCCATCTAGGTGGGGTCAATATCCTGCGACGGATTTCCTCTATTTTTGCTCTCAGATTCTTTTATTCTATTTTCGCTCTACCCTTTAACCTTTTGACTAAAAACGAAAGTTGGTCTTGTCATGAAATTAATCCTAAAAAAGCTGCGTTTTATGGTGATATTGTGTTTAGCACATACATTTCGCGATCCAAAGCTAATTTAATTCCCAGCCTAGAAAACTGAGAGTTTTAGGACTCAGTGCAATGCCTGATATTCCATTTTCAAAGAATGTGGTTCAGAGCTCTGTTGGTGGCAGACTTTTCTCTCAAAACTGCCATGTGCCAGAATAATTACCAGGAATCATTAATTTCTTCAAGCAAGGAGAACAGGTACAGAAGGAGCAGTAAGGCTGGGTTTTCCCTTGCATTTAAGCAAGATGTTGGGTCGGAAATACTGTATTCCACTCTTTATATAAATCATTATTCCGAAACACTCAAAGTCTGGTTACTGTATTCAAACGAAATCTTGCACCAACATCTATTATTTTAATTTCCTCGGTTTTGTTTCTGCGTGTGTGCGTGTGTGTGTGTGTGTGTGTCCCCATTCCTCCCCTCCAAAAACCGGTTTAAGCAGGGTGGTCCCTAAACAACCCATCAACAGCTGCTCCTGCACCTACACCAACATACGGTCAGTTGTTTGTATATGACTGGAAGGTATGGGAATGGTTCTAATGGTGAGGTATGGTATGGGTATGGGTAATATGGATATGGATATGGATATGGGTATGGGTATGAAATGGGTATGGGTATGGTATGGGAATATATAGGTATGTATCAGTATGGGTATGGGTATCAGTCCGGGTATGGGTATGGGTATGGGTATGGTACAGATGATGAAATAAAATGTGTAGATTTGTAAGTATAATTTTTTTATAAAAGTAATGATATGGGTATGGGTATAGGTATGGGTATGGTACAGATATGAGTATGGGCATGGAATGGGTATAAATATGGGTATGGTATGGGTATGGAATGGATATGGGTATGGGTATAGGTATAGGTATGGGTATGGTACAGATTATGGGTATGGGTATGGTATGGGTATAGAGATATGATACAGATACAGGTATGGGTACAAACCCATATGGATATGGGTATGGGTGTGGGTAAGTATGGGTATAGGTATGGGTATGGTACAGATATGGGTATGGGTAAGATACAGATATGGGTATGGTATGGTTATGGGTAAGATACAGATATGGGTATGGTATGGTTATGGGTAAGATACAGATATGGGTATGGGTATGGTATGGGTATAGGTATGGGTATGGTACAGATATGGGTATGGGTATGATATGGGTATGGTATGGGCATGGGTAAGCTATGGGTATGGGTATGGTACAGATATGGGAACTAGTAAACGCGAGCAACAGCAACAGAGCATCTGCTGCTGTTATCATTATTTGTGAGAGGATTCCAGTGAACATTTGCCTAGGCATCCAAATTACATATAAGGATAACGATAATTCCAAATGAACAACAATAGTTACAATAGTATAATCAGTTGCTCTTGAGTTTTCATGACCCACTCCGGCACAGGCCGACCAGTTAAACAATTTGCGACATGGGTTACGAAAAAAAAAAAAAAAACAACTGTGCCCCGAGGTTCTCGTAATAAAGACAGACTGTCCGAGAGCATTAACGAACAGGTCGATGGTATTATTTATGGACGCTATTTTCTTTTTGATGCTTTGTCTTTAAAAATTTTCATGAATGATTAAATAATTATTAATCTACTTTTCCAGTTACTTATTGCGCTTGAATGCTTATTATACGAATTCGTGTATATTTTGGTGCACAAGTACACGAGCGTCATGTACGTATTCTCTAGATATAATGAAAAATATGTGACTAGGAAATATGCGCTTGCATAAGGCCAGCCTTGAAACGCTAATGCACTGGTGAAGACCCAAGCAACCGTAAATACCTTTTTCCATGTTCTATTTGCACGAGACGAGGGTCAACAGGGGCAGTAAATTCAATCACTTGAATTCCAGGAGTGGAATCAGACCACTGAGCTGATTAACAGCCTCCTAGGCTGGTCTGGAAGGATTAGACTCAGAACAAGTCAAGGAGCCACTGATGCAAAATAAAACAGATAAAGAATTAGAAATACTGAAACAGATTCGTTAAGATAACCGCTGTTGTGCCGGAATAATCGCCAATACTCTCTCTCTCTCTCTCTCTCTCTCTCTCTCTCTCTCTCTCTCTCTCTCTCTCTCTCTCTCTCTCTCCTCGGTAGTTCGTTTTATATCTCACAATGTTACGGGATTTTCAAATTTTCTTTCCATTACAACAGACTTATAAGACCTTTATGAATTAATGAATAATCATTACATATTGATACGTCCAGAATACCTGTCTGCCAATCCACATAATTGTACACCCTTATACATGGACGCCATGATGTGTGTGTGTGCGTGTGTGTGTGTATGTGTGCGAACTCGGGTCACGTTTATTTTGCATAAAGTTGCCTGTCTTTACCAACTACTGACTGAGATCAAAAACACTTCCCTTATCAATTACAAATAAATGGTAGGCATTACTTGATACCAAGCATTGTTTGATTGTCATACGAACAACGCCAATCATTCAATTAAAGGTTAAAACACTTGAGCGGTTAAACCTAATTAAACGGCTCATAAGCCAACTGGATATTCAATCTGTAAATAAATGAAGGTATGTCTAGTTTACTCATTACGTAACTGATGAGCCTCGAGCTGAAACAGCGTATCGGTTTTATTTACATTTTTGCTCCATTGAAGGGTATGCGCCACTGACTCTCCCGGGGGAATCAAAAGCTTTTGTTGTAGATAACAGGAAGGTCACTTTGGATATAATTTCAGAATTGGGTTTTGTTGATTAGCATGCTGAAATAGACTAATACTGCAAATGACGAACGCTTTTGAATGTGCCACTGGCGTATTTATTTTGGTCTGCAAAGTTAATCGTAGGTTTTTGTCTTATAAATTAAAAATTTGATTATTTTCCATGTCGCAAGTTTATATTTTGCTTTAAATGTTGATTGTATAATCCTTGTTCTCTCTCATTTTAATTCAACTTCAGCTGTCCTAATGACCAAGATGAAAACCTATTAACAAAAAACCATGTCCGTTTAACTGCAATTGATAAAGCAACACCCATCTCCACAACCCGGCTCCTCTCTCTCTCTCTCTCCAAGTGGAATGCACTCCCGAATCACATCACCTAAAGTAAACTTTCAGTTGCTGAATGAAGAGGAGGAAGTGGGGAGGGTTCAAAGAGGGAAGAAAGGATGAGATGAATCTAAGGACGACTGGGAGTTGGGTAGTCGGACATTCTTCCCGGTGGAGGTTAGAATTAAGACTAATAAGGTCTTTTGTCTTCTAATTTTTTCTTTCGGTCTCCTCTCTTATCACTGAAAGTTTGCTTCTTTAATGGAATTTCTTGGTTGCAGATTCTACGAATCGCTTTTCATTTCCTTATCATTTTTCAGACTAAGAAGACAATTAAATTACCCAGTGAATTTGTAAACCGTTAGAGAAAACGGATTGCTTGTAGCTCTTATTTAAAGATGATGTCTTAGTTTCATAAAATTGGATTATCCATAGGTTCTTCTGTTGATAATTGGTTCCTGGTTTACTTTAGTCGCTAATTAAAAGTTCTAAAGGTAATATTACTCCTGTTCCCTTTCTATCTTCTGCAATTAGAAAATCCGAGGGATTAGACTTAAAAATATAGGAATATTAATGCCCATATAATCCTTTATGTTTCGATAGTCCTCACTTTGACCCTTTAACCGTTAAGTACGTATATATACGTAGCGCGCCAAACCTACCAGAGCCGTTCAGTACGTATATATGCGGAGAACAGATGTTCTGACCGTGGCGTTTGGCACGTATATGTATGGAGAGCAGATGTTTTGACCGTGGCGTTTAGTACGTATATATAGGATCGATTGTTCCTGCCTTCCTTTCAAAAATAATCCACTGAAATATGTTTATTATCTAAAACCCAAACAAGTCTTGATTGGCCATATCCAAATTTGTTACAAGACTTCCTCCTGATAAATAATTTATCCCAATTTTCCTGATTTTCCATGTCTAATGCGAGAATTTTGCCAGTCGCGAAACTAATAATCGCTAAAACTTTAAAGAATGAGACATCTAACAAAAATTTAATAACTGGGCTGGTTCGTTCTTTTTTAAAACACTCGGAACTTTGGACTTTACGCCGGGGCTGGAAGGGCTAAAATTTTTCTATAACAATCCCACTTTTTTCCATTGTTTGTCACTTTCATCTTCTGTTTTGCTTTTCCAGCTCTAGCGCAAATGAAAAACGATAAGTAATTGTAATGTATTGGCATTTATTCTGAAACTGAAATATAAAAAAAATATACTCACTTGGCAAATGTTATTATTTTGCGACATGTTCACTGCATGTGACTCAACTCTAGATATACTTCATTCTGAATAACGACAGCAAACTGTTTTGTTTATTTGTTCTAAAACTGCTAAATTGGCAATAATTGTAATTTATTTCATCAATTCAATTTTATCATTTCATGAAAATTACTTCAAAATGCTTATGTCTTAAATACAACGGGTGATGCATATATGATACATATATGCATATATGCAGCCATAAATATATATATACCATCTTGATTTATATGTAAGTCAAACTATATGTATATATATATATTTATATTCTCCATATTAATAATTCGAATAACTAATTGTCGTCACTTATGAATAAATTCTGGAACGTCACAGAACAAAATCACATCATAGGATTATTTTGTACGAACAAACCCATACATGAAACAATGCACATGTACAGTAATTAAATGAAGTTATGTACAAAATTCAAAAAACTGACTTGTGGTTTCAGTGGTGAAAAACCTTGTTCCGACAACGACAATGATGACAATCTGTCTCCTACAAACAAAACAGTGGGTTCAACAACGTTGCCAAGACAACAAATTGAGGTATAGATATGATGATGACTGTGAACGGGTTGCCGATGATTTTGCGGGACAGAGATTTCGTAATTGAACTGCAATGGTAGTGGCATTGCATCGATATAAGAAATTTTCAAAAAATAAATGATGAGTTTTATCGGTATCGCCATTTTCTTCATCTTCGTGTAGAAAATGAGAATTACTAGATCAATAAGTGTTTTCTTTTGTTGTTGTTCTTTACCTTCCTTTGAACACTGGATGCCATGTACAACCTAATACAAACCTAAAAATTTTAGCATTGATAATTCATAATGTTTCCAATTGTGATCATCGAGCTATAATAAGTATAATTAGCATACTGATCAATGAACGGAGACGGTCATATTTTGTTCAATCATAGACCTTGGTACGTATACACACACACATACATATATATACATATATATATATATGTGTGGCGTTTGGCATTTATACGGATAGAGATTTTTGCAGGCATATAAAAACACTGTACACCAACATGGCTGTCATTAGCTATTTTACCAAACGTCTTGACCTGATTTATTATCTGACTAAAGTTAATCTGCATTCCTCAATTCAATGGGTTAATCCTGTTAATAAAATCCGACTTAGAAATGATTCCCCCACCAAAACTATCCACAAGAAAGACCATTCCGGTACAAGGCCGACGTAATTTACAAACTGCCATCAATTGAGGAGTCAATAACCGTATTTTTTTATTTTATCGCATTCTATCATTTACTTTCATCTGCGAGTCTGGGCTAGATATTGGACATTTTTATAATATCGATAACTGGCGAAAATGGAAATTTGTTGATTGTGGCAAACGTAGGTGATATTTTATTTAAAAACTGTCGGTATCCTTTGATTGAAATTATCGGTCGCTGTTTAAGCTCTAGACAATTGCCTCCCACCCGCGGTGAATTTGGTGGGCTTGACATTGGGCCAGGAAGGATACAGAGTCCTTTTGAAAGATTATCAGTTCCTTGTTTCTTTGACGAAGTCAGTTTATGAGAATTCCTTGGTCTTGAGTCAGTCAAAAATCAGGTTTGACTTTAGTAATATGTATAGATCGTTTTAGCTGCCTTTACAAAAGGGAATTACTAAATATGCCCTTGCCCAAACAAGGAATCTGGAATCTGTCAAACAACTGAACATAATCTGATCCACCACTTCTCAAACTAATGTTCGAATGGTTCCCAGTCCCAACAAACTTAACACAGGTGGGGGAAAGGAGAGATGAAAACTTTTGCTGAACTTTGATACGCTGATCCAATCCATGAATAACTTAGCACCGGTCGTGTGTCACTTACACTCTAGCGCAAATGAAAAACGATAAGTGTAATTTTACTCTGACTAAATATAAAAAAATATACTCACTTGACAAATGTTATTGTTTTGTGACAGGTTCATGCATGTGACTGAACTTATACTTCATTCTGAATAACGACCGCAAATTGTTTTGTTTGTTTATTTATTCTAAAATTGCTAAACTGGCAATAATTGTAATTTATTTCATCATTGTGTTTTATCATTTCATAAAATTACTTCAAATGCTCTGTATATGATGCTTCTGTCGCTATATACACACGTGTATATATATATATATATATATATATATATATATATATATATATATATATATATATATATATATAGTATATATATATATAATTCGTAACTAATTGTCGTCACTTATATGAATAAATTCTGAGACGTCACTTACAAAGGGTATATACAGAATAACACACTTATAAAGAAACAATGAATGTGCATAATCCCTCTGAAGTTTATGTACAAAATTCTTAAAAAGGTGAAAATTCATCCGACAACGACAATGATGAAAACCTGTCACCTACAAACGAAACAGGTGAGGACAGACAACAAGGCTCTGGTATCTAGCCATCGCGCATGTGCATGGTTGACTAATTTCCGGGAAGAGATTTCTGTATTCAGGCATGCAGGGTCGGCTCTGCCGACACAAGAAAATTTTCATGCTTAAACACCCAAACAATAAGAACTCAATTTTCAGTGAATTATGCCTTTAAAGCAAAAAGAGAGGAGGAGCTATAACTGATATAATCTTTGTAGCCTTTACCTTCTTCCACTGTTAAACAGTAATAAAACCTAAAAATTTTAGTTTATTGATAATTCTGATAAAATCAATAAAATTGTGAAACACTGTACTAATTTATAATTTTACTATATGATCAATGAACGGAGACAATTATGATGTTTCACAAATAATGACCATTGTTTATTATTTATATTTTATAATCGAATGATATTTTTATCACATCACCATGATTCATATACAAGCATTATACAAACGTCCTTTAATATCCATATATATACCTCGGAAATAATATATTTTCATATATGTTACCGAAGGGGAATTTTTTAGTTGATAATAAGTTCATCGTCCCGTATCGAACCAACGAAAGACAAGAACTCAGGACTACAGTGACGCCTACCCACACGACCAACAAGTGAGGTATAAGTTGATACCGACCCTCACCTAATAATTTCTTCAACGTACTTTTTCCCATTTTTGTATGGGGTCTAGAACTTTCTTTTTGCTGGATCTTTGATTCTCTTTGGGGTAGACCTCTGGTCTCTCTCTCTCTGCCCTGCCTGACATCGCCCCCGGTATATATTATATGTATCATATATATATTCCCAGCAGCGAATATTGTTCGCCGGGTAGGGCGATAGTTTAAGACGTGAGATGTTTGTTATATTTTTATAATGTTGTATGTAGTGGCTTAGTTTTGTGTGTGTTTTAGTCTGTAATCAACATTTGCTGTTTTTAACTACACCTAACTTATGTGATTACAAACGTAATCCCGGGATGTTAAGGATAGCAAAAGGTTAATCTATTTGATCAAATTTAGGCTGGATTTAACCCCGCCAAACCTGTCAAAAAGAGTTGGCTTCTGATTTGAACCCGCCACAGACCTTCCAGCTTCTTGTTCTAGGTCACTGAGCCATAGAGGCAGTGATACTTGCCTCACCTAACAAATCCCAGTCAAACTATATATTTTTCTTTTATAATCGATATCAACCCACCTCTTTGCTCCATGAGTCGTATGTCGCTAGCCATATTGGAATGAATTTTATCATATCATAATATATATAATATAAATTTGTATGTGTTTGACAAGTGGTAAATATTTTAGATGTTTACCGAAGATTTAAAACTTATTTACTTGGGTTAAAACAGACAAGAACTCAGGACTGCAGTGACGAATTTATAACACGACCAACAAGTTTTATACCGAAAAACCCTGATTAATACCTGGTCCTGAGTTTACAATATGGTTCGATCTTTTTGGAAACAACTTAATCATTGAAAAATATTATATGGCCTTGGTAAAAATCTGATAATTAGTATTATTATGATTCTAGACCAATTGTTGTAACCTATTATTTATAAATTTAATAACGTTTAAACATGTGGTATTTATGTCTAGATTTACAGTCCACATAAAAACACTGTACAAATGTCAACATTCTGTTATATCTACTTTGCAAACGTCTTCCTTGATTTATTATCCAACTAAATTAATCACATTGGAGGAATTCAGGTTAACACTAAAACACACACTTATCGCAGACCCACGTATATATTATACGAGAATATTCCGGGACAAGGCCGATAGTAATTTATATATATATATACTGATATATATATATATAACCGTATTTTTCTTTTTATCGCATATATATATTTATATATATATGAGTCTGGGCTAGATATTGGTAATTTTAAATATCGATAACTGTTTATGGAAATTTGTATGGTGGTGACATAGGTGATATTTAGATGCCTATATATATATTGAGATTATCGGTCGCTGTTTACAGCTATATATTATACCTATATTCATATGTTGCTCTTGACAAAGAAACTGTCCGGAATTATACTTATCCTTTTGAAAGATTCCAAAAGTTCTTGTTTTTTCGATGTGTTCCTGTGTAATGGTCAAAAGTCAGGTGGAAATTGAAGTCGTTTTAGCTGCCTTTAGCCATCAGAATCTGTAAAAGAACTGAGATAATCATTACCCTAACTGTCTTGATTCAGGTGGGTAATTTAGAGGATAATACAATTTTACGAAAGGTAAAAGCGTAGACATTCGGCAAAAGAATATCTTTTGATGGCCCAAGGTTAGTATACTGAAAATTTTCACGGGTTGTTGTCAATTCCAATCACTTTATCACTTTTCATAAATTAGACAAAGGTCAACAGATTGAGATAGCATGAATTTGATATTAATCCAGCAAAATTTGTTCCTTCAAATTGTTATAAATCACGGTTTGGATAAAAACAAATAAGAGCTCTGATTCAAACCCAATGAAATTGAGGCGGAGGTGATTTGCCGAGGCTATACATTTTACGACGGGTAAAATCAGTTTGAGATCTCGGCAAAAGACTTATACCTCTCTGATGGCTCAATGGTTAACGCCACTGTTTTGTGAATATTTTCGTTCAAAACGTTTTCGTGTCCCGAGATGATTCATTTTATCACTTATATAAATTTCCACTGTATCTCCAACGGAGATATCCAAAATGCTTTATTGATATTATAGTCACCTTGTAGCTTCTAGATTGTATATAAATCACGGTGTGATAAAAATGAGCTGCCTTAATCCAAACCTACCAATGAACTGTTTCGGTGGTGTGTTACTGGAATATACATAAAATTTGTTTCATTCTGGGTTCTGAATAGTACCACATTGTTTTGGACTTATATCTCTCTGGATGGCTCAATGGTTCTTCACTGAGTCAGAAAGGATTACTTTTAACATCCCGTGATTTTGTGGTCATTTATCACTTATATAACTTCCTTCGAGATCTCCAACGGAGATATCCCAAATTATTTAGTTTATATATATTGCGCCTGGTAAGCTTGTGTTTTATATAAATCACGATGCTGATAAAAATTTTACATATATATATATATAAGTTTGTGTAAGTACGTGAATTTGATTATATTACATAATTTTCCATTAAGTTAGTTTTTTACATAAGTTTTATAACATCATTATTGATAAATCAAATTATCTTTGTTCTTTTTATATATTTACAATCTCTTTATATTTTCACTTTTTATGTTTGTGATGTAACATTTATAAAACGTAACATTTTAAATATCCTTCTTGAAATTTAACATATTTTTTGCAAATAATGTAATTTGATATACTCATCTATTTAAGATTCATGGAAGACTGCTCTTTTTTATAATCCTGAAGAACGTTGAAAAAACAAATAATTTTTGGAAAAACTTGAAAAAACAATTTAATGCACGTGATAAAAAGGAAAATGTTTTTGTGATATCAGAATCCCATAATTTATCTAACAAATTATTCCTTAAATTTTAAATAAAAATCTTCAGGCTCTTAATATGTTTAATTGAAACATTTTGTTTTAATCCGTATTTTCTTATCCATGCATATATTAAACACATATATATATATATATATATATATATATATATATATATATATATATATATATATAATTATAAAACTTTGAATTTGAAAATAAATTTTTCCTTCAATTTATGCTATTTTTATCCAAAAACTGTAAATTCACAGTTTATCCAGATATTACTAAAACTGCTTTTATTTACAAAACAGACATGGATGCCCATTTATCCATGTAAATTGGTAACTGTTTAATCTAGTTTTTTTATCCTAAAGTGAATTACACCAGGATTACAATTACTGAAGATCTTTTGATGGAAACAACCATTTTAATAGAATATGCTACTAGTTTAACTGTCCCAATAATATTCTGATAATTTAGTAACAATTTGATCCAGGTAATGACCAATTGTTGTAAGGAATTACTGTATAAATTTAGAACGTCAAAATTTATCCAGATATTATGAGAATAGTTTATAAAATGTCTGAGTGTTTATATTTTTGAATCCCTTTTATCCAAATATTACTACTGTGTGTAGTGACTGTCCAGGTACATCATCAGTTATTAATATATATATATATATATATACTATATATATATATATATATATATATATATATATATATATATATATATATATAATATTTTATAAATATATATATGCTGATATTTATTCAGATATTACTGTAGTGACTGTCACTTTTATGCAGGCATTAGTGTGGTGACTGTCCCATTTATCCAGGCAACTGTGCTATCTGTCGCGTTCATCCAGGTATTACTTTGGTGACTTCATTTTATCCAGATATTACTGTGGTGACTGTCCAAATTATCCAGGTATTACTGTGGTGGCTGTCCCATTTATCCAGGCATTACTGTGGTGACTGTTCCTTTTATCCATATGGTATTACTGTGGTGATTGTCCCTTTTATCCAGGTATTACTGTACTGACTGTCCCTTTTATCCTGGTATTACTGTGGTGACTGTCCATTTTATCCAGGTATTACTGTGGTGACTGTCTACTTTATCCACGAATTGCTGTGGTGACTGTCCCCCAGGTATTACCGTGTTGACTGTCCCTTTTATCCGGGTATGACTGGAGTGACTGTCCCTTTTATCCACGTATTACTGTGGTGACTGTCCATTTTATCATGACATTACTGCGTGACTGTTCCACTCACCTCCAACTAAACCTAAACACACCACCCCACATAACTGAAACACCCCCACTAAACCTAAACACAAACCTTGGTTCAAAAATATTAATCACAGGAAAGAAAAGCATTTTCAATAATATATTTCTATGGTGATGAGCACATGAAATGAGATATGACAAACCCGTAGAGTTTATTTACCACGGGAATTTCAAAGTGGGGAAAAGGGGATGAGGGAAGAGGAAAGGGAAGGGGGCACGGGTTTGAAACCTACCATATTATCTAAACTAGGTCAAATGATGGCCACGTGCCAAATTTTGTCTACATCGGTCAAGCGGTTCGGATTTCAATTGCGCACAAAGTTACAAACTTTTTACAAACTAACATACAAACTTACGAACATTCACTTTTATATGTAAGATATATATATATATATATATATATATATATATATATATATATATATATATATATATATATATATATATATATATATATATATATATATATATAATATATTATATATATATATATATATATATATATATAAAGAATGGCGCTTATCAATTTTATTCATTACAGATTTTCAGTTTCTTTATATTCAAGTTCATGAACATCTTCTACCTGTAAGTTACAAATTTTTCGATAAAGTATATTATTTTAATTTTTTCCATCGTTAAGTTGGAGTCATGTTTTTGTTTTGCCATGATTCACTTAGTTTTTTTTCTGATGCTCCAAGTATGAATATTCATACTTAGTTGTGTGCATCATTTCCAGTTTAAAAGAAAATGATTAAGGCACTAAATCACTTAGTATGAAGTTGTTTCTTTATTCTTAAAATTAGTAAATGTCCGGGGTTTCTAGTACGTCTCATTCCGGCTTCGTAACCGTAACTTCCTTGGCATAAGTTAATATTCACCGAGAATAATTTTGTCCGTTACTTTATTATTATCATACCTGAAATTTTTTTTTAATCTCCACTAACCAATTTTACCGACTCAGAGATAAAAAAGAAACTTTTTTATCAAAAAATCCTTTTCTTCTTTATGAAAAATAATAAGATAGCTGACAAGATACATACAACTGAACTCATGTTGGAATTCAAATAGTATTCAGTATGATTGCCAAACTATTTAAAATGTCTAAACAAGCTGCAATTAATATGGACATTATTATTTCAGATTCTTTTTCTAGAACTAGAATTATTTCTATACATGTTTATTAATTATAAGACTTGTCTTATTTAAATAATATATATCTGAGAGAACAGTAAGTTTAGTTTACTGGTATTCTGTGCCTGTAATCGGAAATCACCTGATAGATTGTTGTCTTTTTCTGTTTATACTATTAAAATGTAACTGAAATAAAGCTCACATCTTATTATCCATGAATTGAACAAAATAAAAACATTTTATTCATATTCATAAATATATCATTATTCCCGAATTAATAATTCATGAAAATAAACATATAATTTCATTACAAATATGACAATATCAGATGGGGGACTTCCTTTCACAGAAAATGTCCTGTTTATAAACCATGAATACAGTATAACTAATTTTGTTGATCTCACTTCTAAAAATAGGGTAGATGCGTTATTTTTACTGGTCAACATTAATTAATAATAATTTTTAATGGATGGAATATTTTGAAATATGAAATAATGTTAATAATAGAATCATTTCTATAACAACTGATAATTATGAAATGACCTAAGGGGAAAAAATTGATTTTAGAACGTACAAAGCTTATAAGTGAAATTTATTAAAACGGAAGAAATTTCATTCATAACCTTTGTACGTCAAAAAATCAAAATTTTCCCATAGGCTATTTCATAATTATCAGTTGTTACAGAAATGATTCTGTTATTAACATTATTTCATATTTCAAAATATTTCATCATTGAAATTGTTCCAAATTATGTTGACCAGTAAAAATAACGCATCTAGCTTATTTTTAGAAGTAAGATCAACAGAATTATTTATACTTTATCCGTGGTTTATATACAGGACATTTTTGATGAAAGGAAATCTCCCAACTGATAATGTCACATTCAGAATGAAATTATATGTTTTGATTCATGTATTGTTACTTCGGGAATAATACTATATTTATGACTGTGAATAAAATGTTTTTATTTTGTTCAATTCCTTCTGCCAGGCTGCTGTACAGACCTAGCAACCTCACGCGGAATTCCACGACCAAAGCGCAGCGTTGGTCGACTTGCCATCCACGCCAAACTCGTATTGTCATTTTCTGGGAAAAATTTATGGAAGAGTTTTAAATCTAAATCCGTGGGTAAATACGATTTGCAGTTCCTTTTAGTAAATCGTATTTACCCACGGATTTAGATTTAAAACTCTTCCCTAAATATTTTCACAGAAAATGACAATACGGGTTTGGCGTGGATGGATGTAAACATCACTCATTCCTTTTTGTTACGCATATCACTAAAACAGATCTATTTAGGAGAATAATCAAGCTGCTCTCTATGCCAGCGTTATGAATAACCTCGATGTTTATTTTCAAGGCAACAGATAAACATTCATATGTTTACTTTCATTTGATCTCGTAAGAAATTTCCATTTTTTTATATTATCACTTCCCTCTCGTGGAGTAGAATTCCATTTTTGTATAGCTCTTCTATCATGAATTTTCATTATTGTTAATTTCCTCTCTCTCTCTCTCTCTCTCTCTTCGTCAAGGTGCCAGAATCGTTGGTATTTTTATTTTATTTAAATAACTTTTAGTAAGGTGAACAATCTGTCTGTCTGTCTCTGACAACAGAAACACCTGTTCTCCTTTCTTTTCATTACTTGGCGAACTGAAACTTGAAGAATCACCGAGTCATTATCAACAACACTACGCGGTTCCATACAACAAATATGAAGATATCACGTTATTCTCTCTTTTGCGTAACTTATTTACTTTTTCGTAATTGTTATTTAAAACGTGATTCTTGAGAGTTTTTGATCTGGTTTTCCGCGAGTGAGTAAGGTCTGTCAAAGGGTGAATCCAGACACAGCATAATATTCAGTTTCACAGCCTCGATGTTGAATGGACGCGATTTAATCATCTCACTTAATGGGGGTTTAAAATAGCTAATTTCCGAGAATTCAGCGGATAATCTAAACCTTTTTAGGGCCCTTATACAAGGAGATGTTTCATTTTTCGACGTTTGAGGAAAGGAAGTATATAAATGTGAACGAAAATGTATAAAATCATAGTTGGCAGTATGCCTCCCGCCTTAGTAAAGAATCATTTAGATTTTGCTCCGACGTAAATTATTAAGCTACTATTAACCGTTTCATTCAGTTCAAACCAATGCATTTAGAAACTATCTTAATAACAGGATGAGAGAAAATTTTAAAAAGAATGAAAAGATAGAAAAATGGACCACCAAGACAATAACCTTGAAACGGTCTACTCTGCCGACTGCGTGCACAGAGCTCACTAGCTCCAGAAGACTCATCATTTTATTTTCAAGTACCAAGTGTTGAAACCGTCGAAGTAGCTTTGGGGTCCAGGCATGGATTCAACAAATGATTAAATGCCTAATTTCTTTCATTTCCATACGTTGGTTTTGTGTCGGTAATTCTTTGTTTTGCATTGCTGCAGGATTTTATGAACAAATTTTCAATTTTATTAATTTTCTGGATCTTACAGTATTCCCAAGTTCTACGATACATATTCCACTGTCATTGCTTGTTGGAGATGCCCCACTGTCAATGTGGATGGTGTTATTTTTGTGATTCTTTTGCATATCAACAGTAGTTAAAATGTGTTGGTCTTGTAAGTTAAGTCAAAATAATCATAAATTTCCTCATTCTTCAAGTTTGAATGTTTTTGTCGGGTATTATAAGTTTTATATTTATTCTTCATTTTAGGAAACCGAATATGTTGATATTAAAGCGTGTCATCCTTGACTTTTGCCTGCATGTCGGTCTCTTCCCTTGATGAAAAGAGAGAAAAAAAAAACTGAAATATCAAGAATATAGCGCACAGTTTTCCATTAGGCAGAAAAATATGAATTAATAAAATTTACAAAAAATAAAAAAAATAAAAAAGTAAAAGAAGAAGCAAATGGAATAACCGAAAAGAAGGGCACAAGAGAAAGACAGATTTCACTGAAATTTCCCCTTTTCCTCTTCTTTGTTTTTGTCTTTCTTTTGGGAAAGTAAATTAAGCGGTGCACCTGCGTGTGCCTGTATCGTTTTACTCGTTAGAGGCTCCTGCCTCCTCCCACTCTATCCTACAGACCAGCAACTGAGAGTTCCGCGTCCCATTTCAAAGCAGTCCCCCGTTATATTGTTTTTCAATAGCCTTTCTTTTTTTTTATCTTCAGGTAAAAGGGTACGAATAGGAAAGATTTTTCTTTGAACTTTAGTCCCTCTTCTCAGAGAGTATATATATAGGATACAGTTATTTAACTTGATTACAGGAACAGAACTGTAACGCACACCAGATTCTTTTCTCTGTTTTCCATTTTCCCTTTTTGTTTATTTGTGTCACTTCCTCTGTGTGTGAGTGTGAGCAAGAAAATTCCATACAATTAAAAAAGGTGAACGAAAGAATGGCATATTTTGAATTGTATCTCTGCAGTGGAGTACTACTTATACATTTAGTTTCCTAATGACAGACAATTAAAGGATTTACAGCTCGTAAGGGTCTGGCTAAGACCAGAGAGGGTAAGAAATGGTCATTCCATTAAAATAAGTCCCAGAAGATATGGTGAATTTTTTTATGGTCTAATGAACTTATTCACGTACTTCGGTAAATAATTTGTGATGCAGCCCAGATCATGATGAGGTTGTTGTTACTTATATAATTAAAAGTCGCAGAATTTTGAAGTGATCAAGCAAATAAATATATCCTCAAGGGCGAAATCCAGCTTCACTGAATAAACTTCAATTTCAGCATTAGCCTCCTTTAAATACATAACCCTTAATGGGACTATTTCTTCTTGAAAGTTAATGTACCATTCAGGAAAATTATTGCGTTTTTCGTAAAAACGTTTCATTTACATCCTACCACACTTTCAGCTGCAACATAGACTATTTCTATTCTTCTAGCGGTCGAGATGTTTTCTTGATCATGCCTTGGATTCATAGAAATAATTTCTTATTTATTTTTAATAATTGACATTTATTTCCCTGTCATTAGCGATTCCCTCACAAGATCTGTAATTTGATAAGGGTTTAAATTAGCTAGTACTTTTGTTCCTCTAATGAACGTATCTTTTTTCCAATATATTTTCATAGCCAGGCATATTTCTTATTACCTGCTGTTCACGAATACAGTGCGTAAACACGTCTTCTTGTCAGGAATACAATATCGCCTAGAATAATTTCCCTTTCCAGCTATTTCAGCTACACACCTAAATTCAAGGCAAACTTTCCCCATCCTGGAAAGTAGCTGCTCTCACTCAAACTGGAGACCTGGCATTTTCATCGAAACTGCAGGCAGTAAATTTCGAAGTTCGCCCAAGCGCTGGCTTTAATTGAGTTAATTTGCTACGCAGAATTTAGCAGAATTTGCTACACTGGGTTAGACTTAATGTACAACGCTTCTCTCCCTTTCATCTGGAATATACGCCTCGGGGGATGATCGTACTTCCAAGTAATTTTCAGATATATACTAACGAGAGAGAGAGAGAGAGAGAGAGAGAGAGAGAGAGAGAGAGAGAGAGAGAGAGAGTCGCTTTGAGACAGACAGACAGAGAAATACATCGCTTTGGTGACTTTTATTCATTCTAAAAGAAAAAAAAATGACTGGATGACAAGGTCAGTAACCAACATAACATCAACATTAAAGAGATATTTCTGATTATGACCCGAACTCTTAACAGTGTTCTGAATGTCAAAATATTCACACAACCTTACTGTACAATAGAAACAATAGTTTTTTCTTCAATAAAACTATTGACTTATCAGTATTTAAAATTCTACCTAAAATATTCCAATTCAACAAATTTCATTCTGATTCAGGATTTTCAGCAAAACTGTATTGCTCACGCCACAAATAATATTTATCCGCTGTGTTTCATGACCACCAAGCATGGTTAAAGCATTGTGACATGGTTAACTTATTGATATCTTTAATATTCGTACAACTTGCATAAGTATTGTTCAATAATTGTTTGTATGTGTTGTATAGCTCTTAGTGTTTGAAGTTATTTTACTTTGGACCGAATGATACTTAATGTAAATTTCATTGTGCTTAATTCTGTGGTCAGTAAAATTATATCTATCTATCTATCTAACTATCTTTTTATCTATTTATTTATCTATCTATCCATCTATCTATCTATCTATCTAAATAAACAAATAAAGTAAAAAATAAAAACAATTTTCTCTTTCGACTTTAGGTTTTTTCTTATCTCCACCCCTCATCCTGCCTATTTTATTAAAATGACTTAATCATTATCTCTCTCTCTCTCTCTCTCTCTCTCTCTCTCTCTCTCTCTCTCTCTCTCATAAAAGCGGTGTTAAAATTAGCCATGTTGTAAGAAATGCAGACAAAAACTTCTTTCATGCTGTCTGCATAGCAATGATGTTTAAATGGCAATGGAACATTCTGGCAGCAACATGCGGTTCTCTCTCTCTCTCTCTCTCTCTCTCTCTCTCTCTCTCTCTCTCTCTCTCTAATAAGCTCTGGCATATTTCTCAATGAGCAGCGTTAGTGGAGCGAGCAATTCACAGGCTTTAAGGTCTTAAAGGTGTAAAATAGAGATAAACATAAGTACACGTTTCAGGTTTTAGTACCAAATTAAGGTCTAACGTCAACTAGCTTAGTAATACCTATTCATTCACGCTGCGACATGTAAGAACATAAATTAATCTGATTTGTTTTCAAATGAAAGTGAACGAGAAAAGCAAGAAATATATATCAGCAAGTTATACCGCTCCAATACTTTTGCATATTACATTTTTCTTCCTGAGTGTGTGTTTTCGTGTTCCAACGTGTTTCAAATCACAAAATAGAAAAATATATCATACCTGTAAGCTAATTTAAGACTCACTTATACATATAATACGATACTCAGTCATGTCACAGACTTCAGTCTTTTAAAATCTATGGGCGGAACTAATTGAAGAACGAAAATTAACTCAAAACGGCATAAAAAGAGTTAGTTCATTCATCATATCAAAAGAGGGCACCACTAGACAGATGTGAAACTAATTTCCAAGTGTTTTTCTGCGCAAAAACCAATTCCATTTCTCCAGAGGAGAATAATAAATGCTTTTCCATATAAAATTTTAGCATGTCGCAACGATCAGCTAAAAACACAACTCTCTAATTTAATAATATATAAAACTAGTGCAAAAACCCAAATGAAAAATGATATTTCCAAGAAGATAACGACGAGAGATTCTAGTAAATATAATGAAAAAATTGCCCTTGAGGAAACCTGCCTCGGAATAAGAGAAACTCTAATTTACCCACATTATCCTATAGTTTTATCATGACTGATTGTATTAATAACAAGAAGCAAAAATTCACTGGAATCGTTTTTGCAACACCCACGCAAGCAGGAGGTGATAAAGGTAGCACGTTGTGGTACTACTACAGAATAAAACAAAAAGGAAACTGTTTTCATTCAGAAGATTCATGGTTTACGATACAATCACAATTACATTTGCCAGTGATTCCAGGGATGAAAATAAAACAGGAAAATGTACAAAATCTGAGATTCATAGATTTACATAAAAAGAAAGACTCCAGAACTGGATGAAATTTTGGGTCGACTTGTGACAAGGACAAAACGCGAGAAAATGACAGATAAATAAATATATTTTCTTTTCGGTTACCGGGTTTCACCCTGGTACATTTATATTATAACCAGACCACATTTCTGTGTTGGATCGCTCAACAATTATACTGACCTGTTCGGTCACCATCTGGGAGTTGGTGAAGAATGTCTGAGAAATACTCACTATTATAGGTGATGACACTGATACTAGAGACATTACTCGTAATTCTTCATCTCTTCCTACTTCGTACTTGTAAAGGGTGTCAAAAAAGAAAGCACGGATAATGTTAAGAGGAAGACTGGGTAGGCTACTATGAACACTGCCAAGTGGCATATTTGGACTTTTTCTGGGTTTTTGGTAAATATGAATATCCCTATGCTTTACTACTTAGGTAAGTGTTAAGAATTCCTTTTTTACAGTGAATCTCTCTCTCTCTCTCTCTCTCTCTCTCTCTCTCTCTCTCTCTCTCTCTCTCTCTCACTTTCTGCTCTCCGTTGTCTTTCCGGCTGTCAATTTAATTGAATTAATGCATGAAATGAATTTATGCAACAATGTTATCAATAACATTTGCTTATGATGTTGCTTTTTTATTTTCCATATTCTCTCTCTCTCTCTCTCTCTCTCTCTCTCTCTCTCTCTCTCTCTCTCTCTGTGGAAGACTCCACGACCAGTTGTACGGGAAATTATTCACCTTAATGTGTCTGCCCCGAATGGAAAACAAGCCACAGAATTCTTTATGAACTTCAGAATTCTATTGAGAATTGAATACTGAAACTGAACATACCTCCACCTGACTGCAATTCTCCCAAAATTATAAAACGTTCGTTCAACGTTAACTTCCAGAAATATTCAATGTTCCAGTATCATTTCTCTCTCAATACGTACAATATTTTCTTGTGACAGAAAAAATGAAAATAGAAAAAGAATAAGGACACAAATGAGCAAGTTCTGGGAAAATGACTTCAAAATAACACTTCTTAAATGACAACAAAGAGGTAAATCTCGAAAACATAAAGAAAAATGTTGAGACATTGAAGAAGAAATATGAAATAGGCCGTGAAGAAAATGAATCCGTTGAATACTCATGTTTTGAATTATGAACATAGTTGGATGACGTTCGGTTGGTGAAAATCATACATAAAACGTGAGATCTAGGTGGCAGAAGAGGAAGGCCTAGAATCTTGGATAGCTGGCGTGAAAATCGCACTGGTGTAGAATTACCTTAATATCCAGGAAGCGTGCAAATCAGGTGGGACTAGGGACGTGCGAACCTGGTTAATATATACTTTTTTTTTTTAAGAGGCTCTCGCATTCTACTTTGGATGGATATGAATGAAGAACTGTCGCTGTAACTAAGGATGCCAGTCATAATGAAATGATGATACACTTTATGTCTCACGACAGTCGATGAAGGAGTCCGATCTCATTGTGAACGCAGGAAGCTGAATTAAAGGAAGAATAAATAAGAAATCCGGTAGATAGTTATTTCCGAGGAAGAGTAATCGTCAAAATAAGGTTTAGTTTCTCTAGCTCACTAAAGCATTTCCTGACTGGAGAAAATACAAGCTCTTATACCAATGCATAGGTATGTGTTTCACATTTTTATATTTCTCATATATACATTTATACATAGATACGAACACACACACATACACATACACACACACATATATATACACATGTAAGTGTGCGTATCTATGTATAAATGTACATGTGAGAAATATAAAAATGTGACACACATACCTATGCATTGGTATTAGAGCATATATTTTCTCCAGTCAGGAAATACTTTAGTATGAGAGTGTTTATGTATGCATGTGTGTATGTATGTATGTATTAAGGATTTGGCTGACTGATTGCTGGCCTTTGGAAAACGTGTGTCCGGTGCAGGTGGTCTTTATGTTGACGCTGGTATTTCCCGCGGTTAAATACAGCGGGTATCCGACACAGTCCTACCTTCCGGTCACGATCAAGGTGCATGGAGACAACGTGACAGATGAATGGAAGCTTTGTGATATCTGTGAGTTCGGAAGGCGGGGTCTTTCGAACACTGAACTTGACAGTGATGTCACGCTTCAAGGAAGGGGTTATGAAGTGAATGCGTGCATACGTGCGCTCTCTAATGTGTATATTATAGAGGTACCATAGAATGGGTAATCACTTTGATTTGCGGCTGGTGTGATTGCTCTTTTGAGCTGTGTTAGTGAATAAGAACAGCCACTGTGAGGAATGGCTTCCCAATGGGCCATAGAATGTGAGTAGATAACACATTAACAGTTATATCTTTTTCAGACATTACGTGGAATACCCATTTTATGTTGCAGTGAAACCCCTCTGTTCTTTATTATACATTTTTCCATTTTAAGTGTTTATTTCTTTATGTAACATTTCAGGTTTTAATATAAGCTATGCTTCTTTTAACAGGAATTCTGGTTGAGTCCTGTGAGGACGAATATATTGGAAGTTGTGTTCTTTTTAACATACTATGTGACATTTATTTTTGTCTAGAGTAATCATGACTTGTTTATTTTGTTTGGTGATCAGGATGTTAGTCACTAGTATTGGTTAGTTTAGAATCACTAATTCGATTGATTTAAATAGTTACCGCTTTAACTGTGAGTCTGGGTTTCCTCTAGTTACGACTTCCACGTTTGTGGGCTGTCAGAGACTCCATTTTATGACCATAGCTTTTGATGAAATGCTTTCGTTAATTTTACTAATAAGACTTGTTTTGTATCTCGGCGTTTTAATCCAGTAAGCCTTTGTTTGACAGTTAGAGAGAGTGAGGAGTTGACGAGAGAAAGAATGCGCTGACCCAATGCTGGCCATTGCTACCGGAGAATCTTAGAGGCATAAGATGATATGACAATTGTTCTTAAAATAGATGTAGAAAGAGATTATGGCCCTATCTGACCTTGTCTTAATATATGTATGTATATACTTGCACACTGTGGTGTGCTTTGGAGACTGTCACGGATACTTTTATTGAAATTTAAATGACAAGAAAAATATTTAACATAAACGAATAAAAAATCTAAACGATTCAACTAAATGTGAAAAATTACAGCAAAATTGCCTGGTTCAGTTGAGAACCCACTAACGCATAAAAAAATGACCATCCTCACTACTTTATTTTTGTACACGAAGTGAGCGTCAGCTGATGCCACAAACGCAATGACCTCATGGAGTGCAGAATGGGGGTCATCTTGGCAAATTAAGAAGAAAGAGACAGTCAGGAGACGTAATGTAAAGGAATCGGCAATAAAGAGACGTTTAGACTCCTCTGTGGAGTAATGGCAAATAACAGCTCGCTCTCTTACCAGTGAAGTAACTTTGCCTATAAAATCTCATTCATAGACTGCGGTTTTGTTGATATGGGTCAGGAAAGTATAAAATTAAATGTCAGAACAAATTAACATAAAAATTCAGTTAGAAATGGTTAAAAGAGTAATGCTGCTCTTAGGCACCTAAGTGAGAATAATTTAGAAATAACTGGGCCCTTTAGCAGTATAGAAAGGTGTAAAACCGGTTCCTAGGAAAATACGGTAAGAATGAATACGGCAGAATAGCGAGTTGGGGTAGACCTACTGTATTTTTGTGCCCTTTAAAGACTAGTTGTTTTGACAAACATAAGTAGTGATTAGGACAACTGATTTGAAGGCTCTTTCTCCTTTAAAAAATTTCATCCCGCCCTTCGCACTTCGTTACATAAATCGACAGGTTACATTTGTGGCCTGATTAACTATGTCGTTTGTTTGTACTTTCAAGAGATGTTTTATCACTATTTCATTCGTAGTTAAAGTTCCACTACAAGTATATTTCGGTAAGTTTGTACGATCTCCCTCCAAAGAAGAAACCCTTGTCTTACTCTCTCGACGCATGTGTCGTGTGTGTTGAGAGAGAGAGAGAGAGAGAGAGAGAGAGAGAGAGAGAGAGAGAGAGAGAGAGAGAGAGAGAACTGAACTGTAAGACTGAAAGCTTGCGATGTCCTCCATTAACGCACAACTCCCCGATAAGATTATTGGATATATTTGTGCAACATGGTTAATAGACGAGCTAGTTTGAATTAGAACATTTTGAAGAGTTGGAAATTGAATAATATTGGATTAAAGGTAAAAGAAGGACGTAGGATGCGTGCGGCTGGCGTTTCCGTTATAGTTTAATCCGCCCATGTAAAAGCAGTTTTAGATGTACGAGGTTGCACTTATAGCTTTAGAAAAAGTTGCGCTAAAAATTTAGGGACTAGAAATGACAGATAACACGTTACCAGAATCGCATTTAAATTAAATCTTCAGATGAAATTTGGAGGCTACTGGTGGAGATGGTTCACATATAGGATTATAACGAAAAAATTCATACAAAAACGCCATCGGATACCATCGATCTCTATTTCTGTTTTCCGTAAATAGTAAACTACAGCATACCCAGAGTACATATATCTCTCTCTCTTACATATAATTCTAAAGGTAGTTATAGCATGGCATCGTCCACTTAACACAGCACTGACAGCTGCCAATACTCAATCACACCCCTTCTTGCTCGAGGTCATGATTAAATTCAACGACCGTTCCAGAATTACTCCACCTGCTTCATTGCAATGTATCATCTTAATGATTGGGATCTAATAGAGCAGGAACGATGCATGCATCTTGCATCTGAGGAGGATGAATCTGATACTCAATCTGACGAAGGGGATGTTAGGGAACGAGGGAGGAAGGAGGGGTGCGCTACAGGAGGTTCTATCACGGCGCCATTGACATTCAGACTTCATATTTAAGATTTGCTCAACGCAAACGGCCACGAATAATGCTGTACAGTGACCTGTATGTGCAAGTAGCATGACTGTATGTTTGTATGTATATAGCCTAGTTTGGTGGGATAGATTCCGTTATTTTTATGCTTGTTAAATACTTTATGGTTGGATAAAAGGATGGGATCGGGAAAATATTGATTAAGGTTTGCGTGAAGTCGGGAGTAAAATGTGGGTTTTGAGGTCTGCAGAAGTTACAAATAGCTGGTGATAACAGGTTTCAAGGACTGAGAAAAATCTTTTTGAAAGAGAACGTTGAACGTTGGAAGTGACCGTTAGAAATGTTATTAGGGCAACTGGGCGCCTAAGACATAATATATAGAATGTTATTTTAATGGTGAAGAATAATCAAGGTTGATTTGTTGATTTGTACGATTCTTGAATAGGAGTTTTTAATAAAGAATAAGTTGGAATATATGATGTGATTGATAAGTGAATATTCTATCTTAAAGATCTTGAAGCGTCAATTGCTTTCACTGTATATGTGACATGAGAACAGATGAAACACTAAAGATGTATTAAAATTTCCACTGGTGAAAATAATTTTAAGTAGATCTGATCACGGTCAGAGCATGATGGGTGAAAGGTAGGAGAAAAGGAGGTGAGATTCACGTATTGGACAAAGGATAAGGAAGAAAGGAATTCTATTCAGAAGGAAAAGAAAAAATGTCTTCAATGGCAATCCTTGTGTTTAGGTGTATGAAACTGCTGATGCTGCTTAAAGAGTTCAATCTGACCTCAGCAGTGTGAGAGGTAATTGATACGTAGGAATATGCGTTTAAATACAAAACCAGGCATGTGTACAAAAAGTATTTGTGTATGGGGTTAAATCTGGGGCCGTGTGTGCCAAACTGCCTAAATTCAACTCAGATTCACAGTACGATTAAAGGGTTGTTAGGTTTGTGAAACATAGGTGTTACAGTTTTAGAAATTTTCTACAACGAGTCTTTAAAAGTTTGGACATATTTTGACGTTCTTCTGCTCTTTTACTGCTAGACTGTTTTTTATGAAGATTTTTATTAAAACCTTACATCTCGGGGAAAAAATAACACTCGAGTGATGTTTTGGAGATTCCGGTTTCCATTTTCATGGATTTTACACTGATTGTTTGAAATGAAATGCCAGGAGAATGTCAGAATAATATTACTTTTTGCTTTACGAACAATATTTTTTTGTGAACATTTTTTTATTTGGGAAAGTTTTACTAGATCTTGTTTCCAGTACTGTTCACTTGACTTAATTTCACCGAAAAGTTGGTTTTCCGTCTTCTTTGATGTCACCATCTTTTGATATATCAAATAAAAAAATATATCTTTTTGTCACTTACTATTCATTCTGAATTTATACACATATCTTTTTCTTCAGGGAATACATTAAACCCGAAAGGAACTTCGCCACGGCTTGCTTAATAATCCTTTAAATTAAAATATACCATCAAATAGATTTTTTGGCAAGCCTTTCTAGAGGCATTACGACAATAATACTACAATTCCTACCATGCTGCTTAAGCTTTCCTAACCAATAGTATTTCGTCTGGTTGATTCGATATTTCCGACTCATTGACAAGGTTGGACGCACCTAAAGTGAATATAAACCCCTTATCGCCATCAACTAACCCCCCCCCCCCGCTACACCCTCCTCTTTATTCCCCAATTTTAGACGAAGAATTAAGAATTCAATTTGCCCTACGTAAGAAGAGGAAGTTGTGGTGTGTTTCAGCAAATGTATTTATACAATCAGATCAGTTTTTCCTCAGCTATATATAACGTAATGCATGTAGCTAAAGAATACGGAAATCTTGGAGTAATTCAGTAACTTCAATGTAATTAACTTCTTCCTCTAAGGGATTGATATTTTTACCTTCAGTTTATTTTACAATTAGTGTTGTAAATAGCAGAACACCTTATTATATTGCAAGGTTGATTACGCCTTCCCCTAACGTTGAGGCGGGCGTGACAGTGACTGTTAATTACGAGTGTATCACTCCCTGTTTCCAAACACCGTTCAGGAGTTATGCCTTACTTTTCAGCTGCAGAGGGCCGACTCGAAACTTGGTTATCTATTATTTTTTTTATTTAATCTATACCTCAAATGTCGTTACTCTGGGTCTTTCGGACTGATTTGTATATGAGAGAAAGGATTTCATGATATGTTTTGTTTTCCTTTTGGGATGATCTTTTGATTACATGCAGTTGACTAGTTGTTTCTTTAAAAAAAAAAAAAAAATTTTTTTGACCAGAGACGATGCTAACTTTTTGGTTCGACTTGTCTGTTTCTGTGTGTTTGATTTCTTTCCTTTATTAGTCCGTTTGGTAGTAGGAATTCGCAAAAGTTTTGAAAGGTTTTCACGAAAAGTATAGCAAATGTGTCCCTCGTCCTTTTCAGCAAATAATTCCAAATTGAGACAGAATGTAGGCTATATGAGAATTTATTCTGCCCACTATCATCCTATATCTGTGATTTAATTCAGTAATAAATTTTACGAAAAATTTGATCGGAGATTATGTCTTCTTTTAACCTGTAATTTTTCTGGTCGATAAAATAAGGTGCACTTTTGGGGTCTGATCGAGACAGTGCGATTATTTGCTAGGGAATTATTTGACAGTAAACCATCAGGTTTTCAAAAGTTATATTCTTAGCATAGACATCCATTTGACATTATGTGTTTTCGTAGCTACTTTTCTCAAAAGTATTTTAATAAGTTTTCTTTCGCGTGACAGAGTATCGTTTCAGTTATCCAATCTCTAAAGAAACCTAAAAAATTCACAAATTTTACAACACTGATAATCATGTCATGAGATAAGAATAATTGTGAATATTAGTGTAGTCACATTAATATGACTAAAGAACGGAAAGCAAAGTCAAAAACAAAGTGCATGTAAATGTAAAACCTGTTAAATCCTGCACCCAGGAGCTTCCAACAACATCGTTTTGCGAAGGTGTGAAGATGAGTTAACATATATTTACATATATGTTACTTCGGGCCTTTTTGTCTTCATGTGGACGTAGAGGCTGATGATGATGAATATTTTGACATTTCCCTTAACTTGTTTTATCGTTTTGGATGATCATGTTTGTGGTAGTTAAAAATGTTTTGATAACTTTCAAGTGAAGGAGCATAAGAAAATATCTTTGTGCTATTTGTGTGTGCTTTTCTTTAGATATCTGTTTGTAAGAAGATACCAATTAAGGATGATTCGTCGACGTTACACTTTCCACAGTTATGAGATTTCGCACCTTGAAATAGTTACCATCAACATTTCATCTTCAGATGGTAGTCCTCATATACATATATATATATATATATATATATATATATATATATATATATATATATATATATATATATATATATATATATATATATATATATATATATATAGTCATGTTTGGTAGTTATTTTATTGAAACAATCATCTCAGAGTTGTTTGCCTGTTTCTCCTTCTTTCAGTTTGCCTATAACAGGTTGGTGAGGTAATGTCGGCCTCGCTGAAAGGAGCAGCGATAGTCAGGTTTTGGAAAGCAGATCGTTAGGTTCTCGGCAATGGTTTGTCGAGAACACAGCAGCAGCAGTTTCTGAGGAGCAGTTTCTGATGGCAGCAACGGCAGCTTTGGAAGGATCACCAGGTGTTGGTGATGACGGCAACGATATTTTGGATACCTCATTGATGGACTGCATACGGCAGGTATTCGTTATCCTATTGAATTACCAAGGGTTTGTCAATTCAAGTTCTCGAGGAGGAATGTCGTGACCGGAGCATGGTCGCCAATATTGAAGAGGGTTTCTTCAGGACAGCGGTTTAGCTGGTGTGTCGACGCTGTGGTGGTCGTTCGGTGGTGGATCAGGACAGCGGTTTAGCTGGTGTGTCGACGCTGTGGTGGTCGTTCGGTGGTGGATCAGGACAGCGGTTTAGCTGAGGAGGTCGACGCTGTGGTGGTCGTTCGGTGGTGGATCAGGACAGCGGTTTAGCTGGTGTGTCGACGCTGTGGTGGTCGTTCGGTGGTGGATCGGCGATAGTTCAGCGGCGTTCGATGGTCGTCCTCAAGGTTTTTTTTTTATGGTGGCGCTCATTGAAAGACTCCATTTACTTATGGTGTATCATTATTTGCATGTCGTTGTCATGTACAGTGTTTTGTCACTATTGCTGCTGGTTGAGCAAATGGCTCTTTTGGTGTGTTTATCATTATTACTGTTGGTTAGCCAAAGGCTCTTGTGGATTATGTCATATTATTATTATTGTTATTAAGCAATACGTAACTCTGACTTATTATTGTTATGATTGTTATGAGAGCAGGTGTAGCTCTGGTTATGATTCTTTGAACTGCTATTGAATTATTTAATTACGCTGCCGTTGTTAGTAATTTTTTTTATTTACTAGTTATGATCATTCATCTATGTTTCGCTGTGCTTTCCAAGAACCTGAACTCATTTGTATATAATGTAACATATAATGTAAATAAATTAAGTTAAGGCACTGAGGTATTTTCTTTGGCTCCTTCCCCTTTTGGTTGTTTCAGTGCTTCAGACCACTACAGTCCCCATACTTTTTTATTTTTTTTTAAATAAAAAAATCTGAATGCCCTACAGAAAAGGGGATCATATCTATGTATATATATATATATACTGCATATATGAAAATACAATCTGAAGATGAAATGATATTTTGAATACCCAAAACTATACACTTAAACATATATAGAATCACTTTAAGAATATTCGCCATGACTTGTTAGTAACCTTTAAGCATATTGCATAAAAATGGAAGTTATTATTGGGTTGATAGGTAGAGTAAGGTTCAGTAAATGAAAGTATTTCGTCCAGCTTAATCATTATAAAGGAAATTATTTATTAACAGTATGACCTCCTAGATTTATAGGGATTTTTATTTGTGATTTGAGAGAGAGAGAGAGAGAGAGAGAGAGAGAGAGAGAGAGAGAGAGAGAGAGAGAGAGAGAGAGAGAGATTTTGTAGCTTCATATTAGTTTCCTACAAAACAAAGAGAGAGAGAGAGAGAGAGAGAGAGAGAGAGAGAGAGATTTTGTAGCTTTATATTAGTTTCCTACAAAACAAAGGATATGAGAGTGATATAAAAAAAAAAATCAGACCGTTAACGAGAGATGCATAAATTTACTCATACACACACAAACACATCATCGATAGTAATGACTGATTACCTACGATACTTTGTAGGCAGTTCATTTTTATGTCCTTATTGGTCTTTTGCCCCATGGAATTTTCAGGTTCTAGTATTACCAGTTTGTCTTGAATTAAAAAGACTTATCATTGCAAGTCAAGAAACCAATATCTTATAAGTAGTTTCTTTTATTTTTATTCCTCAGCAAACACAAGCACAGTCACGTCACCTCATTACTTTCTCAATTGCTGATTTTTTTTTTTTTGAGAATTATGAAAACTCTTATGCCTTTATTTGTCCCTTTTAATATCACAGCATCTCTTTAGCCAGAGAGGAAATATAGGAAAATGAAAGAGACAGCTTCCCGTCCTCCGCCTAAACAAGACCTCTTCATAATCCTGGTGCCTCCCCTCCCTAAATATCACCTTCCCTTCCGCCGTCCATTATCTGCTCTTATTAACTTCGGTTTCGCCCCCTTGCTCTCATTGTCTCTCTACTCCAATATCTTTCTTTCATCAAGGGAGTCCAATATACGCATTTATGGTTCCTCATATTTATATCGGGGAAAAATCTTCAGAGTTGGAGAATATTTTTCTTTCGGGATGCAATGATCATGCTGAGGTTTTGTTGCTGCTTTTGAGGTGAGGAATGCATGCAAACGAGAACGCGTTATACATACATACATACATACATACATACATGTGTATATATACATACATACATATATATATATATATATATATATATATATATATATATATATATAATATATGTATATATATATATATATATATATATATATATATATATATATATATATATATATATATATATATATATATATATATATATATATATATATATATATATATATATATATATATATATATATATATATATCAAGAATTGAGGGCAGTGGAAACAGACTGGTACATAAAATCATCTTTAATTGTGCCGATGTTTCAAGACAACTAGTCTCATTTTCAAGGTTGCAATAAAAGAATAAATATTGTGAATACATATAAGTTAAACGAAAATCTCTAAAAACATGTGTACATCAGAATTGTTTAGGCGTTGCTGGAGGTACCAACCTATATAGAAGGAGAAGGAGGGCGACTAAATATGGGTAAATGAAAAGCAAAGAAGCGGGTTACGACAGGTAGAGAGGGGTAGAGGAGTTTTGGGCATTCAACAATGGTACTGTCTGTTTGATAATTAGCGATTCCAGAATAAAGAGTGCTAGCTCGGGAGAGGTCCTTGTAATGATTTTAAATTGATCGTATTCAATGTTATTACCACATCTTTTGGCATGCCCTCTGATATTTGAAAATTCGGGATTACTCATCTTATTGCCCGTTCGATAGCTCACACCCATGTGAGAATCGGCGCGAACCTTGAGAAGTCTTTGGGTGCAACCCACGTAAGTTTTTCGAGAACACCGAGGACAACCGTATTTATATATCACCCCAGACGTCATAAGGCCCTTAAACGGCCTTTAATACTGAATAAAGAACCAATTTCCAGAGGATTCTTTGGAATTAGATTCATTTTTACGGCTCCATAATGTCTAGAAATAATTTGAGAAAGCTTTTGGCTAAAAGTTTTATCATGTAAAAATGGAACACTGGCATAAATTTGAAGTTTGGGAACAGTTGGAATTTTGTACTTTGGCATGAAGTTGTTTTTTAATATTTTCCGCACATATTGAAAAAATAAGTTGGATGGAAAACAACTGTTGGTGAAAAACCAGTGTAAAAATTGTATTTCCTTATTAAAAACATGCCAGTTCGAGGATAAATGGAAGGCTCTATATAAAAGTGTAGACAAGGCATTTAATTTAAAATAAAATAAAAACAGCTATTGTAGAGGTTGGATCCTATACCAGTAAAAGTAGGTTTCCTCCAAATACTCGTGTTAAAACAATCTGATTCTCGTGAGACTGAAACATCTAAAGAGGATAACTTATTACCCTGTTCAACTTCAATACTAAATTTTATACTCGGATGTCTACTGTTAGCGAAATCGAAGAAAGTTTCAGCATCAAACCTAGATCTAAGCAGCGTAAAAGTATCATCTACATAACTTTTGTAGAATATAGGGTAAATACTGAGAGGGCAGCTGTCCAGCAACTGCTCCTCGAAGTGACACATAAAAATATTTGCGAACGTTGGGCCCAGAGGGGAACCCATCGCCATCCCATCAATTTGTTTAAAAGCAGTGTTATAAAAAATAAAGGCAGTGTCCAGCACAGCTAGTTCAAGAAATCTTCTAAAATCACCAGAGTTAAAATTATGGAATAAGGTATTAGGATCCGGAAATAATTTACGCATAATATGTCAATGGTCTCTTCAACAGGAACATTTGTGAATAGAGACTCGACATCTAGGCTGGCCATAACTAGGTCTGAGTCTTGAGGGAGAATGGTATTCTTGAACATATAGGACTTCGTCAACGTATATTCATTTCTGGTGAGAGGTTCAAGAAGAGGAACCAGAAATTTTGCCATTTTATCAATTTGGGGTGTCGTAGGTTGTCAGAATAGGCCTCATAGGAACACCCTCCTTATGAGTTTTAGGGAGGCCATATAAGACACCGAAAGAACCACCTGTGCTAAAAAGAGACCGATATACCTCTTCAGAAATAGTTTTATTCTTTTTCAAATGGTTTAAAAAGCGGTTTATTTTATCCTCGATTTTAAAAATGGCACTGAAAGTTAGGGTCCCAAGTGACTGAAATATGGTAAGGTCACTTAAAATAATATTAACTTTATTATAATAATCCTCTCGATCCAGAATGACAGTACCTTTTCCCTTGTCTGGTCGAGTTATGATAATATCTTTGTTCGAAGCCAGTTTTTTCAGGATTTCCAAATCACTTCTCTGGAAGAAAGGAGTCCAGCAGGTTGTTAACGACCGATAAGTGTTTTGAGCCAACTGAGAAATTTCCATTTGAACTTTATTTATATTACCGTTTAGAGGTAAATTTTTTTAACCTGTGGAATAATAATTCCAACGGAAGAAAGAATCTGGAATATGAAGGTCGATAATTTGGTAGGCAGAAATCAAGAACAAGTGATAGCAAAAATTCTTCTTTGCTTGACAACACATATTTGGAAAAATTAAAGACAGAGAGCATGCCAAAAAATGTGGTAATAACATTGAATATGATCAATTTAAAATCATTACAAAGGCCTCTTCCGAGCTAGCACTCTCTATTCTGGAATCGCTAATTATCAAACAGACAGTACCATTGTTGAATGCCCAAAACTCCTCCACCCCTCTCTACCTGTCGTAACTGACTTCTTTGCTTTTCACTTACCCATATTCCAGTCTCCCGCCTTCTCCCTTCTATATAGGTTGGGGTACCTCCAGCAACGCCTAATTTATCCTTATGTACAAAAATTTTTAAGAGATTTTTGTTTAATTTATATGTATTCAGAATATTTATTCTTTTATTGCAGCCCTGAAAATAAGACTAATAGTCTTGAAACATCGGCACTAATAAAGATGATTTTATGTACCAGTCTGTTTCCACTGCCCTCAATTCTTGATATATCTGATTGATTTGCTATCCTGCCTGTATCCTTTATATATATATATATATATATATATATATATATATATATATATATATATATATATATATATACATATACATTACACACACACACACATATATATATATATATATAATATATATATATATATATATATATATATATATATATATATGTAATGAGTATATATATCTATATATATATATATATATATATTATATATATATATATATATATATATATATATATATATATATATATAGAAATCATCAACACACAATCACGTGTGGAGCAGAAATCAATTTCTGACTCACGTCGGGATCGAACCCAGGTCTCTCAGGTGGAAAGCAAGGGCGTTACCCACTGGGCCATACAAGTCTAAAGAAGTCGGAACCTGAGAGCAACTGCACCCAAGGAATTACCTGGGCAAGCTAACTGCTTGCATACCAGCAGTTTTCCCCAACTTCCCGACTCAGCAATGACCCAATGGACAACATTTCATTCGAATTATCCCTTCTGAGTGAATAAGATAGAAATCATCAACACACAATCACGTGTGGAACAGAAATAAATTTCTGACTCACGTCGGGATCGAACCCAGGTCTCTCAGGTGGAAAGCAAGGGCGTTACCCACTGGGCCATACAAGTCTAAAAGAAGTCGGAACCTGAGAGCAACTGCACCCAGGAATTACCTGGGCAAGCTAACTGCTTGCATACCAGCGAGTTTTCCCCAACTTCCCGACTCAGCAATGACCCAATGGACAACATTTCATTCGATTATCCCTTCTGAGTGAATAAGATAGAAATCATCAACACACAATCACGTGTGGAACAGAAATAAATTTCTGACTCACGTCGGGATCGAACCCAGGTCTTTCAGGTGGAAAGCAAGGGCGTTACCCACTGGGCCATACAAGTCTAAAAGAAGTCGGAACCTGAGAGCAACTGCACCCAAGGAATTACCTGGGCAAGCTAACTGCTCTCAGGTTCCGACTTCTTTTAGACTTGTATGGCCCAGTGGGTAACGCCCTTGCTTTCCACCTGAGAGACCTGGGTTCGATCCCGACGTGAGTCAGAAATTTATTTCTGTTCCACACGTGATTGTGTGTTGATGATTTCATCTTATTCACTCAGAAGGGATAATTCGAATGAAATGTTGTCCATTGGGTCATTGCTGAGTCGGGAAGTTGGGGAAAACTCGCTGGTATGCAAGCAGTTAGCTTGCCCAGGTAATTCCTTGGGTGCAGTTGCTCTCAGGTTCCAACTTTTTAGACTTGTATGGCCCAGTGGGTAACGCCCTTGCTTTCCACCTGAGAGACCTGGGTTCGATCCCGACGTGAGTCAGAAATTTATTTCTGTTCCACACGTGATTGTGTGTTGATGATTTCTATCTTATTCACTCAGAAGGGATAATTCGAATGAAATGTTGTCCATTGGGTCATTGCTGAGTCGGGAAGTTGGGGAAAACTCGCTGGTATGCAAGCAGTTAGCTTGCCCAGGTAATTCCTGGGTGCAGTTGCTCTCAGGTTCCAACTTCTTTTAGACTTGTATGGCCCAGTGGGTAACGCCCTTGCTTTCCACCTGAGAGACCTGGGTTCGATCCGACGTGAGTCAGAAATTTATTTCTGTTCCACACGTGATTGTGTGTTGATGATTTCTATCTTATTCACTCAGAAGGGATAATTCGAATGAAATGTTGTCCATTGGGTCATTGCTGAGTCAGGAAGTTGGGGAAAACTCGCTGGTATGCAAGCAGTTAGCTTGCCCAGGTAATTCCTTCTCAGGTTCCGACTTCTTTTAGACTTGTATGGCCCAGTGGGTAACGCCCTTGCTTTCCACCTGAGAGACCTGGGTTCGATCCCGACGTGAGTCAGAAATTTATTTCTGTTCCACACGTGATTGTGTGTTGATGATTTCTATCTTATTCAAGAAGGGATAATTCAATGAAATGTTGTCCATTGGGTCACTGCTGAGTCGGGAAGTTGGGGAAAACTCGCTGGTATGCAAGCAGTTAGCTTGCCCAGGTAATTCCTTGGGTGCAGTTGCTCTCAGGTTCCGACTTCTTTTAGAGTTGTATGGCCCAGTGGGTAACGCCCTTGCTTTCCACCTGAGAGACCTGGGTTCGATCCCGACGTGAGTCAGAAATTTATTTCTGTTCCACACGTGATTGTGTGTTGATGATTTCTATCTTATTCACTCAGAAGGGATAATTCGAATGAAATGTTGTCCATTGGGTCATTGCTGAGTCGGGAAGTTGGGGAAAACTCGCTGGTATGCAAGCAGTTAGCTTGCCCAGGTAATTCCTTGGGTGCAGTTGCTCTCAGGTTCCGACTTCTTTTAGACTTGTATGGCCCAGTGGGTAACGCCCTTGCTTTCCACCTGAGAGACTTGGGTTCGATCCCGACGTGAGTCAGAAATTTATATATATATATATATATATATATATATATATATATATATATATATATATATATATATATATATATATATATATATATATATATATATATATTTATTTATACATAAATATATAAATATATATATATATATATATATATATATATATATGTATATATATATATATATATATGTATATATATGTATATATATATATATATAATGGAAATGAACACATGAGAACATGTTTCACAGAAATAAATTTCTAAATCACTATACATACATATGTGTATTTATTTATGTATGTATGTGTGTATATATATAGATGTGTGTGTGTGAGCGCGCGTGTGTATGTATGTTTTGCAAAACACTCATCAAAAAAATTCTCCGTGTCCTCTTCCTCAAATTTTTCCTAGTTCCTTACAGATTTTCGTTTCTTCATCGCTACCAGACATAAATTCATCATATTACATAAAAACTCATCGCTTGTAGCAATGCCTGGATATCATTCATAATTTTATATCCTCTCAGTATTAAATGCTGGAAAGTATACTCTTCGATATTTTGTAATAAGAAGCCTGTATACATTTAATGGCGTATATGGTGGAGATATGAAGCCAAAATTTGAATTTAATAAGAGTTTTGCAGAAAGACATCGTAATATCCTGATATAACTGAACTCATAATCTTTTTCATATCAGATTCTGAGTCATGTGTACTGTGTACAGCTTAAAGACGTATTTTATCACCGAAACAAGCAGTCTTTCCAAAGCCTTGACGATCAATAAGGCCGAATTTACTTGGCTGTATAGGATACAAAATCGCCCCCACATTGCTGCTTATAGCGCTGCCTCTCTCTAATAGGTAATACTCAGGCGGAGGCCCATAAGAAATCCTGAAATGGGAGTTTTCCTCCTGAAAATTTGCCGAGGAATATCGATAGGCTCATGAACAACTGCTGTAAATGGAGGTTTGTACAGGCATTGAGACTTATTTGTATTTTATTCTCTAGTTTGCTTAATGAGGAAAGGTGCAGAAGTTTCACTATATTTCCTATTTCATTAATCTTTTACAACAGGAAGACACTTTTTCTGTTGTTATGTATCACCCCACCCCACCTCTCTCTCTCTCTCTTAGTGGGTTCGTTTGTTAATGGTCTCGAATATTAAGTCTGATATATTGATGAAAACTAGGCTTTCAGGCAAGGTGATATACGGAACATAAATATTACTCAAAATAAAAAGAAAAAAGAATAATTTTACATAAACAGGGTCCAAGGAACTATAATTATCCTTAGAATCATATATTTTCACTGAATGTAAGAGAAAGCGAAGAGAGCTGGAAAAGTCATTTTTACGTTACACTTGTTTTCTGAAACCAATGAAATAGAAAGTAAAACTGTCTAAAAAATTCGACTGAAACCTCTTCATTTTTCCCACTGAAAGTGGATTACTTACTCTATTTTATCGGTTTTCCGCGTCACTGGCGCGGAACACGAACCATAACACGAACCATATATATATATATATATATATATATATATATATATATATATATATATATATATATATATATATATATATATATATATATATATATATATATATATATATATATATATATATTCTACTTAAAAATGCAGTTATACTTTTAAAGTTCACTTTTAAATGTGAGTGCATTGCGCCGAGTGGCAGAATGTTAAAAGGACGGAGAGTATTGGAGCATTTTTCCAAAACTGTATTTCTAATAACACCTGTGTAATACCCAATTTTTCATTCATAATATTCATTACATTAAAATCAATGCTGGCATGAATGATTTATGTATTATATAATGAAAATAACGCTCCCATGGATTCTTCTTCTTCTTCTTCTTGTTTTTCTCATTATTATTATTATTATTATTATTATTATTATTATTATTATTATTATTATTATTATTATTATTATTATTATTATAAATGTTCAGTTCGACTTCACTTCAAGTATCAACCATAATCGAAACCTTCATAAAACGTAATAAAATATTCAGAACTTGCTCAGGCACTGGAGTTTTATTAATTAAAAACACCTCCCACCTGTCTCTCTTCCAGAGTGGTTTTGCAGGTCAAAAAAAAAAAAAAAAAACAGTTCTTCCGGAAAGAAACGAAAGGAATAATAGACTTATTCCCTTTAAACGGAGTGACCCCTGGTTTCATGAACCTCGTTCTGGAATACCCTTAATGCCCTCCAGGACGATCAGTTTCTATATGTTAGCGCTTATGAAATTTTAGTTTTCTAGTTTCCTATGCATTTTTATCTATGGAAATGGGAAAATTAAAAACTACTATATTTATATTTTAAGCTTCATTACATCTTCGTAAATGTACTTAGTTATATTCCAACCTGAATGGAATGAATATATAATTTACAATAAACAAATGGACGTTTAGTAACTTTACCACACTGGCTCTGCAAATATCATAATAATTTTTCCATACCTCAAACTTTGTCATTATATTTAAAAATATCTGAGCATATCCATAAGTGTGAGTTATGGTTTGAAAAAAAAAAATTATTTACAAAAATGTCAGATCCAGGTCCAACCTAATGAAGGGCTGTTTCCTATAAACGTGGGGATATTATTATCTCTGCCTATGAGGAGAAGTGATGTCTTCAACTGTAAGAATACAGCATCAGAAGGGCATTTAATGATGCCTCCAAACTACGTGAGGAAGGTTGGTCGACTTGCAGAAATTTACCAGTGGAAGAAATTATGAAAAGGGAATGACAGTTAGGAGTGTAACAATTCCATATAAGACAGTTGTGTAATTTTACATTTATATATTGTAATGAAAACCTGAATGTGTTTTTCAGGCAAATGTGTAATTTTCCTGATAGGTTAATTTTTTTTTTTAACTCTAATAAATTAATAACTTTGAAGTTGGTTGTGTCTTTACCCTTTGTGTATATCCCACCACTCGCTCAGGTTTATGGGTTTTAAACTATGCTAACAACATTTTTAAATTAAATAACCGAACCTGTGAGAAGAGTCATCGAAAAGATCCTGGTGCAAAATCTAATACTGATGAATTAATTTAACCTGCATGACCTGGAGTAGTGTTTGAATCTGGATATATATATATATATATATATATATATATATATATATATATATATATATATATATATATATATATATGTTTCAAAATTAGATATATATCATATATATAAATGGAAAGTCATGATTTTCTGCTATAGCCTATATATATTATATATAGTTTCTATTAAGCTATTTTTATTTTACATTTCTTGTATTTCCAGACCATGACATTATATACATATATAACGACTTGGATAAATCAGATGGATTGACCGAATCCGGGCTATAAATATATATGCTATCCTATTTACGTTTCTGGATAGTTAAATACATTAAAAGATATGAATCTTTTGTTAAAAGAAACTGGAACAAAAGTCCATATATTATCCATAAATGAGAATCTTGGAAGGCCTGAATTCCTTTATAGGAGTCAAATACATCATAAAGTGGGTAGACCAAGAAAGTCTTTATGTAAATGGCGCTTGAACTAGAAACAAAAAACCGAACCGAAGTTATAGTGCTGTATATCGTGAGTTGAAAAATCTGGTATTAAGCCATTTCATGTTATCAGAAGCCCAACATCGCTCATAACAATAGAAGACTGTGCATGGTTTTATGGTTCATTTCTTAAAGATTGGGATGAAGCTGGCTTTCCATGTTGCCACATCAGATGAATTCCTCATTTAACAGTCAGGGCACCAAATCATAAAAATGACATCATTTGGGCTGCAAAATGACATCATTTCGATGACACGATCACTTAGAAATTCCTGATGTTTGGGAATTTTTCTCTGTTCACAGCCAAACAGTTGATGTGGATCATCAAAGAAAAAGGACAGTCACAATGGCGAATACTTCAGAGAAACTGTGCTTACTGGTTATTTCCTTTCCTCAAAGATCCTGAAAATGTGTTATCTGTTGAAGAAGTCACATTTTTGCATGATAAGGTTCCATGTTTTAAGGCTCTTCAGACACTGGGATAAAAGGGTAAATTTCTTCTCGTCACAGTGAATTTCCAGGATAACTTTAATGTGTGTCAAAACATTGGTATATCTTAAAGGATCGTGTTGAACTGCGCACAGTGAACTATGATGGTATATCAAGCCTCGACGACCTGCAAGAAGGTACCTGGAAATGGAGTTTGAGTCTCAGCTTTCTTTGCGATTTGCTGAAATCATACCCTGAAGAATGCAGGCTGTGGTACAGGCAGATGGACAGGCACAGAAATATTAAATACTCAGAGAAAATGGACAAATAAATACAGCAATTACTTTTGGATTTTGTCCATATCAATTTTTTAGTTTATGCTGTAGAAAGGGGGGTCTACAGACAGTACAGTAATATATGGTATATAAAAGGGATAGACATATACAGTAATATATATATGGATAAATATATATATATATACAGACAGCATACATATACAGTAATATATATATATAAAGTATATATATATATACATATAATATATATATAATATATATATATATATATATATTATATATATTTATTACATATATTATATATTATCTATTTATCTATCTGTCTACATATATAGATATATATAAGTGAATGTTTCTATGTTTGTATGTCTGCTTGTATGTTTGTGACCTATAGAAATCCGAACCGCTTGTCCAATCCAGACAAAACTTGGCAGGCAGCCATCATTTGACCCAGCTTATGTAATATGGTAGGTTTCAAACCCGTACCCCCGCCTCCTTCCCCTTTCCCTCCTTCCCTTTGTAACCTATGTGGTAAATAAACGCTACGGGTTTATCATGACTCATTTCACGTACACGACACAATAGAAATATATTATTGAAAATACTTTTCTGCACCACATAAATACCTGGACAAACGGGACAGACAGCACAGTAATATTTGGATAAAAGGGAAAGTCACCACAGTAATACCTGGATTAAAAGGGACAGACAGCACAGTAATACCTGGTTACAGGTGACAGACAGCACAGTAAAGCCTGGATAAAAGGAACAGTCACCAGAGTAATGCCTGGATAAAAGGGACAGGCTGCGTAGTAATAACTGGATGAAATGGACAGTCACCACAGTAATACCTGGATAAAAGGGACAATCACCACAGTAATACATGTATAAAAGGGACAGACAGCACAGTAATACCTAGTGAAAAGAGACAGACAGCACAGTAATACATGTATAAAAGGGACAGACAGCACAGTAATACCTAGTGAAAAGAGACAGACAGCACAGTAACACTTTGATAAAAGGGACACTCAGCACAGTAAAGCCTGGATAAAAGGGACAGTCACCACAGTAATATCTGGATAAAAGGGACCAGACAGCACAGTAATACCTGGTTAAAAGTGACATACAGCACAATAATACCTGGATAAAAGGGACCGTCACCACAGTAATACCTGAATAAAGGGGACAGACGGCACAGTAATAGCTGGATAAAATGGACTGTCACCACAGTAATACCTGGATATAAGGACAGTCACCACAGAAAATGACAGACAGTACAGTAATACCTGGTTAAAAGGGACAGACAGCGCAGTAATACCTGGTTAAAAGGGACAGACAGCACAGTAATACCTGGTTAAAGGGGACAGGCAGCATAGTAATACCTGGATAAAAGGGACAGTCACCACAGTAATACCTGGATAAAATGGACAGTCACCACAGTAATGCCTGGATAAAATGGACAGATAGCACAGTAATACCTGGTTAAGGGTGTCAGGCAGCACAGTAATACCTGGATACAAGGACAGGATAAAAGGGACAGACAGCACAGTAATAACTGGTTAAAATGGACAGACGGCATAGTAATACCTGGATAAAAGGGACAGTCACCACAGTAATAGGGATAAAAGGGACAGACAGTACTGTAATACCTGGTTAAAAGACAGAGAGCATAGTAATACCTTGTTAAAGGGGACAGACTGTTTAGTATTGCTTGGATAAAAGGGATAGTCACCACAGTAATACCTGGATAAAAAGGACATTAACAGCAATCCCTGGGGGGACAGACTGCACAGTAATGCCTGGATAAAAAGGACGGTCACCACAGCAATCCCTGGATAAAAGGGACAGTCACCACAGTTATACCTAGATAAAAGGGACAGTCACCACAGTAATATCTGGATAAAAGGGACAGTCATCACAGCAATACCTGGATAAAATTGGACAGACAGAACAGTAATACCTGGATAAAAGGGACAGTCACCACAGTAATTTGTGGATAAAAGGAACAGTCATCACAGTAATACTTGGATAAAAGGGATAGATAGTACAGTAATTTGCTGGATAAAAAGGACAGTCACCAAATTAATACCTGTCAGTTCACCCATGACTGTTCAAAGGGTGAAAGTTCCTATAAAAAAAAGTAGAACTGTCAGTCGGACCGTCAACACAAATACCTCCCTTCCCCCTTTCTTCCTCCCCTCCTCTTCCCTCCCCTTCCCTTTTCCTTCCCCCTACACGTAGACTGTTATTCAAAGGTTTCCGGGCAGTGACGGGTTGGTCAGCTATATGTGTGTGTATATATATATACATATATATATATATATAATATAATATATATATATATATATATATATATATATATATATATATATATATATATATATATATATATTTGTATGTATATATATATATATAGAGTTCGATCGATGGATATACAAGTGCAACCATTTCCATGCCGAAAGATATCAGAACGAACAAGTTTGAATACCTTATCAGGGTCATTTCATAAACTACGCATGACTAATCTGTAGTGCTGTCACGGGGAAATTTTAGGTCAATTAACTCTCGATTAATTGCAAAGCTTGATGGAAATCCGAATAATGGAGATGTAATCTAGGCAGATATGCACTTGCCTTTTATTCCTACTAATGTTGTAGCTAATACTCTGAAATATGGCCCAGCTTTATATGAAAAATTAGATACAGAATTAAAGAGGATTTAAATGCTCTCCATCTGTCTCGTTTATATATTATTAGAATTTTTAATCTAGATTACTATGCTTATACTTTCAAAATCCTTCTTCTATTGTTGGATAATACAGATGAAAAATGATTGATTGATGTCTAAAGTTAATTTTTCATTAAAGTATGTCAAATTCTTTAATTTTTACCCTCCTTACCGTTCTTAGCTGTCAAATTCATTTATATATATATATATATATATATATATATATATATATATATATATATATATATATATATATATATATATATATATATATATATATATATATATATATATATATATATGTATGTATATATACACGTGTGTATGCATCTGCGTGTGAGGTGTACGTCTTTTAATATGAGTGATTATGTGGGTATCTGTGGGTGCGCGTGCGTGTTTGTGTGTGTGTGTGTGTGTATTTGTATACTGCAGAGAAAGAAAATAGTGTTTGTAGATATAAAAAAAATATATGCAAACTTAACAGTATTAATTACCCCAAAACGAGATGTAAAAATATCTTATTTTGAAATATCTTACAAGGGAAACAATATTTTCAGACTGGCAAATTCAGTATCCTATAGGCAATTAACAATTAGAAAAAATACATACGCTGAAGAAAAATTGCCTGCAATCCTAATTGATGTCGTGAACTTTGAGAGCCCTTTTTCCACAGCAGAAAAAACTGGATGATTTTTTTTTTTTATGTTGTTAGGTTCATTTTCAGTTTTACATAAGAATGCCTTTGTTAGAAGTACACCACTATCATTCTCAATAAGTTGGTAAATATGTAATTTTTTTGTTAAAAGGAATTTTTCTTTAATTAGGGGTATTAATGCCAATATTGGTGTTCTATTATCATAATTGCTTCTGTCATATAACTCATATTTGGTCGCATGCCATCAGTCTTCAATATTATTCATAAATGAAAACAAAATAATTTGGAATTTATATTAAATTTTTAGTTTTCTGCAAAAGAAAACTCTGAGATGGTTATTTGTCTGTCCGACCTCACTTTTTTCTGTCCGCCCTCAGATCTTAAAAACTACTGAGGCTAGAGGGCTGCAAATTGGTATCTTCATCATCCACCCTCCAATCATCAAACATACCAAATTGCAGCCCTCTAGCCTCAGTACTTTTAATTTTATTTAAAGATAAAGTTAGTCATGATCGTGCGTCTGGCACCGCAACAACAAGCCACCGTGGTCGGCTGAGAGTTTCATGGGCCGTGGCTGAGAGTTTCATACAGCATTATACGCAGCAGAGAAAACTCGATTTTCGGCGCATTTTTGTACTTTTTTCAGTTAAAACTGGTTTTCTCTATCCATCAATTCCAATAATGACTATACAGTACGCCCTAAATGTAATGTCTGGTGTCATGGCAGGAGTCAGCAGAGTGTTCCAAGGTAAATCCTCATTGTGTAACTTTGCTTTTCTTCTTCGTTTTCAACATCATCTTCAAAACATCCACGAATTTTACGTGCGTTTCCGACGCAAGAATTAGAAAAAGGCTCATGGCTGTCAACTAAAAAATAAAAAAATAAAAAATCTTTCAAGGTTTTCCATGAAGGCTCAAATAGAGTCTATTCATGACAAAAATGTTTCGTTGAACGGAAAAAACTAATTCAGCACAAAAATATTGAAAAGTAATGGGAGATCAAATAAATTAATTCATAATTTTTTTTCAAAATTCCAATGCAAAACAAAAAGACAACGAAAACAAAAACTACGTAGCTGAACATTCTATTCTTTCAATGACTAATGATTTTTGGTGACCAATAAAACTGGATACAAAAGTTCATTTATGCTTAAAATTCATTAAAAATTATTTTTATTATTGATATTCACAGATACTAGGGAAAATGATTGCTTTCATTATTTTCGTAACATAAAATGCAAGGGATATATCACATGGAAAGTGTTTTGAATATTTGTTTTATATCCAAGAGGTCAATACTGTATCTTTACATAAATTTTATATATAGTTCTAAAAACCTAAACATATCAGGGATTCAAGTTTAACAAAAATATATGATTAATGTGAAGCTTGATGATTATCACATTTTGTTAAGATATAAGGACATAACTGATTGATTTAACTATACCGGTTTTGTTTTAAAATGTTACCTTGTTACGAAATGAATATTAGAGAATAATAAATGCATCAGCCTTAAAGCTGTGTAGAATAGCATATTAGTATTTTTCACAACAAATTCGCGAAATTGACCACTTTACTTATTTTGTTAACCGATATCAGGGAATGAATCTCGCAAGCAGCCTAATTACAAAATGGATTCAGTATTCATTAACATTAGACCAATAACGTTCGACTCATTATCTCTGTTTTGAGAACAATTTGATCTCAAGTGATTTCCAGACTCTATAGGTTTCGTATTTGCGAGCTTAACCTCATAATAATACAGAAGGCCCTTTGAGAATTACAATTAGTCAATATTGTCATATCGTTTCATCGATGAAGTATATTTTCATTAAAAATATGTAAACATTATGCATGCTAGTCTGTATACAGACAGATGCAAGGTTAGCAATGTCATAATTGTTGATAATTAATACTGACTAATTCTTTAGATGACTATAACAAATTATATACATGTGTACATGTGTTACATCTATTTTAGCGTTTGCCTATAGCTTTATAACTATCACAGAGCCGGATTCGCTTCGGACAAACACCTTCTACGTCCACATATTTCAGCAAAATACCATTCGCCTTTAAGCGCAACAACTGCACCGTTGCCCTAACGTGTGTCTTTCAGACATGTACCTACTCCATGTATTTCCTGCATTTTTCCTAGGTTAAGAGGGAAAGCAACATCAATCAGGCACTTTTTAACACCAACTAGAGATGGCTAGAATATAAAAATATAACCTTTTCTGTGAACCCCTGCTTTCGAATTTCAGGCGCACGTTATAGAATTCCTCAGTAGTCATCAAACGTGTAACAAAGCATTGTAAAAGCTCACTGAAATTACTGATTTTTTCTAAATGTCTTTTCATAAGGGACTGCTTGAGAGGAAATTTTCTTAACAATGGCACATGCAAGCCACTGTTCTAGAAAAAGGACTCCATTGCTATTTTCCACTGTGACGTTGGAACAATATTCAGAGCATCAAACTCAACGCTGACGTACAACAGAGCTAAGTGTTACTTGACATAAAATTCTCTGATCATGTAACTTGGAAACAGCTGTCTAACGAAATGGCCATATCTTATTGAAAATTATCTGACGCCCTTTCGTTTGTACTCGAACAATAACTTTTATGCGTTCATATGCTTCGGTTGGTGCTGTCTCGGTCAGCTAATGTAAACGCAACTCTGCTACGTCTTAAACTGTGCTAGGGTTATCAGTGAGTTTATAATGAAAAAATTCGTTTTAAACCTGCCCGACTTCTTCTAATAACAGCACAACAACCGAAGCCATCAGCACACAACTACCGTTCCCAGCCATTCTCTCGCCTTGTTGGGTTTCATTGTTGGTATTCTGATTTCAAGCCTATTAAACAATGTTTTCTTTACGCTGCATGATATAGGGCAACTTTCTCCACAATATTGTGGATACTTAAATTCAAAGAAATATACAACACAATTATAGGATGTGAACGATTTCTTCTCCTTGTCTACAAAAGCCAGGTGAAGGGAACTTGCTATGAGAAGGCAGGCGAGGGCGGCTGTTGATTGACATCAAACTTTGTTTCTTAAGTGACAGCAGCAGATAAGGCATGAAATTACATTTTACTTCTAAATAATATATGGTTTATGATATGTATCACGCTGGGAAGGAATATAACATTATTATTGTATAACTAAAGCATATTAACATTTACTTCAGAACATGAACAGCAAATTTTGGACAATAGTTTCCCCCTTCAAATAAAATTCTTTGCATCGGACACAATATTAAAGTCAATGTAAACACCTCTGCTTATTTAATAGTTTCCATTTACTTTAGCTGTTCAGTAAAAAACAGGTATTTCAATCCAAAAGCCATCATCACACGCACTGAAGTGTTGATACTTTTCCTTTTAATGTTTTGTAATACTAATCCTTACCTTTTATGTGATAAGTTACTGCGAAATTAGCCGGTAGGCAGACAAAGTAAGAGATATTCATATCAACAATTTTCTGATTCTACCCATAATGAACAACCGTCCTTGTACATAGTCGTCAAATTAAGAAAATTGCTTCGAACAATCAATCATTTTTAAGAATCAGCACAGTCTCTGTACACACACACACACACACGTATATATATACATATATACATATATATATATATATATATATATATATATATATATATATATATATATATATATATATATATATATATATAACCTATATATTCAATGTGCTTCTCCACGTAGGTGTGCTCAAAAGGCCTTATTAGTTAGGACAGTTCTGTATGAATATATATATATATATATATATATATATATATATATATATATATATATATATATATATATATATATATGTGTGTGTGTGTGTGTGTGTGTGTATACATATATATGTATATATATACATGTATATATACGTGTGTGAAAATAATGAACTTAGGGTGTACCCTGGTCACACTGATAAGGTCAGTGTATTATCTTAAAAAAAAAAGTGTTGAAATTAGCATGTAAGATAATAAACAATAACACCTGAATCTCTTTTAATGATATTTTTGGTTACTAAGTAAGTAAGAGAGAGAGAGAGAGAGAGAGAGAGAGAGAGAGAGAGAGAGAGAGAGAGAGAGAGAGAGAGCTTGTTAACAGTGATATAAAAAATTTTATGCCAATGTAAAACTGAGCTCAAATACGCTTCTTGTAATCTCTCTCTCTCTCTCTCTCTCTCTCTCTCTCTCTCTTAGGTGAAAATGGAAGCTTTACTGACTACTGGACCCTAGATACGAAAACAGCTCCTACGCCTCCAACATCTGACGTTTCTTAAGTTGATCGCTATTTCTCTACTTGTGATTTTCCTCGGAAATCACCTGCAATTCTCCTGCCACACCGGGTTCCGTTAATCTCGGAAAGTTGACTTGGTTCGAGACGTGCGTTGTTTGTCTTAGTTTCGCCAGATTTCTGATATTAAGAAGTCCTGATGAGGAGGGTCGTAGGAACCCATGAAGGCTGGCTTCAAGTTTGGGGCGTTATTTGATAGATAAACAGATGGAACATACAATTTAGGCCGAATGCCAAGCGGTGGCGCCTATGAGGTCATTCAGCGCTGAAAGGAGAACTGAGAGTAAGAGGTTTGAAAGGTGTAACAGGAGAAACCTTCAGTTGCACTATGAAACATTGTTAGAACAGGGTGGAAAGTAAGATGGAAGAGGGGCCGTTACTTGAGGGTCTGGTATGTGGAAGACCGGTCTAGCTATTCCGCCCTACTCGTGGAACTACTGCCCAGGTTAAAAAAAGAATAAAAAAAACTGTGGCGATCTTTATTTAAATAACCAACTTCGTTGTATAGTTACGTGCCGAGTGGATTTTTGTTTTCAACAGTTCGTATAGTTTCGTCTTTTCTTCTAAAATGAGCTATGTCTGTGATCCTTCCCCATGCTGGATTACTCTTTATCGATTCAATAGTTTGTTGTGGGCATGTATGAATGAGGAAGATTTCTTTTGTCACCCAGTCAGTAAACAAAAATTTCTTGTTTATCAAAAAATATATTTTTGTTGACTTCATTTCATTTTCTTCACATTCGATCAATTTGATCGATACTATTATTATCAGTACTTCAAGTAATATTAACAGTGGAAGCAGTACACCATTCAGGTTTTTTTGATGGCTAGAATGGGTAATCTCTGACAGTTCTCCGTCCATAGCCCGGAAGGTAAAAGTCCAGTTTGTTCGCCTCCTCCGGGAAGTAATTGGTCCCAAATTCTTGGAATTTTCTTCCGAAGTTCCCAGTACGCTTCTATTTTGAGATTCTGCCTTGCAAGAGAACAAGGAAAAATCTTAATAAAACATACCCAGGTTTTTTATTTGAGGTACACGGTATTCTTAGTTTGGTTATATTAACTGATTTCTTTTACGACTTCCTCCATCATTTTACCTCACAGCTAGCTTCAACTTTCATGTGTGGCGTGAGTGCGTTTAATGAGACCGACAGACAGGAGAGGTATGGGTCTGGACTTCTTGTGTTTATAGAGACTTACACGTATGTTGCAATAAGAGAGAACTATCAGACTCCAAGAACCCTAAGATTAGAAAATTCCCAGTTATTCTAATATCTTTTGAAGAACAAATGATACACGATCTTTCAAGTTGCAGTATCTCTTATAAGTTTGTGCCAATAGTTGAAAGCTCTGCAGGCTCTCTTCTAATAATGAACTGGAAAGGAATCCAGGGTGTAAATTGAGAATAATGTAATGATCCCACTGAAAATTAATCCTCCGTCGTGACGAGCTTATTATAAGACCTTTTTTCCCTTGGGGAAATTATTCTTTAGTCAGAGCATATAAAGAGTAACGTTCTGAACATTTTCAGATATTCTTCAATGAGAAGACAAGGAAAGATATAAAGGCTCAAAAAATTTTTATAAATGGTTAGTACTTTTACATTTGGTGAGCTTAAAATTCTTATGACCTGTGATACAGTATGACCAACATTACGTGCGCATGCTTAGTGACAGAATCCATGCATGTGTCCCAGCGCCTAAGGAGTTTGCTTTTATAAAAAAAAAAAAAAAAATTCCTCAAGTGCCACTGCACTTCTTGCGTATTTTTGGTTTACTCTTCACCTCCACTCTTTTGACACCATTTGACTCTCCTCCCTCGCTTCTTGCTTATTTTTCTTGGTAAAATTGTGCCTCTTAGAAGACATCATTGCAGATTCTGGCTTTGTCAACAGAGGATTCATAACTGGGGGCTATCATGGCATTTATAAGCCGAGCTCATTAGGGGTCAGTTGCGTGCTGTATATGCAGAGGATAATTATGAATCTAATGAGATATAATACAGTTTTATTTTTTATTCATAAAACGTTACATTATATTATATATATATATATATATATATATATATATATATATATATATATATATATATATATATATATATATATATATATATATATATATATATATATATATATATATATATATATATATATATATATATATATATACATACATACATATGTATATTATATATAAATACTGCCAGTGTATATATATATATTGAAGGTGATAAGGGCTATATGTGGACCTATAACCAATATATATTTATATATATATAGCATATATTATATATATGCATAAATTCAGTAAACCAACATTCCTAAGAGGACCTTAGCTCAAAAAGACAGCCAGTACATGCTGGTATGGCGTTGAAGGTGATGACTCTTGTTTTCAGATGATTATCATCCTTTAGACGGACAACTTTTTTTTTTTAATCTTTAATGGTTGAATCCACTAGCATTAATTTACACGGTCCGTTCACGATAAATACCAGAGAGAGAGAGAGAGAGAGAGAGAGAGAGAGAGAGAGAGAGAGAGAGAGAGAGAGAGAGAGAGAGAGAGATCTGTACTTAAAGAAGATTCTCCTGTTAATGGATTCCGAAGTCTTGCTTTGGATCCTCAATAAAGCCTTCAGGCTTCGAGATCTTCTATCCTAACCTGCTCTTTGAGATGAGGTTTCAGGTACACAAGTCAATATTGACCAGATGCTTCTTGGCCCCAGACGCCAGAGAAAAAGAGAGAGAGCGAGAGAGCGAGCGGAAGGCAGAAGAAGAGGAATAGTGGAGGTGGAGGTGGAGGTGGAGGTGGTGGTGGAGGCGGAGGCGGAGGCGGAGGCGGACGAGGAAGAGGAGGAGGAGAATTTCAGATGAGGAGTAAGGTTAGTTGTTAGGAGATGGCAATGTTAGAAAACGTGAAGAGTGGGATGTAGTGAAGATGAATCATCTTCCAGATATAAGAAAAAAAAAAGATAATATTCATTAACCCCTTAAACCTAATATTTCATGTAATAATAATCATAAGAAGGACGTAACTTCGTTGACCCTTTGGTACAAAAATAAGATGAGAGAGATAAAATAAATGTTCTTGCAAAGTTTAGTAACAACTAAGATCAATATTGTTCCTATCTAAACACGATCAATACAGAGCAGAAATGGTGGACTATGTTGATATCCGGTTTCTTTTCACTGACTTCCTGCATCACATCATTAATAAAGATACTGAATACCCTCGGAGACATAACACGCTCTGTCCAAGACCAACTTTTACACCAGACCATGGCTACACATTCTAACAAATGCCACGCTACCACTGTAAAAGCTTTTAATCGCTCTCTGCGCCTCATCTTCTGTAACACATTTCAGCATCTTCCTAACAGCTTTCTATAAATTCTGTCATTTTTCTTGCACCACAAACGGAGACTTCTCACTTTGCTTTCAAACTTCTCCTACAACTGCATCATAATCTAAACCCGATCAACACATCCTTTTCATATTCTAAAGCCATACTGTTTCCTTCCCTGTCAGTCCTATTATCTGTTTTATTTTCTGAAATAAACCCTGCCATAAACTTTTCCTTGTAGTTTAGGTGCCCCTATAATTATGCCACCTTTGCAGATATGCAGTGGCTTCATTATCTCCCTCCTAAACTCTGGTATGCCACTTAATCCCTATACTACCACTCTGCAACGCCACCTTACTTGTAATCCCATCAGCTCTAAAGTCTATCCATTTTTCAGTACGTCTGTTACCCTTCTCAAGTCCTTAAAAGTCACTGAAACAAGAATTATTATTCTTACTGTAGCCCTTTTCTTCTCTGTGTCATTCTTCTATGTCTGACCTCTATCCTCCATATTAAACAAAATTTAAAATACTTTATCAACTAAAGACTGCAATAACTTCGGACAGCAACTTCCCATTCGCATCCTTGAAACCAAAATCCGTTTTTATATTGATTTTTTTCCGCGTTTACGTGACTAAAACAACTTTTTTTCTTCTCTTAAGTTCATGTCCACCTTCTTCCCTCTATTTTTATTGATTTTTTACCTGCTACTTTCTTTTTTACTATGCTGTCCATCCCCTTTATTCCTTTTGTTTCCCTTTCCCTCCATTCATTGTTTTATTCCCCTTTTTCGGCCCTTGATATACTCTCTTATTACCACAATGGCGCCACCCTTGTATATTACATATCATTCATCTACTCTTTCCTCATCCGTGTCTTTTATCCTAGTCCGCAGTTCATTCATCTTTTTCTTTATATATGCTTACCAATTCTTTTTTTGTCTGGCTCTTCTTAGTAATATTTACGTCCACATACAATATCTTAACCAGGTAATGATCAGATATCTCACTAGCTACTCCTCTTCTTACAATTATACTTAACAACTTACGCCTCTGTACTAACGTTGTATCTCCTTACACTTTCCTTTGTCTAAAGAGTGATTTCAAAATTAATTGTCTTCTTTGGGTAACATTGTGACTAGGTTCTTATTCCTATTTTCATGACAAAACAAGTAAAAATGCTCCAAAATTTCTTTTGCGCAATCGAGTTGTCTGTACATCATATAATCAAGGCCACCGAAAACAGATATATCTTTCGGTGGTCTCGGTACAATGTTGTATGAGCCACGGTACATGAAACTTTAACCACGGGCCGGTGGTGGCCTGTCCTATATCGTTGCTAGACGCATGATTATGGCTAACTTTAACCTTAAATAAAATAAAAACTACTGAGGCCAGAGGATTGCAATTTGGTATGTTTGATGATTGGAGGGTGGATGAGCAACATACCAATTTGCAGCCATCGCTGAATAAATAACTATGCAGGTGCCTTGGATAACTCCATCATTCTGCATTCTGATCTCGAAGTAGTTTCTAATAGACTCCTTAAGGTTGGAATCTCTAATAGATGCCCTTCCTTTAGGCAAGAAATGTCCATCAGAATCGCTTTTACAGCCATGAATTGGAAGTATGAGAAATGGGTGGGAGCAGAAGGAAAGTTACATAAAAGCTTACAAAACGGTATATTCTACGATTGCACGTCTGTAATGTTAAACTTCAATGTGCATATCGAAGTTGTTTTCTTGATCTACGTACGAGAGGATAAGTCCCTCTTTTATACCATAAGTTAAGGGAGTATTTAGCGCACGTGAATGTTTCCTTAACATTAAGTAACTATTTTTGCGAAATTTGTTTCAGGCACCTTGTATGTATATGTGTGTATACATATGTATATATATATATATATATATATATATATATATATATATATATATATATATATATATATATATATATATATATATATATATATATATATATATATATATATATATATATATATATATATATATATATATATATATATATATATATATATATATATATATATATATATATTTGGGGTGTTAGAACTGTATCTTTTCTCGTTTTATTATGATAATATAGTGCCGGAGTTCCTCCGTTTTGCTCTAATTTCCTATGTTCTCTTCTTTAATTTTCCCTAAAAAAATTTTTGATTACAGTACTAAATCAAAGGTTCTTTTTTATGATACCTTTTCATCATATATGTTTATTCATGACTGAATTGCCGGAATTTATCTAAGTGGGGCGGAGCATGAATTTTCTCAAAAACTTACATGAAATTTTTATTAATAAAATCAGGTGGCAGCACCTTTAACTCGAATGACAGGAACCACTAGCTTTTCCTGATAAAATTACGGTTCATCCCTTAAATAAGTTTCGGTAATCGACGATATATTTTACCTCATATAGGCGGTAAATTTTACATCATGAAATTTATTGTGTGTTTACCGTATAAGCTACATCTTAAAATATTTCTCGGCGACTTTTCAAAAGCACGTTTAGAGCGTATAATATAACAATTTACAAATTTACCACAAACATTAAAAAATTCTGTAATGAAAGAAAGTCAACATTTAACAAGGATTTCGTATTAAGTACTTACCTCATACTTCACGGCCCGCACATAGACTGGAGTGTCAACAGGTGGAAGATTTCTGGGAAATTTCAGGTTCTTGAAGTGATGTGTGCTCTCAGTGATTCCCGAGAATTATAACGGCCATTGTTGGGAACTTTACAGAAATGATTCACTTGAAGATTTTTTTGTAGACGACTGTAAATGAAATAAAAGAAATTAATTTTCATCCCAGAATTACATGTAGCCGACGCAGACACACACACACACACGCACGCACACAAACACACATCTATAAAGTGAAAGCGTCCTCAGTGAATATTTTGTCTTGCAGAGACATGGTTTCTTTAACATTCTGCAGTCTTATTAAAAAAATCAGATCAAAGTGAGTGGAGTTTGAGTTTTTATTTTTTTTTTGAAAATGTGAAATATACTTATCGTTATGAATTTATCCGTCTCTTGATTACAAACGTAATTATCCCACTGAGAAAATGAAACAAATGATTAGAAATAGCATGATATGATTTTAAAAAAGTCACATTGACAATAGCAAACTGAAATTATATTTCATGCAAAAGATATTTCGTGCCTGTGATCGCCATCTCATTATGATTAAATTACTTACTCATAAGAGTTTTAGTTCCTTATAAAGTTAAATAGGTTTTAAGCGAGATCACTGAGATGAGTTTTTCTACCAGGTAGAGAGAAAAAAGGTCATGTCCTATTGTTACCGCTATTAGCTTATACTCGAAGTTTAGACCAGAGTGGTAAGTAAGGGCGGTTTTAATACGCGTTAAAACGTTTCTACGACACATTTCACTCTAGATAATTTTTAAAAGAATGCTAAAAAGAAGAAAAATGCCAGAACAGAAACATGTTGTCCATTTTTAAACCATGCTGTATTAACAACAAGGAATACTTCGATACTTCTCAAGAAGAATATTTTTAGGTAAAGCTTACCATGATAAGCAGATAATACAAGAAATCGCGTTACTTAGTTTGAACAAATAAACCTATTAAATTGTGTAACTAATATAGACCTTTTGCTTAGTGACGGAGCTTCAGCCCGGATTATAAAAATAATTAAAATTTCGATAGACCAGTGGTTTCACAACGAAGGATTTCAAAATTTAATTCAGAGAAATTGTGTTTAAATTCAATATTCTACAAATTCAGTTTCATTTAATACGTAATAGAGATTTCTAATTACGCATTTTACGTTTTATGCACACTCGTTTCACTGGTGTTGTTTTAGACGAACGAAACTTGTACAGCTCTAACAACAAAAATTTATTTCTATATTTATTTTAATTAACTGTATTATCGTCGTTAGCATCACTTCGTCTTAAGCTTTGGTTTTCCTAGAAGTCGTTTATTATTTCCGGGATAAAATTTATATTATTTTAGATATATGGTCTTTCTACACAGTGACACTGAAGCAGAGAGATATCTTTTTTTCATCTATCTGAACTACCCAATGACGAGCCAAAGGGAGATTTCTTTATCAATGGGATCAAACCTTAAGTGCTGTTA
>NC_089748.1:23445501-23495501 GCF_040412425.1 Macrobrachium rosenbergii
AACTCAGTTTTAAGGAAACTGGTATACTCTGTTCCGGATACATAAATATGAAATATTAAACTATAAAGCAAAAATTGTACCCTAAACCCTTTCAGAAATAAAAACAAATATTAAAGCCTAGCCCCCTATATCATATTTTGGTATCAGAGGGCAATAAAAATTGTCTTATCACGTTCGAAATTCTTTTGTATGAGGATGAAATGGGCGGAAACTTGGCGCTGGAGGCGGTTGAAAAAAAGTTTAATGTTTTTGTAATCGATTACGATAGGCGGTGGCGTGAGGAAAAGACTAATATTTTCTTTTGGGAACTGAATAAGATGTGGAAACTGGGGAGATAGAATATGGGGAGAGAAATTTTGGGTGTGACATAAGGATTAAAGAGGAAAAATCTGGCAAATCCTACTACTTTTCACAAAAAGCTTTGGAAGGAAAGAAAAGATTAACTTTTTAAAACATAATATTCATTATCATCCAATCTCTGTCTACACAAGCGACGAAGACTGTAACAGTGAACTTGCGTTGAATATATCTTTCTTGTGCTTAAAGTCTCCTTTGTACCAGAAATATGACGAAGACTGCAAGAATCTGATTTTACATCTCATGAAATGAACCGATCAAAGAAGCAACAAGATGAAGTTTATGATCTAACAACACTTTCAAAATGGCTAGATCTATATAAAATTTCTAATATTAATAAATTTCAAGAAACCGATTATAGGAAAGTAAGAGGCATTTCATGATATCTTTTTTAAAAGGCTCTTTAACATCATTCTTTTATCTTTTTTTTTATAAATAAAGCCAGTATATAAAAATGAAAGGTCAGTAATGAAGACCATCTATATCGCCTGTTGAGAAACATTGTCCTATCAACCATCTTCGTAAATACCTAGTCTCTCTCTCTCTCTCTCTCTCTTAATAAACACCGTCCATTCCTATAGGTATCAAAGCTTCTCTCTGATGCCTGTGAAACAGAATAATTAGGAATGATTTACCTTGATGTAGAGTAATCAAGGTTTATGTAAAGCAGCACAGTGTAATATCTATATATATTTCATGTCTACATAATGAGTAAGTCAAGACCCACTATTTACCGAGTAAATATTGAGCATCAGCCATCAGGGTGAGTCATAAAGGCGCCTGATGCAGCAGCAGATGTTATGAAATCATTGCTTTATGGAATGTGTAGGCAATAATCTTTAAAAAAATATCCTCACATCATCCAAATATAAACGCATGGAATATTAACACAATTAAAATGCTCTTTTGAAACTTCTTTATTCAGTTCTTCAAAATATTTCTAGCAATCTTAAAACTGATTTTTATTTACCTGAATATTTTGTCAACTAATAGCCAGTGAAATTTCCATTGTGGGAGCATGGAAACTCTATGCTAGTCTTCTAACAGTAACTATTAGCAAGTTCTTTAATAATAAATAGAGAACCCTAGCTGGCTGGCCTCTATTCATTTACAGAACTCTAATGTTCTTTATATAAAATCCAATGTGCTTTTAGCCTTATTCCTTAGGAGACAGACATTCAACGTTGCTCAACCATATAAATACTCGCCATAAGGTAAGAAACATACACTCAACTTGTAATTCCAAGCATTTTTACAGTTACTGGTCTTTATTTTAAGGTAATGTCAGAGTGCTGATTTAAATTAAAAATAAGTATAACGACAGTACAGAAATTCATGTTGCCATCATTCGCCGTTATTGCAAACAACTGTTTCAAACACCAGTCAAACCCTAGCCAGTTCTGTAAACTATTTCAGTGCTTGCATTATTAGTTAATTTAGAGTACACAAATTAAGCTTTGTCACAGTGCTGATGCTGTTAGGGGGAAAAATGATCTAGGGAAGAAATTCCTGGCTAACTCATTGTTAATATGTTGCTTAAAATGCATTACATATAAGGTGAATAACTCATCACAAGAGGGAGTTACATATACAAGTGTACGATCTGTAGAATGATTTTGGCAATGACTAGTTCCAGTTTATGTATATCAGAATCGACCATTTCAAATAGTGAGAGGTATAAAAGAATTCTTTCCTTGTTATCTCCTCACGGCAAAGGTGGTCATAAAATCCGATCTATTCTTTTACTCAGCAAAGGGAGTCCCTCATCAATGGAATGCTGGGTGTTTGGTATGGCTACAAAATGGAGTAATACAATTTTTTTTTTACATGCTCTTAGATTGACTTTCTATGTACATTGCCACCAAAATCTGTCACAATAATAGTCACTATTTCTTAATAATGTTTTTAAGGTGAAGTTGACTTAATTATGAGCATCTGTAATCCTTAGCCCCCATCCCCCTCCCCCTACCATCCCTTACTCCATCTCTCTCGGGTGCTTTTCTTAATCTTAATTCGTATACATATACCACGTTTTGGGGTCCCGTCAGTGCCGTTAGAGAAGTATACATCCAGAGACTTCCCTTAGATACTTTTTCCACAATTGATTTTAACTTTCTACTAGTGATAATAGGAATATAAATACATTTCGAGTTATAAAACCCAAGCAGAACACTATTATTTAAAAGTAAAATAATATGTATTTCAGAATAACTGGAAAAAAGACTATCCATAGTTTCGCTTTTAGTGAATTTATAATGTATAACCTTTGGAGTTATATATCTGCCTGATGTCCTCCGTGTTTTCCAACAAACAAATTGCCACCTTAAGAGTTTGTAATTCTCTAAAATGTATACACATTTATGCATAAATAAGAAAAGTTTCTTTCAACATGATGGCAGCAAAACAACTTACTGACATGATCGGGGATACATTATAGAGGATACTGAAGAATGTTGCATGGACTGACATTTCCTTTATATTGCTGTCATAAATTGTTACCCAATCTTAAATAGAAAACTTCACGAATGTAACAATGACTCGAAATAAACAATAAATGAAACGGTTTCGTGCTAAAGGTAAAAATTGCCACCACCGAACCAAAAATACATTAAAATCCATACCCTAAGGTTTGGCGTACCTTGAAAATTTAGGATTGGCCAGTCCTTTTCAAAGTATTGTTAAGTCCGCCTGACAAAAATGCATAACTAAATGCACATTCTTCAAAAAGCTTCTTTATCGTGTGTAAACGAGGAATTTCTCGGGAGGGCAAAAGCAATTCGCCGAAGTATTGTCAGCTGATGGTAGGTGTTATTCCTCCAACAACGTGACAAGTTAGATTGATAGAGCGTACTATATCTCCTACCACTGGGCAACCAACCTTTATATTGCATTGGTTTGGCTCACCGATTTTTAATGTTGTGTTCCCTGCCGATGGGTGAAGATGTAATAGTGTGTTCGCTATTCTCGAAACCTTATATGGTCTATACAGAATTTGCCAAGCATTTCCCTTAGTCTTAATAATGACTGGCATTTGTGCAGGAAAATTATGCATTAAAATAACGTGCAAAATTTATGTAATAATAAGGCATTGATTTTGTTGTAGTATTTGATATCGTTTGAGTACTGTTAGTTCAAAGTATAGCGCAAATGTATGTTGTAAAAACGTTTTTGAATAAATCGGCTAAACGCCACAAGAGCCACGTCCTTGGTTGATCATATCTTTTGATCTAAGTACTTTTAGTAACTACTTGATCCGTATGTTGTCATGCGAAAAGCACTTCGTCATCCGTCTCCCCAATGATTGGGTGATGAACCAATCCATTTCTGGAATCCTGTAAAAAACGTGAGTTTTTTATCGATATTATTTTCCCTATGCACATTACGAAGAATGTTTATCTTACAATGATGTAGTTTAAGGTAAATTCTGTATCCAGTTGTTAAGTATTTAAACCCGACAAAGAAATTAGGAAAAATATACCCTAACAGGAACGGTAGTTTACATGGGGAATAACTTGGTAAAAGTTATCTAATTAAGCTTTATGACATATAAAAATGGGGAATTTTATTGATGATTTAGGTAATTAGTTGATTACGTTTCTTTTAAAATGTTCCGTGAATAAAATCTCTCTCTCTCTCTCTCTCTCTCTCTCTCTCTCTATAACGACAAAAGGTCGCTACCGGTATGCGAGATCCAATTCAGTACCTTGACTTTTTAAAATTAAGTTTGTTAAATCAGTAACTCAGTCGTTTTTCAGTCAAGTAAAGAGCAGCGCAAATTCTTGTGGGCTAAATTATCTTTGTTTCTGTAGCTACTGTCAAGAATCGTATCAAAATCTCTGGCGGAAATAATGGCATATGTTAACAAAATAAAAGAAATTGCATCCTTAGTTATATATTGTCCATATTCCTTGCATATCCCTCATTAATTACAAATAGATATAACTTTATCCAAAACGAAGGATTCCATTTTATTACTTTGAAACTGTTGCTTATAAAACTGAATTGGTTGATCAACCTGCTCGGATCCAAATAAGCTATTTAATATGTTTAATTCTAAAGAAGAATGTCAAAATGTAAGATACAGGTGAATGGTCTAATAAGTCTGAAAATCACATAATAATAATAATAATAATAATAATAATAATAATAATAATAATAATAATAATAATAATAATAATAATAATAATAATAATAATAGTTAGCGTTAGTTCTGTTACAAAGAACTGTTTATATACAGCTAAACTTTTCGACAACAAATTTGGAATCACATATTGCAAGAATATTGACCACTATAATCCCTGTTATTTTACTTATTATTTTCAGTATGTCTTCAGCATCTTCTATATGAACAGCGCAGTGTGATATCAAATAACCTCAAGTGTGGCGAAAGGAGAAAATACACTAAGAATTTAACTTGATTTGTTCCAAAAGGTAATTCATACGAAGTCGGAATATATGCTGCTTTAGAATGCGTCTTGCAATCGAGCTTATCCTCACTGAAACGCGCTCTGATTGTTGCTATTTCAAGGACACACACACACACACGCATATATGTATATATATATATATATATATATATATATATATATATATATATATATATATATATATATATATATATATATATATATATATATATATATATATATATATATATATATATTGAAACCCCCAAATCACCAGCAAGTTAAACCTCATTCACGTAGATTTTTATGTTACGTCGACTAGCTGTCCACGGTACCAGGTACCCAAGGTAACAACTTCTGTCATCAATACGTACTAAAAATTTTTAAAAAAATCCGAATTTGATTTCTACTGCCTCAGCACTGAAAGTGTTACGAAAATTGGATCTTTCCTAGATAGTGACCCGCAAGGGTTTTAACCCGGCGTGTATCAACCTTAGCGGGAGTGGTCAGTACAAGCCCGTGTCTTTCCTTATATGTTTCCCTTTGTCGAAAATGTTAAAAGCTAGTATGACGTTGTAAGGTGTCTGCACCAGTCATGACATCGCTTTTGATTTATGTTTTCAGGGACGTAAAAATCCATATAAAAATTTTTTTTCAGGGAAACGTGAGAGGAGACCGTGCTTATTAACACGAGAGAGAGAGAGAGAGAGAGAGAGAGAGAGAGAGAGAGAGAGAGAGAGAGAGAGAGAGAGAGTATTTAAACTGGAAGTACAGGTCCACTTGCAGAGAGGGAGTGAGAGAAATAGGTGTGAAAACATTCCTGTACCCCAAAACACAGATTAATAACAAGCAGTCCTGAAGTGTAATGCAGATCGATGCACGCTATACGTTTTGTGAAGAGATAAAAACTGCACCAATCAGTTAGAATTTTCCAGCGTACGTCCGGTTATCTGTCGTAGTTTAAACCTTTCCACAGCAATTCGTTTGTCTCTTCTTTCTTATCCTTTATTCAGTCAGAGCTAGAATACATATCTTTAAATCTTCCTTCTAGTACGAACACCCTTAACCAATTTTCTGGATTCTCTGGTCGTCCAGTTTCACAACCAATTTGGAACAGTTTTCAAGTTACAAACTGGAATCCACCTAAGCAATTGAGCAACGATAGAAAGAAAGTCTCCTCTCTATAGAACTAAAAGAGGAAGAGTTCCAGTAATTGCGTCGACAGTATTTGGAACAGAGTGAATAAATGCCTTCGCTGAACTTACAGGGAAATTAGTTTTGTAATTCGAGAACGAATAAAAATTACTATACACACACACACAGATATATATATATATATATATATATATATATATATATATATATATATATATATATATATATATATAATCATAAAAGCTACAAACGTCCTTTAATATCCATTCTGCTCTACTTCGGAAATAATATATTTTCATATATGTTACCGAAGGGGAATTTTTAGTTGATAATAAGTCCACCGTCCCGTGGGGTCGAACCAGCGACGGACAAGGAATCAGGACTACAGTGACGCACTAACGCAGTCGGCCACAACAGAGGTATAAGTGAATAACATCTCCCATCAACTCACCCCGTCGAACTCAGGTGTTTTGCGTTTGGAGACGATATCCACCCACCTCTGCCATGTTGACCATGTAGTGCGTTTGTCGCACGTAGCCATATTATGACTATTTATCACATCACCGTCATTCATATACAATCAGAAAGCTACAAACGTCCTTTAATATCCAATTCGCTCTACTTCGGAAATAATATATTTTCATATATGTTACTGAAGGGGAATTTTTTAGTTGAGAATAAGTCCACCGTCCCGTGGGGTCGAACCAGCAACGGACGAGGAATCAGGGACTACAGTGACGCACTAACGCAGTCGGCCACAAGAGAGGTATATGAATAACATCTCCCATCAACTCACCCGTCGAACTCAGGTGTTTTGCGTTTGGAGACGATATCCACCCACCTCTGCCATGTTGACCGTGTAAGTGCGTTTGTCGACGTAGCCATATTATGACTATTTATCACATCACCGTGATTCATATACAATCAGAAAGCTACAAACGTCCTTTAATATCCATTCGCTCTACTTCGGAAATAATATATTTTCATATATGTTACCGAAGGGAATTTTTTTTTAGTTGATAATAAGTCCACCGTCACGTGGGGTCGAACCAGCGACGGACGAGGAATCAGGACTACAGTGACGCACTAACGCAGTCGGCCACAAGAGAGGTATAAGTGAATAACATCTCCCATCAACTCACCCGTCGAACTCAGGTGTTTTACGTTAGGAGACGATATCCACCCACCTCTGCCATGTTGACCGTGTAGTGCATTTGTCGCACGTAGCCATATTATGACTATTTATCACATCACCGTGATTCATATACAATCAGAAAGCTACAAACGTCCTTTAATATTCAATTCATTTACTTGAAATAATATATATTTTCATATATGTTACCGAAGGGGAATTTTTAGTTGATAATAAGTGCGTCACTGTAGTCCTGATTCCTCGTCCATCGCTGGTTCGACCCCACGGACGGTGGACTTATTATCAACTAAAAAATTCCCCTCCGGTAACATATATGAAAATATATTATTTCCGAAGCAGAGCGAATTGGATATCATATTGGGAACCTCCTCACTACCTTGAGAAGGACCAACATGCAAGAAGCAGTTGCTGCAACTATGAAAGAGATACCCTGCGACAACTATGGAGAACCTACCCCTTGGGCTCCCACCCTCTTCAATTTTCACTTCACTCTCTCCTGTTCAAGTCAGACAAGCAGCACAAGAAGCCATAAACAACACATCTCCTAATGTCTATTACATGGACGGCTCAGTCAACCGAAATGTACCAGCAGCAGCTGCAGCAGTAGTCTCCTCCTCCCTAAAATGGAGTAGGAGACTATCCAACAACGCCTCCACCTTGCAAACTGAGCTAGTTGCCATCCTAAAGGCGCTAGAAGACTCCCTAAACCAAGCAGGGAATACAACAATCCACACGGATTCAAAGTGTGCGATTCTCGCTATAAAAAAATCAATCACACTGAGAATGTGCACATCCTAACCACCATAAAAGCTGCAGCTTTCGCTCATCAGAGCCATGGAAGACAAGTGACACTAAACTGGACTCCCAGTCACATAGGAATTCAAGGAAACTAAGAGGCAGATCAACTTGCAAAAAGCACTCTGCAATGCAATACTATCAGTATCACCCTCAATCAGTCCCTCATGCAAACAAAACACATTTTCAGGTACTGCCTGAATGAAGCACACAGTGAAATTCGTCAGGTAGTTCTCCAAGGATCCAGGTCTGCAAAATGGTATGTAGAAAACACCAGGTCACAATGTTTTTCTCTTTCCAGGAACACACCCAGGAGACTCACTGTCATCATCAGTCGGTTACGGCTAGGATATCTGTGTACCTAGCAATTGATTAGTGCAGAAAATAGAGCATGCACGTACTGTGAGCAGGTAGTGGATCAGCCATTAGATCATTACCTGTTACACTGTCCGGAGACCTTCCATTGTGTTACCAAACTGGTAACACAAATAACTGAAAACACTGAAGCACTTTCAGCGTTCATCTGCTCCTACCCACCACCCAGGTGAACAAAAACAGGCCCCCTGCCAAACGATGCCTCAGATTAGTACTCATCATCTCACATTTACCTTGTGTCAATTGTCCCTTTTTTTATTCACCTCTTTCGGGCTGATGTAACAAACTCATCTCCGCTGAAGTTTCAGAGCCTGCACAGGTGACATATTGTTCAACAGCTCCTTCACAGCAACTGACCCTTCCCTAGAATACGTGTATTACGTTTTTCTTTTAATTTGTTGTTCAATCGTTGTTATTAATTTTAGCTTCTTTGTTGTGATCATTAGTTGTGTTATCATGCTTACAAGTTTCCTTGTTTTTACTTACGTCTTTATCAGTTTTTTTTTCTTACCTCCCTTTCTCTCTCTCATCCAAAGAGACCCAACCACCCCTTCCCTCCAAGGAGCACCTCCCAGACATTCATACTGCATTCCACTTCACCAAATGACGTACGGACTGCTCTATGAGCAAGGCCGTGATGGCATACAGCCATCTAATGTATAAGCAAAGAACATCATCCATTCACTACACATCACCAGCATCACCTCCCAGTCACCACCATCATTCCCCTGTTCTCTCAATAAAGTCAACTATGACCATGCTTTTTCTCCCTCTCTTATTCCTCCCTTCCTTTTCAGTCTCTTCTCAAGACTGAAACTACTGTACACTCTGCTGTCGCTATGCCTTCATCTTAAGCTTTACACTTTATACATAGAGAACTTTAATTCCCATCCTTTATCTCTGACTTGAATTTTATCCTTTCCTCCCCAGGCTCTCCTACTCACTGGGACTTGCTGCTATAACACTTTCTCTCCCACTACCCCTTTTCATTTCTGGCCCAGTGGTTAGATTGAGCCGAATGGTATCACCAATGAAGGCATGGTTCACACCATAAATTACATTGGTAAGAACTGTTAATTTATTTGTTTTCTTAGCAGAATCTCAATCATCAGTTACGGGCTGCTGAAGAGCAAAATCCCGTGCCAGCACAAGGCTGGGTGAATCTAACAACAACAAAAAAAACAAGGTCAGTTAAGGGGAAAATGAAAGAACTTCTAATGACAGTAGCAGGAACCATGAGTATTTTAAAACAACTGAATATAACATATATTTATTGCCAATACTTTTTCATAATGAACATGAGATTAAGATACCTTGTTCTTTTACTTTTCCCAATTATGAAGAATTGTGGGAAAATATACTGAGTTAATCATCGCTCTAGTAATTACTATTAAAATCACTACGTTAAATTCACACACATGGGAATAATAGTTATGCTAAAAATAATAACTGATACTAGTCTAAGCGGAAGAAAATCAATCTATTTAGCTTAAACAAATCATAATTCCTAGGGGGTTTATCTTTATTGCACTGTCCTGTGTCCATTCAACTTGGATCACTATTTTAATCAGCATGATCTCACTGGCTATCGATATAAAATAAAACTGATAAACTATACTGTTTCTATTCGTATTTCTTAAACGTTTATTTATAAATACCAGCATGAAGATATTATTGCACTTCCACCACAATTTAAAGCGATAAACTAGAATGCTTATCTCTATATTTCTTGTACCTTTATACATAAATAAGAGCATCTGGGTTATGTATAAATGCAAAGCCTGGTAACCGGGAAAACGTGTTACCTAAAACACAATTTCCCGCATCCTTCACCACGTACACAGTACTATGGAAGCTTTCATCGAGGCATGGCCTGGTCATTCGCTCTACGGCAGGAGGTAAAGGGAAACTCTTTTGTGAAAGGCGGAAGCCTATTTAGATTCTGCCACCGCCAGAAGCATCTCCTTTACATACAATGACCCTCTCGGCCACCAGCAACTACAGCCACTGGATGATAAAAGGAGAAATCCCGTGGTTCCCGCCCAGCCATTTGCCTTTCAACGTTGCCAAATAAGGACCAGATGATTTCGACATGGGAAGGGAACAACACTTTCACAGAAACTCAGGAGTGAAAACCGATGAGAGAGTCGACGATCACGAAACTGATTTCTTTTTAATGAAATACATGCATATATACACAGAACACACACACACATACATACATATATATATATATATATATATATATATATATATATATATATATATATATATATATATATATATATATATATATATATATATATATTATCTGCTGCATTAAAAGGCTAGATTGATTATGTTTATAAACCGTTCAGGTAAACTAAGCGTCATCTAAGCCACCGATGCATAATTTGATATCTACACACACATACATACATACATACATATACAAACATATACATACATATATACATATGTGTGTGTGCTTGTAGACATCAAATTATGCATCAATGGCTTAGATGACGCTTAGTTTACCTGAACGATTTATAGACATGATCAATGTTATAAAAAAGAACGCTTCAGTCAAACATTTTAACGCAGCAAAATCTGATATAAAGTTTCTAGTTCTTTTCATCTGGCTTTCATATGATTCGAGTTTGGTCATAATAGAGATATCATTACCTATTTTATCCCTCAAGTGAACTTATGCGATGAGGCACTTTAAGGTCATAATTTTGACAACCTGATCCGTAACCTTTTCGGCAGCATGTGGAACCTCGCATGTTTGAGCTTAAGGCTTTCCTAAAATTCTTATTTCAATCGTGATCATTTCTGCATAAAAAACAAACTTACATACAGGTTCGTGTATGTTATTACGTAGAGTTCGCAGGTCCACACACAGCCTACCCCTTCTCATATCCTACCATACTAGCGGCCACCTTTGCTAAGAGACCGTGTTGGCATAAGCCACCTTAATCTAAATTAACAACTAACAAGTTCCAAAAATAATTTGTGCTTTTTTACACAAGATGATTTTTTGTTCTATCTGAAAATGATATAAGCAGTATCTTAAAACTATTAATTTTGAGTGCCATTATACCTTTATACCTTTACGTGAAAATGGAATAAAGCAGACACTTACGGACGTTAATAATACAATCATTCATTCCTTCTCCCAACACATCATTTTCACAGAATAGAAGAGAGGATAAAAAAATATCAGAATCGTCACACCAAAAAAAAAAAAAAAAATCAAAGCCAGAAAACTTTTCTACAGTCTTGAGCCATCTCCCCTCTCATTTGATTCCCTGCGGATCAAAAGTCAGAAAATACTGACTTGGAAAGTTCATTCTGTCTCTCTTCCCATGGAAGGGAACAGTTTTCCATTTTAAATGACGAGAAAGACAAAATAAAAAAAAAAAAATAAATTAAAAAAAAAAACAAGTAAAATATGCGCCGAAGTTTCTTCAGCGCAATCGAGTTTTCTGTATAGCGTATAATCAAGGCCACCGAAAATAGATCTATCTTTCGGTGGTCTCGGTACAGTGCTGTATGAGCTGCGGCCCATGAATCTTTAACCACGGGCCGTGGTGGCCTGTCTGATATCGTTGCCAGATTCACGATTATGGCTAACTTTAACCTTAAATAAAATCAAAACTACTGAGGCTAGAGGGCTGCAATTTGGTATGTTTGATGATTGGGGGTGGATGATCAACATACCAATTTGCAGCCCTCTAGCCTCAGTAGTTTTTAAGATCTGAGGGCTGACAGAAAAAGTGCGGACGGACAAAGCCGTCACAATAGTTTTCTTTTACAGAAAACTAAAAACAAAAAACACATATCAAGGTTTCATGCTGAGTATTTTGATTCTGATATTAAATAGATAACTCTTTAAACGATGACATATAGGTTTAGGTGAGCTAGTATACTTGTATATAAATACTTCTATTATCATTTCCACCATAAGAAGAAAAATACAAAACTAGAAGTATCAGGAACAAAGGCAACAGTTGTAGTGCTGAATTCATATTTAAACCACCGAGAAAATATTTCAATACTAAAAAAGCAGAAACGTCTAAAGTGGCATCAGGTTTAATGTATTCATGGGATACCATTCCTCTGATACCGAGGATTTATTTGCTTCATAATTGATTGAATAAAAATACTTTCTATTTAGAAAATGTGAGATTTGTAACAGTCTCTTTATGAATATATAAAATTACTAGTATCAAAGTAGCTGTTATCAACAGTCAATGATGTTGAAAGATACAGTTTCAAGTGGTTATTATTATTATTATTATTATTATTATTATTATTATTATTATTATTATTATTATTATTATTATTATTCCCTCTTCTTCAGTGATTACTAGAAACTTCGTAGGTAGGTATTTTGGTTGTTGGTGATTATTTTTTCCCACTCTTTTGTTTTTCATTTACGTATTTTTAAAGGTCACAAATCGGTATAAGGGCCAAAATGCAAGCAGGATTTCCAACGTTTACAAAATTATGATATGCAGATACTTGTGGTTCTCAGAATTTTTGTCAAAACGCAAAGTAGTTGAGTTCTGAGGTTGAAATGCCCTTCAATTGTCAGACCCTCCATAACCATTTTATTTCTGCAGACATCTGTATTACTCTTTATTATCACCATCACGGCGAACGGAATATTGATAATAAGCTATGATTTTATAAATATCTTAACAAGCTCCAAAATGCAGCAGTGATATTAAAAGATTATAAGGCAATAAGTGTTGAATGATTGTATATCGTTATCAAGGTAGGTAAAGTTGAAAACTAGCTCCCGTTGTAGTTTCTGATAATAAAAGACCATAGAAAAATTTAGTCGAATAATAATTTTACTAACTGACAAGGCATTTTAATCATATTCTAATCTCAAAGGCACACTGAAAGCAGTACACATCTAAATTCCGACAAAAAAAACCTTGCATTACTCGCAGTTCAAAAGATAAAATCGTGGATCGACATGAACCCACAGTGAAGGGAGAGGTAGAGAGGATAGCAACGCAGTTCCATCTCAACAGCCTGGCTGAAGTCAGCACTATGACCAAAACTCCTTCCGACCTCCAACAATGACCGGGAGGTGAGAAGGTCGAAAATGCTCGTGGCATCGCCCCATGTGCATCTAAATGTTCTTAGATAAAGATGGAAATTTCTGCATCCATGCCGCGAAAGGCCGTCATCCCTGAGACGAACACCCTTTTTCTCTGGGATGGCCCATAAGCTATAAGGGAATTGACTATTTTCACACTTTTGGAAGACGAGCATAGTCTTCATGCTCGGATGAAAATTTGTCTCGACAGTGAACATATGCTTAAACTATTTCTGAGGGATATGCTAATTTACACGTTGAATATTGGTATCTTCCAGTTATTTGACTTTGGTAAATGAACTGATGCTCAAGACATAAACCAGAGATATAGTGTCTTATATATATTGTACTTGGACTTTTTTAAGAACAAAGGCTGAAATGACAGAATTCACCAGAAATATAATCAGTCCACAATCACCACACTGAATAGACACATGGCTGGGAAGGAAGCAGATTTCCTGATCCAATTGGTCATGTCCCGACCTCACTAAGTCAAACTTAATACACAACTATTTTTTTTTTTTTTTTTTTTTTTTAGAAATGTTCCTGGTTTACAGGAAAAATTTTGCTCAAATGAACTCGACCGTTGATGAGTTCTCAAAGTTTTGATCTTATCGCTTGCCGTTAGACAGCACCTTATAGAGATCATTCTCTCTCAATCTCTCTAAACAGGGTCATACAGTTTACTTTGTAGCATTCAACAAATAGAAAGAACGCTGTCAATATACCAGCAACAAACGGAAAAAAGAATAAAAGAATTAATTAAAATAATAATGATGCTATTTTATTATTATTATTATTATTATTATTATTATTATTATTATTATTATTATTATTATTATTATTATATGACAACTTCATGTTACGAATTTTTAACACAAAAACTACAAACAATAACTGGACCAAATTACATGAATGAAAGTATAGGAAACAGTTAGAACCAAATGAACTCTACAAGTTGATGTATAATAATAACAAAATCCATTTATTTGCTTAAAACCGAATTTGCGAAGAACATGAGAAGAAATTATTTCATAGTTATTATACCACAGGGAGAATGGTGTATATTTTGTGAATGACATGAATGGTGCGTTTATTTAACGTTTATTTAAACGGTACGTAATTAGGAGTGAAAATATTTTAAGACAAAACATTCTCTATGAGGCTTCCTAAAAGGGTACTCATCTCCCGTAAGTAAATCATAATACAGCTAATTTCCCACGCTTATAATAGACTCTAGTGGACAAAAACAATTTACTACATATTTGATCTCTTTACTCTTTCAAGTGATGAACAAGAGGAACTTGCTGCCAATAACATATTTATTGAACCTAGACCCATCTTATCTTTGCCAGGGTATTTCTCTGGGATACTTGATGCCTTATCTGTAAAGTGATTTTCTATTTGAAAGACATTACAGTAGACTAAAATATCCTGTTTAGTATAGGAAACCATGATTGATCTGATTCTGTTTGCTACTACTCACCTCTGCAGGTTAGGATTTTCCACACGTGTTACTATAAATACCAAATATCGAAAACAGGTAGGTGTGAATGACACCCGTGTTTCCTTGTCAGAGATCTCTCTACAATTTCATCTCTGCTTTCAAGACAAGCGACAACAACCTTCAAATGAAAATGAAACCTTGGGCACAGTTACAGCTTTCAGATTGCTGAATTTATAAGAGTTTGATGTCTTTTATTTATTCATAAAACGATCATTCATTTTTGCATAAAAAAAAGAGTGAGAAACGTTTTGCGTTGTAAGGACTGTTTGAGATTGCTTATGAGGCATTCGATATTCATTGCAGGCAAAATGCTCTATTTATATGATCATGTGTTTTTTTCTTGGGAGGCCGATAAACAGCTTTCTCCAGATTCTCAGAGGGGTCTGTTACTCAAAAAGAGGTTAAGAACCAATGACTTCATTATTTGGTTTTCAATTTAACATTTCAAATACCTCAACCTGAGTTATACGAAAAATTCTGATTTCCACGTGCCTGCTTTGTTTATATACAAATCATGCAAAACCATGTGTAAAATGATAAGTTTGTAAGTAGAGTTTCTAATTTTCCATTGTTTTCTGGTGACAGAAAGATAATCGTACTGAAAGTTTGTTGGGATCAAAATGATTTGCCTCACTTATTTTCTCTTGTTTTAACCATTATTATAATTATATACTGTTGTTATTGTCGATGTTGGTGTTATTAATTTTATATTAGCATTATGTAAAATGGAATGGTATGTGAACTTGTATATCCAGAGCTGGTGTTATCAAAAACAAAGCAAAACACATTGATACTTCTAGACCAACTAGAAAATGTTCATATGTTTAATCAGCTCTCCATACTGAACGGAGATAAAAGTTAAAAATTACGGGAGGGCTCTTCGCGAGTCCTGGGTCTACTATTTCGGCAATACCTCTTGAACATCGCAGCTCTGGTGCAGAAGTTGGATTGCTTTCTGATCTTGGAGGCCCTTCAAACTTCAAAAAAGATGGTTCCAGTTTTAATAGTTCGATGCCTGTTAAGTACGAGAGAGAGTGAGAGAGAGAGAGAGAGAGAAGGATGTATGTGTATATATAAATATACACAGTATATATACATACATACATATATACATACATATACACATATACAAAAGCACATTTGCACACACACACATATATAGTTATATATATTTAGATAAATTTATATGTTTGTGCGTCTGTTCATTTATATTGAATTTATACAAACTGTACTTTTTTAGGAAATCATCTAAACCATCCTCTCTCTCTCTCTCTCTCTCGTACTTAACAGGCATGGAACCACTAAAACTGGAACCATCTTTTTTAAAGTTTGAAGGGCCTCCAAGATCAGAAAGTAATCCAACTTCTGCAGCAGAGCTGCGATGTTCAAGAGGTATTGCCGAAATAGTAGACGGGCAGGGTTCTGAGGCTGACGACCGCTGTTTCTCGCTTTATATGACCTCAGGGGTTTATTTTCTTGCTCCTTCCAGAGGTCACTGGGATCGCAAGATGGCGATTCAGTCACCTCGTTTTCCATGTTGGAAGTGTGTGTGTGTGTGTGTGTGTGTGTGTGTGTGTGTATATATATATATATATATATATATATATATATATATATATATATATATATATATATATATATATATATATATATACATACATACACACACACACACAATTAAAGTAACACTGAGATGTGATGCAGATATGCAGGTGTACTGCAGGAAAAATGAAACACAGAATTAACACCAAGCATTTTATTTTCCCTGTGGTACATTTACACATAAATACACACGCACGCGCACACACGCGCACACACACACACACACAAAAATAAATATATATATATATATATATATATATATATATATATATATATATATATATATATATATATATATATATATATATATATATATATATATATATATATATATATATATATATTATATATATATGAAACCACTTCCTAAGCAAACCCAAACCTCCAAACTACCTTGCAACCCAAAATAACGTAATTTCCTACTGATAACCCACTGAGGAAGGGTGTGAGAAACTCAGCCCTTACATAAATTTCTCCCCATGCTCCCCTTTTTGGTGCATCTGTTTATCTTTCCTAAAGATAAAGCCTGCTGAAAATCCACCAGAAAGGGTTGAGTCCCCCATAAAAACTGACGAACATGGGTTGCCAGAAGTCACCAGGATTTGGAAGATTCCAACATAGAAAACAAGGTGACTGAACCGCCATCTTGCAATCCCAGTGACCTCTGGAAGGAGCAAGAAAATAAGCCCCGAAGTCATATAAGGCGAAAAACAGCGGTTGTCAGCTTCAGAACTTCGCTGGTAGCATATCGACACACATCCCCTTGCATGCTTCATGATCAGATATCAAGGAATCTAGTGTACAGGACAACTGTTTGTTTTTAATTAAATTCAAAGGTTTTTAGTAACGGATTTTTAAATAAAAACAAATCCACAAAATAAGAATAACATCACACAAACCAAAGTGCAAAAAGCTTAATATAAAGAAATCATGAAAAGGAACGTTTCGAATATACATGGGAAGAAAAGACGCAGAGCTTATCTTTTCTTATAATCATGTGCAAAAATTATAACTAATTAAATACTGAATTAAGTATAATAATTATTAAACTGATGACATAAACATCCCTGAGTTCTTAGATAGCACACACACAGGTACACAGACACATTTTCATATATATAGGGTGTTTCGAAATTAGAGCGGCCCCCCTCTACAGCATAAACTAAAATTGATATCGACAAAAACAAAAGTAATTCAGAACAGGTATTTATTTAAGTTTCTCTCTGAGTATTTAATAAATATTTTGTGTGGCCTCCATCTGCCTGTACCACAGCCTGCATTCTTGAGGGGTATGATTTCAGCAAATTGCAAAAAAACTGAGGCTCAAATTCCATTTCCCTGAGCAGTTTGGTCACCTCTCTTCGCAGGTCGTCGAAGCTTGGTATACCATTATAGTTCACTGTGTGTGTGCTTCAACACGATCCTTTAAGATACTACCAATGTTTTCACACAGGGGAGCTACCTGGAAATTCACTTGACGAGAAGAAATCGATACCACTGTTTCGAAGCACCTCTTGTGTCTGAAGGGCCTTGAAACATGATGCCTTATCATGCAAAAATGTGACTTCTTCAACAGATAACACATTTTCAGGATCTTTGAGAAAAGGAAATACTCCACCAGTGAGCACAGTTTCTCTGAAGTATTCCCCATTCCATGACTGTCCTTTTTCTTTGATGATCCACATTAACTGTTTGGCTGTGAAACAGAGAAAAATTCCCACACATTCAGGAAATTTCACAACTTGGCGATAGCGCACGTCATCGCTGATATCATCCAACTTTGCAGCCCAAATGATGTCATTTTTATGATTTGGCTTCCTAACTGTGTAAATGAAGAATTCATCTGATGCGGCAACATGGAGAAAGTCAGCTTCATCCCAATCTTTAAGAAATGAACCACAAACCATGCACGGTCTTTTCTCTGTTGCTGAGTGATGTTGGGCTTGCTGATAACATGAAATGGCTTGATACCAGATTTTTTCAACTCACGATATACCACACTATGACTTCTCTTCTTTCCCCTTTTTGTTTCTAGTTCAAGGACCAATTCAAGTAAAGACGTTCTTAGTCTACCCACTGCCTCAGCTATGATGTCTTTTGACTCCTGAGAAAGGACTTCAGGCCTTCCAAGATTCTCACTCTTTTTGCGATGACAGTCATATGGACTTTTGTTCCAGTTTCTTTTAACAGAGGATTCATCTCTTTTATTGTATTTAGCTATCCAGGAACATGAAATGAAGGATGCGCTAGCATCCCTGGCCTCTCTGAAGGTTATAGCCCGGATTCAGTCAATCCATCTGATTTCCTCCAAGTCGTTAGCCATGGCTGTATCTAACTCTGTCACTCAGTCTGAAAAAACAAGAAATGTAAAATGAAAAATAGCTTAACAAAAACTTAAAATAATGTACTTGGAGATAGGCTATGGCAGAAAACTTCATAAACTTTCCATTTGTTCTGTGGAGGGGGGGCTCTAATTTCGAAACACCTGTATATATAATATATAATATATATATATATATATATATATATATATATATATATATATATATATATATATATATATATATATATATATATATATATATATATATATATATATATATATATATATATATATATATATATATATATATATATATATATATATATATGTGTGTGTGTGTGTGTGTGTGTGTGTATGTATGTATGTATGTATGTATGTATGTATGTATGTATGTATGTATAACTGAATCACAAAAATATGGAATGTGACGAATATGTAAATAAAGATAAAATCCACAAAGGGAAGAAAAACAATGGAGTGCTGAGAGGCCTTTCGACTTGTCGTCCTTTAAATCGAAATAAACTTTAGCAGGCTGCTAAGTAAAGGATGACAAGTCGAAGGGCCTCACAGCCCTCCACTGTTTCCCTTTCCTTCTTTGATTTTGTCTTCATATATATATATATATATATATATATATATATATATATATATATATATATATATATATATATATATATATATATATATATATATATATATATATATATATATATATATATATATATATATATATATATATATATATATATATATGTGTGTGTGTGTGTGTGTGCGTGTGTGAATGATGAACACATGAGCATGTGTTTCACAGAAATATATATTTCTGACTCACACCAGGAACGAACCTTTGTGTCCCGAGTGACAGATCAAGGCGGTAGGAACAGACCTACCAAAGTCATAAAAAATGTGGAACCTAAGTACTCTGTACCTGAGGTTTTTCTCGGACAGGCTTCTGAAGCCTAACAAACCAACGAATCTTCCAGACACATCAGCGAGTTAGTCACTGCCATTTCATTCGAATTACCCCATCACCATGAGCTATGATGGAAATAATGAACACATGAGCACGTGTTTCACAAAAATAAATTTCTGACTCACACCTGAGGTACGGAGTACTTAGGTTCCAACTTCTTTTATGTCCTAGGTAACTCTCAGTGTGAGACAGAAATATTTATATACATTATATATATACATATATACACACATACACACACACACATATATATATATATATATATATATATATATATATATATATATATATATATATATATATATATGTGTGTGTGTGTGTGTGTGTGTGTGTGTGTGTGTTTGTGTGAATAATTATACCACCCTTGATTGATTTTATTTACCCAAGATGTTCCACTTTCTACTTCCATTTACGAGACTTGAGCGAAACCTTAAACGTCGGAATGAACAGAATTGATTAGTCCTTCATCAGCTTGACCTCTTATGACATGACCTCGGCTTCTTCCTTATTTCCCAAAGGCTGAAATTTGTCTCAATTTATGAGACAGCTTTCTCATCAGCTGAGGAGGAAAGCCCATTAACTCTGTTAGAACTTTCCTCTTCTCCTGCCATGACCTCAATACAGTTGGGTGGTTTTCGGTCTTTTTGACATCAAAATAAAAGTTTAGCGATACTGAAAGTAACCTCAGTATCGCAGTATATATATATATATATATATATATATATATATATATATATATATATATATATATATATATATATATATATATATATATATATATATATATATATATATACTACTTATAAGTAATTCTACAATCTCCTAAAGTTGACAAGTACAAGCGGCAGCGTTGCTTTTCTCTCTCTCTCTCTCTCTCTCTCTCTCTCTCTCTCTCTCTTCATAACACTAATCACACTAAGTCAGCTTGTATTCAAGAAATATGACTGATATATACTCATAATTTACAACCTTTGAGCACGAACCTCCATTATCCATTAAATTTTACATGAAAGTAACCACTAATTACTATCTTGTACAACTCAGTAGAAGCTGCATTTGGATCACACTAGTCACAAAAAGTTACCTTCTGGAAATGTAAGACCAAAAGAGCCTTATAGCTAAATAATTAGGACCTCCATTATTCTCAGTTTTGTGAGAATGAAACCTTACGATTTTTGGTATTCAATAGAAACCAATTTATTTAGTGACAAACAAATTAGGAAACTGAAAGTAGTATGTCCCCACCCTCATTAATAGTGTTGTAAGAAAATTTTAGATTTTAATGCCCCTTACATTTACTTATCTACGAGTCCAACTCTACCTTCTTAATTCAAATTAAAAAGTCAGTTTCACCTTCAAGGATCCTTAGGGCGTTAAAACTGATACCCAAAAGTAGTGTATTTAGGTGAAGAATTAAACACTGAATATCAAGAAGTCCTAGAAGTGTTTAACATTCTCAACAGTATATTTCAAGTTGAAGGAATTTCTCATAAACAGCGGAAGACAATTATCTAGTCTATATATATCTACAGGGAAAGAACTTTCCATTGATTAATGGAGACAAAAAAAATTTAATATCAGATGTTCTATATATGGATATAAATGAGTTCTCTTGATAAGCAGAACACCAAGTAAAGGGTATGGCGGATATGAAAATAAAATTTTTCCTCTTGGTCAATGGGAGAGAAACGGGGTGCTGGAAGTTATATATTCAAAGATGAAGGATTTTCTCTGGAGAAACAGAAGGCATATGTGATAATAATAATTTTCTATGGAAATATGAAGACTCCAAAGTATATTATGTTCTCTACTGAAAAATGAAGGATTGTCCCTTGATCAGCGGAAGACAAAACAGAGGTTATATTACGTGTGTTATTTTCATAATATTAAAGACAAGATAAAAGAAACTGTAAAGGTCCTTGATCTAAATATAAAGGATTTTTTCTTGACCAATGGAAGAAAAAATGAAAAGAAGCTGGTATATGTAATATATATAAAGATGAAGAATTTTCTCTTGAGCAGCCTAAGACAATATATAATTTTTAATTGTAGATTTGCTTTAAAGTTATTAATATCATATTCCGTGATAATTAAGTCAACTCTGTTTGCATTAAAAGGACTTTCAGCTAAGTATTGATTACTCATGGTTTGTACGTTTAAAAGAACTTCCAGTCAAGGGTTCATCATTAATCTGAAGTTTTGTTTGGAGTGAAACAGAGACAGATTTTACTGCAAAGGACGAAGATGAACAATAATACTATGGATATGCATTGCAGCATGGCTTGTGTGGCTGTGTCGCTTTGGCACTTGTACAACTTTTTTTTTTTAAGAGGAAAGTGGAAAATATTGTGGAATTTAAAAATGTTTCATTTCTGCTTACGAATTTAAGCCAAACCTAAATCGAGTTTTACCCCTGTATTTATTACAGTCGACATCATCGTCACTCTACATGAACTTATACTGCAAAAGATGCCACGATGACTCAGCGTCCTTTACAGAAATTTAATAGTTTAAAGTTTAATGCATCTCTCAGCAGCTTTATTCCTGTGTACATTAGGTTTTGCGTTTATCGGTCTTTTTTTTTATTGTTCCAGCTTCTTTCGAGGGTAGAGGGGACGATTCAAGTTTATATGAAAATTTTGTCTGTAAAATAATGCGAGAGACTCATTAACTGCTTTACTGATCGAGTCTCGGGTTTTAATGATGACAAGAAACAAGTGAATAATGCGCCGAAGTTTCTCCGGAGCAATCGAGTTTTCTGTACAGCGTATAATGCTGTATGAAACTCTCAGCCAAGGTCCATGAAACTCTCAGCAGCAGCCCATGAAACTTTCAGCCACGGCTTGGTGGTGGCCTGTGGTTGTTGGCCATACGCAGGGTCATGGCTAACTTTAACCTTAAATAAAATAAAAGCTACTGAGGCTAGAGGGCTGCAATTTGGTCTGTTTGATGATTGGAGGGTGGATAATTAATATACCAATTTGCAGCCCTCTATCCTCAGTAGTTTTTAAGATCTGAGGGCGGACAGAAAAAATGCGGACGGACAGACAAATAGCCATCTCAATAGTTTTCTTTTACAGAAAACTAAACCTACTATGAAAGGCCTATCTATCTCAGAATTATTTTGAAGGGTATTTGTTATTAAGTTATTAACATTTTACTGAAAACTGCTGACAAGCTAAGGGAATCACGATAGTCAAAGAAACTAAAAACAGAAATGAACCTATTTTTGCTATGACAGGACAAAACACTTGCGCATCGAATGTCTAAAAATAATATATTCTAGACAGACTCATTCCTACAGTTATTTTAAACCAAATACTACAAACAAGCACAGTCAAATGAAATATGAGAAACGAAACATGAGAAACTGAACTATCATATAATTATATAAGAATACACATAGCAACAAAGATTCCAAAATTAATGATCAAGCTCGGTTTTAGTACAGGTATATTAAGCATAACACCTTGAACAGAACAACTGAACATTTGTCAAGAAAAGAACAACAAATAGTTATTAGATTTCATAACAAGAACGCAACAGAAACTTCTGTTCGGTGTAGGTATAATGTGGCAATATATTCATAGCAAGACAACTAAAAAAAAAACATGCGGATACATGAGTATACTCTCTTTCTCTCTCTCTCCGCGCGGGGACCGGTGGGTCGTTTCTCGAATAATCACCAGCTCAAAAGAATTCGTTCATTTTTCATCCTTCTCCATCTCCTCGCATATCTTTCCCACACTCCAAAGGACCCTAAAAGTATACTGAGGGATCATTTACATAAGGCTCTTAAGACCTTAGCCTACTGCATACGAAGCCAAAAACCATGGATTAGGCTATCAAGTCGACCGTGTTTGATCTCTTAAAAGGCTTTTAAAGGAGTCGGAGAAACAAACAAACTTGATGGTTTTTCAGAGGGTTATTGCTTTCACTTGTGATAGAAACAAAAAGTGAATCAGCCATAGCGACATATAAACGGGATACTTTTCCATTGTTGATGTTTCAGTAGAGACAGGTATTTTGCTTTTGATTTTTCTCTAAATAATGTGAAGTATATACGGAATGAAGTAAATGATGTGATCTTATTCATGTTCTACTCAAGTGAAAATGCGTTCTTAAATCTTTCAGAATTATATATATATATATATATATATATATATATATATATATATATATATATATATATATATATACTAATATATACATATCCTCCTTTAAAGATAAAGGATATTTTTAGGATAATATCTGAAGTATGAAAAAACTGCATGTGAAAATTATATGTATATATTTATATATATATATATACACATATATATACATATATATATATATATATATATATATATATATATATATATATATATATATATATATATATATATATATATATATATATATATATATATATATATATATATATATATATATATATATATATATATATATATATATATATAAAATTTTCACACAATTTTTTCATACTTCAAAATTGTCCTACAAATATCCTTTATTGCTCTACAAGGCGTGTGTGTGTGTGTGTGTTGTGTGTATGTGGTGGTTGTTTATATGTGATATGTGGGTCGACATAGGTGTAGTGTTACCAGTAACATCCCAAACAACAAAAAAAGACTAGCATGATACTCAAAAAAAGGACAAAAGGAAATATGGAGGAAATAAAATATGAAAGACTTCAAAGTATTAACTTAAAAAATACCACCACAAAGAAAGTGGAGAGTGGAAAATTCATTGTTCTGCAGCTTCTATTTTATAGTAAAATTCATCTATCTGTAGAAGAAAGTGGAGAGTGGAAAATTCATTGTTCTACAGCTTCTATTTTATAGTAAAATTCATCTATTTGTAGATTAGCGAATTTATCAACCACTTTTACAATTTTCCTGTTCGATGAACAATTATGGAAATGCCAGGCAGGTATCGTAATATTGATATAAGTAACTTTGTTATTTCATCTATCAAGTTTACGATGAGTAGATTGAATGCTAACAAACTTTGATGCGTTATAAAAAAAATATTAACACATTGATCTCTTGCTGTATAAAAGCAACGCAGTCTTAAATACTTGTAACTTTTGATCAAAAATATCCTTTAAGACTTAAATAAATATAAATATTATAATATCCAGAATGTGACAATGAAACAAAATCATTGTATGCCAAGTGTAAATATTTCCACTTGTAAATGAAGTTCATGGTGAATAATAATTATAGTAGAAATGTTCACAAACATATAAACTTGATTAAGGCAAGAAAAATTACTGTTAATTAAACTTTAACGCACCGAACTTTTTGACATAAAATGGCGTGATGGTTTTAACGTTCACTTTGTAATACATTAGGTGAGTTGCTTAATAGTTGCAATATCAGGTGTCATATCGTCGCATATATATATATATATATATATATATATATATATATATATATATATATATATATATATATATATATATATATATATATATATATATATATATATATATATATAATACAAATGGAGACCATATGCACTGTGAGGAGAGAAAATAAAATGAAGATTTTAAATAAGTTATTTGGGAAAAAATGTTCTTTTCTAGTTCTTTTCATCTGCGTTCTTGAAATCTTACCTAAAACGGCATTTGACAGTTCAGGAATTTGCACTGTATTTCTTCTGACAAAAAGAATAAATTATTGTGTTAACCTGTTAAGCAAAATGTCCTCGTGGATTTTTTAAATACTTAGTTAAAGAAACTTAACTTCTCAATATTTTGTTCCCTGTATTAATGCGCTTTCTTAATCTCATGGAAGTAATTTATTTAAAAAAAAGTATATCTCTTCAATCCCTAAACTCATAAAGAACTTTGCAGTTGAGGCTCAGAGGTTATTATATCGGAACTTTGCTCGTTCGAGAAGTCTTTCATAAACAATAGATGCCTCCATCGTCAGACTTTGGTCAAAGTTTACGTGATCCTACCAGTAGAGTTTTGCAGATTAACATCATCCCCATTATCTTCATAATCATCAGGATCTTGATCATAACAGCCAATACCACCTTGAAGCTCAGTTACAGGTAAAACTGAACTAGTGATTTTTATAGACAATATTAAAATTCATGTGTGGAGAAGATCGCTTCAGTCGCGTTTCATAACAACAAATGAAGTCTATGAATAACTAAGGGACACCAGATGAAGCAAGAATGCTTTCACAATCTTCTATGGATTATATTAACCTGTGTAAGTATTCCATCAGGTTATTTCTCTATAAATGATAATGATGCTGATAATGATATTGTAGATGATATTTTGATCCCGAAATATTAATATTATAATTAAAACTGACGACTGTTGATGAATCAAAGAGCAATTAAATAATAACTACAAATATGATGACTGGCAGAAGTCGATATTCAAAAGGTCAACCTATTCATGGTCTGAATCGATCCCCACTCCATAAAAATATTGTAAAACAATTTCAGGAGGTTGTTCGCACTCCATTCTTCTTGCGGAGCAGAACAAATATTTTCCAATCTTATAAAATGTCCTACTCATTCTTCTCATTTGAATTCAACATGTTTGCGTCAAAAGGATACTTCCTTTTTCCCGTTTTACAGATATTATTTTCGATATTATTCTAAGTAGTTTCCTCATAACATGCCTCTTAAGAGTTTTTGTCCTTGTTGTCTGTGTTGCATATTACAGTCTCGCAAATAATTTGAGGCCGACATAAACTCAGGAGTTAACTTTGCTGATCAATGATTTTACAGTTCACGTCCTGAATTCGGAAATTGCTGTCGTCTTCGCCATTTCAAGAATCATTGGACTTCCTCTTTTCAGTGACCAGATCTGTCCAAAAATGGAGTTATACTACTTCTTGCAGGATCTCTGCGGTTTTAAATAGCCCTGATTGTTCCGATTTCTACGTCACACAAAGGCTTTTCACAGCTCGTGAGAATTCTATTTTCATGTTTTCGCAAATCAATACTTCAGTGTTATTAATCCAATATCTATGACTAACCACTTTCCTTCGCTGGTTTATGATTTTAAGAGTATGCAACACATCAATGAAAGACAAAATCGACAAAATATCAGAATACTGGTATCCCCAAAATAAACGAACATCCTGGTTACTAAATGGATGTCTCTGGTTTTTCTTTGGTCTATCCAGATCTTTAACGGGAAAGTCGAGCTCTAGACTGGATGTGCTCAATACAACTCAATCAACTTCAGCGTTTGTTCCTGGGGCCACTCCATCCTATCCGCTGTGCTCTGGGTGTTTTGTCTGCCATGTACGCGAGCAGGCCCCACCTCAACTTGTCCCCATCGGCGCTGCCAACATATTCCCAACCAGTGCTGTTATTATTACGTGGGCACAACAATTCACAACATATTAACAACTTATTCGGTAATATGTTGCTTTTATGTTGCAAGCGTACGTTTGAGCACCTGTGTGGACGCGCCCTTAGGAGAGCAGTGTGATTTGGGTAGGCTTGTAGGGAACAGGAGACGGCAGTGTGAAAAATGACGAGGTGAGGGAAATTGTGTGTTGGAGGTTTATGACATTTAGGCCTGCAGGCCAAGCACTGGGGCACCTTCAGCCATTCACTGCTTAAGACAGTGAACAGAGGAAGTTGAAGCGGTTGGACAAGAAGATGAAGAGACCCAGAAAGTAAATTATATTATGTTCAAGGATCTAAGGGTGGAACTGGGAGAAAATCCCATAGTTACACTGAAATGTAATGGTTAGAGAGTTTGGACAGCAAGATTAAACAAAGGAAATAAGAATGAAGATAAAGTAAAAGGCTAAGAAGTGGGTACGGTAGGGGCAGAAGTGAAAGCTGCAAAATACCTTTAGTATTGCCTACAGAGCTCCACATGAGGTGCATTGACAGCACTATCCCATTATTGGGGTGCGGGGAAGGTGTCTGAGGGACGTGATCAGGTGTGGGAAATTGGGAATGTCTACATGATGTAGGTTATAAAAAAAAAATCCGTGAAAGGTCTCTGCACGTAAATGTCAAATTATTGTCTATGAAGTACTACGTTAAAAGATTGTGTGGTCAAAAACCTTACTCATCTATGCCAGAACTCCTGATGGACCTCTAGTGTTAAAATGATAGGAAGTCACGTTTTCAGTGAAAAATAATTACCGAAGAGTCTGTCTAGATGGAAACGACTAAACACAAAAAACCACAAAAGGTAAAATACAAACAAATAAGAGGCTTTCAAGACAAGATCAAAACTGATGTGGTTCATCGGGAAAAGAAGTAATAATTAACCATAATATAATGTTCGTGGCGATTAGAGTTTCATTGGAAATCTCATCATTTTCGCTAGAAACTGATCAAACAAGAAGTTAGGGGAAAGGAAAGCACTTAAGATCGCCCCATTTATTAGTTTTTCAAATAACTTGCGCCAAGGTACTAACGCATATAAATCACGTTATTTGTGAATTTGGAGCCACGTGTAGCTAGAAATGAAACGGTTTATTCGACATGCCAGTAATAAAGAACACGAAATAAGCAGCCAAATAACATCAGTGCAACATTTTGCATGCACAAATAAAATTTCGTTATTCTTTTGTTATGTTTGATAAAAGGCTGAGGTGTCCATTTTTTGTATATTTTTCCAGCATGGGCTTGTGAGGGATAAAATAGACAACTGATGACCCTCGTGACATTGGAAGAATGTCGGTGAAAAAAATTGGGTATGCTCAAGTAAAAAAGAAAAGTGGTGAAACCACCTGTCATTTATATTATCTTTGGTACGTATTTCTGGAAATCATCTCTCTCTAAAACCATTCTCTCTCTAAAACCATTCTTTCTCTCTCTCTCTAAAACCATTCTCTCTCTCTCTCTCTCTCTCTCTCTCTCTCTCAAAATATGTCATTCACTTAAATCTCATGAGACAATCAGTTCTTTCTTATATATATATATATATATATATATATATATATATATATATATATATATATATATATATATGTGTGTGTGTGTGTGTGTGTGTGTGTGTGTTTGTGCCTAGTGGCTACAAGAGTCTTGTAGCTATAAGATTCTAGTAGCTACGAGATTCTTGTAGCTACGAGATTCTAGTTGCTATAAGAATCCAGTAACTACAAGATTCTTGTAGTCACAAGATTCTTGTAGTCACAAGATTCTAGTAGGTACAAAATTCTAGTAGCTACAGGATTCTAGTAGCTACAAGATTCTTGTAGCTATAAGATTCTAGTAGCTACGAGATTCTTGTAGCTACAAGATTCTAGTTGCTATAAGAATCTAGTAGCTACAAGAATCTCATAACTACTAGAATCTTATAGCTACAAGATTCATGTACCTACTAGCATCTTGTAGCCACTAGATCCTTGTAGCTACGAGAATCTTGTAGTTAAGAATCTTGTAGCTACTAGTATCTTGTGACTACAAGAATCTAGTGGCTACAAGATGCTAGTAGGTACATGAATCTTGTAGCTATAAGATGCTAGTAGGTATAAGAATCTTGTAGCTTCAGCATTGTAGTAGCTAGAAGACGGTAGTAGGTATATATATCTAAGTTCATGAATATCTCATGATTTAGTTTGCCAATGTCTCTCTCTCTCTCTCCCTGCACTTAACCTGCAAGCACTGACTGTGAATGCAGTCAAACACAGGCATCTTTCACCTCTCTCTGTCTCTCTCTCTCTCTCTATACGGGTTTCCTCAGGAGAAGGTTGAGGAGGAGAGAAGAGGGAGAGCGTGAGGGGTTGAGGAAGGGTAGAGGAGGAGAGAGTGAGAGGCGGAGATTAAATAAGCCTGGAATGTGTGTATCGATTTTCAATAAAATTTGACTACATAAGTTACTTATTATTATTATTATTATTATTATTATTATTATTATTATTATTATTATTATTATTATTATTATTTTATTATTATATTTCCATAAATATTATTATTATCATTTCCAATTATTATTATCATATCATTATTATTATTATTAAAAAATTATTGCTGTTTCCACGGCATTCAATTTATACAGTCTTCTCTATTCTTCTTATTATCTTTTTTTCCTCAGCCTGTAGCTAGTATATCAGGTTTCCCAGGGACACACAAAGATTTCTGTTTTCTTAGTTTTATTTCCTCTGTTTCAAACGCTCTCTGGCGTTTATCTTCTGAGAGTGAATGAATGGCATGCAAGTTACAAGGGTATATATAGCAAGCAGGGGTATACAGTTGTCAAGTCGGTTATCCAGCAGTGTTTTGGGTGGTCCTAATAGGATGGTGACGAAATCTGGCCTGGAGGCGTTGGGACCTTCTGGGCCTAATCGCTACTTGAATCTGGGAGTGGCTGTTATCCGGGATTATGCGCTGATCAGGTAACCTGCCTTCTGCGTCCGATGCTGGGCCCCTTTCTCTTTCTTCCTCTCCTCCTCTTTCTATCACACTTCTCTCTCTCTCTCTCTCTCTCTCTCTCTCTCTCTCGCCGGTGTCTGTCGTCGGTTGGTTTCTTAAATTTCTCCGCATGATGGTAGGGAGAAATTCAGTTTCCTTCACCGTGTTGATGTTCGGCTTTTTTTCTAAAATATGTAAAGCTTCGAGAAGCCGTAGGCGTCGGCGGTCCGTTGCCTGGTCGATGATTTTGGTATTCTTTACGAGTTCTTCTCTTTCGGGCCTTCTTTGGTGTTTTTGAGCGTAAGGATTAAAAATTGCCCCTTCTTTAGTCGTCATCCCGATATAAGAGTGGTGGCCTCTTTCCACCAGGCATGTGAATTCGTAGATGACACTACTTCTTTTCGAAGACGTTTGTGGGGGCGCAGGGTTGTTTTTAAGTAATAACTGGCTTGTTTTCGTATTTTTATAGTATACTATCAGGGCAATTTTGTCATCTTCTTTAATAGGGGTTACATTTTCATTTATTATTTTTCTGAGGGCCCCCTCATCGTCTGCATATTTTTGGTGCATGTATATACTTCCTGTAATATAGTTTTATGGACTTATTTTGGTTGTTTCCGGTGTCCGCCATGCTTTCCCGGTGCCAGTGATTTATAGAGACTCGGGCATAGGAGCCCTTGGGAAGAGAGCTGACGGCTGTTCAGTCGGCAGACGAACTCTCCTGGCGAGAGTCAGTGGCTGGCAAGATTGCTCCATCTTGTCAGGCATAGGAACTTTCTCTGGCAGAGTCAACGGCTGTTTAGCGGGCAGGCGGACGAGCCTTTAGGGCAAGCGTCAACGTCTGGAGGCCCCTACCAGTCCAGCAGGCTCACAAGAGTCAAATCGTCAGGTGGAGGAACTCTCACTGGCTAGAGTCAACAGCTGCTCGGAGGCAGGAGGCATAGGAGCCCTCGGGAAGAGAGCTGACGGCTGTTCAGTCGGCAGACGAACTCTCCCAGCGAGAGTCAGCGGCTGGCAAGATTGCCCCATCTTGTCAGGCAGAGGAACTTTCTCTGGCAGAGTCAACAGCTGTTTAGCGGGCAGGCAGACGAGCTCTCAGGGCAAGCGTCAATGTCTGGAGAGGTCCCTACCATTCCAGCAGGCTCACAAGAGTCAACTTGTCAGGTGGAGGAACTCTCACTAGCTAGAGTCAACAACAGCTTGTAGGCCGGAAGCATAGGAGCCCTCAGGAAGAGAGCTGACGGCTGTTCAGTCGGCAGACGAACTCTCCCGGAGAGAGTCAGCGGCTGGGCAAATTTGTCAGGCAGAGGAACTTTCTCTGGCAGAGTCAACGGCTGTTTAGTGGGCAGGCGGACGAGCTCTCAGGGCAAGCGTCAACGTCTGGAGAGGTCCCTACCACTCCAGCAGGCTCACAAGAGTCAAGTCATCAGGCGGAGGAACTCTCACTGGAAACAGTCAACAGCTGCTCGGAGGCAGGAGGCATAGGAGCCCTCGGGAAGAGAGCTGACGGCTGTTCAGTCGGCAGACGAACTCTCCCGGCTAGAGTCAGCGGCTGGCAAAATTGCCCCATCTTGTCAGACAGAGGAACTTTCTCTGGCAAAGTCAATGGCTGTTTAGCGGGCAGGCGGATGAGCTCTCAGGTAAGCGTCAACGTCTGGAGAGGACCCTACCACTCCAGCAGGCTCACAAGAGTCAAGTCGTCAGGCGGAGGAACTCTCACTGGCTAGAGTCAACAGCTGCTCGGAGGCAGGAGGCATAGGAGCCCTCAGGAAGAGAGCTGATGGCTGTTCAGTCGGCAGACGAACTCTCCCAGCGAGAGTCAGTGATTGGCAAGATTGCCCCATCTTGTCAGGCAGAGGAACTTTCTCTGGCAGAGTCAACGGTTGTTTAGCGGGCAGGCGGACGAGCTCTCAGGGCAAGCGTCAACGTCTGGAGAGGTCCCTACCACTCCAGCAGGCTCACAAGAGTCAAATCGTCAGGCGGAGGAACTGTCACTGGCTAGAGTCAACAGTTGCTCGGAGGCAGGAGGCATAGGAGCCCTCGGGAAGAGAGCTGATGGCTGTTCAGTCGGCAGACGAACTCTCCCGGCGAGAGTCAGCGGCTGGCAAGATTGCCCCATCTTGTCAGGCAGAGGAACTTTCTCTGGGAGAGTCAACATCTACTCGGAGGCAGGAGGCATAGGAGCCCTCGGGAAGAGAGCTGACGGCTGTTCAGTCGGCAGACGAACTCTCCCGGCGAGAGTCAGCAGCTGGCAAGATTGTCCCATCTTGTTAGGCAGAGGAACTTTCTCTGGGAGAGTCAACGGCTGTTTAGTGGGCAGGCGGACGAGCTCTCAGGGCAAGCGTCAACATCTTGAGAGGTCCCTACCACTCCAGCAGGCTCACAAGAGTTAACTCGTAAGGTGGAGGAACTCTCACTGGCTAGAGTCAACAGCTGCTCGGAGGCAGGAGGCATAGGAGCCCTTGGGAAGAGAGCTGACGGCTGTTCAGTCGGCAGACGAACTTTCCCAGCAAGAGTCAGCGGCTTGCAAGATTGCCCCATCTTGTCAGGCAGTGGAACTTTTTCTGGCAGAGTCAACGAATGTTTAGCGGGCAGGCGGATGAGCTCCCAGGGCAAGCGTCAAAAAGAAGGGACTACACTTCAAAAGGCGGAAAATGTTTTGAGAACTGAAAGAGGAAACCGACTTTACTCTCTGTGATGAAAGAAGTCGAGTTTCCTTGAAATTGTCCATTTTACTGAAGGCCAGGTTCAGTGATTAGATGAGAACTTGTGCGAGGGCAAGGAACTCAGAGAAATGTCATTCACTCATCTTGACTCTTTCACGGATATTTTCGAGGTCTCTTGCCCAAGATAATAGACGGGAACTTTGGTATTCATTTGAAAATACAGTGCTCCGTATATTTTCTGAGACCAATTTACAAAGAAGCAACTAACAGATTTTTTGGGTCTGGTTTCACAAAAGTGAACGTCACGTACAAATATACCGGAGGAGGGGTGAGGTTGTGAATAGAGAAGTGAGAGAGAAGAGGTCGAGCTGTGAAAATGGAAAATTAAATGTCAGCAATTCTTTGGGAAAGAATAAGTTGTTCTGTGTGTAATAGAGTCTGAGAGTAGTGATTGATCGATAATTGTATCTCTGATTAGTAAATGCAAATGGAAAGGTGATACATAAAGGGAACGCGGTTCGGGGTCGAGGGGATGAGTATTTTAAAAACAGATCTTTGTGGTGAAGAATGCATGTTTTTTTAGAAAATATTTTCAGTATGCTTCATTAAGTGATTGTCAGGGATGTAATGAAGTAATTACTGGGTCATATATAAAAAAAAAAACAAGTTGATGAGATTCCAAGTGAGAAACAGTGGAGCAAATGTGAGTAAGTACCTAACAATGATATTTAAGGTAAGTCTGAATGAGAGAAAGCATCAAAAGAAATTAGTGAGATGAGTAATCATTGTTCAGGTTTACGATAAAGATAGTAGATGAGATTGCAAAAACTGCATGGCCGTGATATACCTTACTGTGCCGGGTCTGTTGTACGAAAAGTATATGATGGAATAAAGAGGCAGAAATGCTGTAGAAAGGAGATTGTGACTAAAAAACAAGGATGATATATGGATAAATGTTGATCATGAAATTAAAACTTAGGAGTTCATTCACTTTTTAAATAAATGTGCATATTTTTAGCGAATTTGTTTCACAGGTTGCGTTGCCAAGAACTTTGCTAAACACGGATGAGATCTGGTATATTGTTACGTGCCAATTTTCTTCTTAGTTTTCCGCGGTGTGTATCGAAATTCATGACGTCAGTTAGACCTAGGTCCATATATACAGTATATGAATGTTGTTTACTGTAATACCACAGTAAATGTGAAGATAAAAAGGCCCATAAAACGCCATTTGAGCGTTGCACCTATATTTCGATCACTTCCTTCTGTGCCCCTGTTCACTGGTAAAATATGGACAGATGAAATGTTACAAGAGTATATATACAAAGCATATGTAGGTGTGTCAGTAAGTCTCCGATGGTATGCAGGTGACCGTTTCCCAAGAAGGAGGGAAATTAAGCAATTCCCTGGTGGGTTTTTGGCTTCATTAACTGCCGTCTGGCGATGCATATGGTGGTCGTATTTTCTGGAACACCTGCTTGAGAAGAGGCCTGAGGATTAACCTGCCAATGTCATCCAATTTCCAATGTCCTCCTGACAAGTTCATATTGTTGGTTTGATTGATGATAGCAGATTCCAGCATCTTTCTTTTGTACGGCAGTTACTTTTGAAAACCAGCTCCAGTTTATGGTATGGCCTTTATCCCTGACATGTAGGAAAATCCCCAAACTATCCGAAGCACACCGCACTGATCTTTTGTGCTCTGTTTATCTTTGTGAGATGGATCTACCCGTTTCCCCAACATAAATCTCATTACAATTGCTGCAAGGAATCTTGTAAACTCCAGCTTCTTCCCATTTTTTATTTAAGTGTACCCTAATGAGCGAGCTCCCGATGGATTTGGGATCATGGGAAATAAAAGGATTGTTAGACCTGAGTTGTTCTGTGGCTTTTTGGATGTTTTTAGTGTACGGAAGCTTTATTTTGTTGTTAAAATCAATTTCTCTGTTGTGAGTGGGACCTCTGTAGTATATTTTATTCGCTTTGTTAATAGCCTTCTGATAATGTGTGGTGGATAGAGCAGTTGCGTTAGGTGTTGGCAGATCATGTTGAATTCTTTATCTAGGCACTCATTTAAACATATTCTAAGCCCCCTGAGGAATAAGTTGCACCCTACCATGATCTTTACGGATACATCGTGATAGCTTAGGAAATGAATATAGGAAACAGCGAAAGTGGGTTTCCTATATGCTGTGAAAACATATCTGCTCTGTTCGCTTATGATCAGTACATCTAGGAACGGCAATTTTCATCCTTTTCTCATTCTGTCTTGAATTTTATGCTTGGAACTAGTGAATTTAGTCTATTAAAAAATTCATTAGTCTCCCCAGCTATTGTCCCAGAAAGTGAAAATATCAACTACGTACCTAAGCCAGGTTGATCCAAGGAATTCGAACCTTCGCTGATAACCTGCGCGATATCCTTCTATATGCAAATGGAGGTTATCAAAGAAAAGAAAGGCAGGAATTGGTAAAAGACGATTTCTCAGTTTCTGGCACAGAAAGGCTTTAAATCGTTTTCTTCAACTGAACATTCAATGAGGACATTCTGTCGTGGGATTAAATAATACTAAATGTTAAAGTATGACTTACCTTTTAAAGAAGGAAAACCCTTTTGATACGTATTGCAAAGTTTAAAGCAGTTTCAGTTTTTAAACGAGATTTAAAAAAAAATCTTCAAAAATGTCTATCGATACTATGTAAATAAGCTCCCAATATGCCTTCAAGATCAAATATCTGTTACTTACAAGATATGGATTTAAAAACCGAAACTTAAATTTTCAAGCTTTAACGAGTAACTTCTTTCAAACAGAAAAATTTAAGTTAATAGCATAATGTTCAAATACTAAAAAGAACTTACTCCCTACAGAACATTTCATTTGTAAGAAACAGAGATAAGAAATAAACAGCAAAGTTTTAACATCAAATAACAATATGAAAACCAGGGAATCGGAGGAAAACACGAAAGAAATAGGGAAAACAGATAACCATACATGTGTACTGAAATGAAAAATTTCAGTCTATCACGGCACCCTGGTTAATTTACGAAGCATATGTAACAAAAGTTTCTGCTGCGTGATAAACATCATAACGTTAACACATAAAATGGACGGAAGTTTCTTCGGCGCAATCCAATTTCTTGTACACCGTTTGACCAAGGCCACCGAAAATAGATCTATCTTTAGGTGGTCTCAGTATAATGCTGTATGAAGAGCGACCCATGAATCTTTGACCACGGCCCGGTAGTGGCCTGTCCTATATCGTTGCCAGATGCACAATTATGGCTAATTTTAACCTTTAATCACATAAAAACTACTGAGGGTAGAGGGCTGCAATTTGGGATGTTTGATAATTGGAGGGTGGATAATCAACATAACCTTTTGCAGCTCTCCAGCCTCAGCAGTTTTTAAGATCTGCGGGCGGACAGAAAAAGTGCGGATGGAGAGACAAAGTTATAATTAATAGGTTTCTTTTACAGAAAACTAAAACAGGAAGTTAACAATTAAATTCCCCCCACCACCACACACACACACACACACACACACACACACATCTATATATATATATATATATATATATATATATATATATATATATATATATATATACCCATATATCCATATATATATATATATATATATATATATATATATGGCACATTAGCAGATGCTCGCAAAATGGCCCATTTGCTAGTTCCCATATTCGTACCTCACAGATACCCATATCTGTATCATAGCCACACCCATATCTGTATCATACCCATACCCATATCTGCACCATACCCACACCCATATCTGTATCATACCCATACCCACATCTTTACCATGCCCATAAGGTCATACCTATACCCATACCCATACCCATATCTGTATCATACCTACAGTATACCCATACCCTCCATGCTCCACCCTTAATTAGTTCCCCTTTCATGTTCCACCCTTAATAAAACCTTTCAATTCATGTTCCACCCCAAAATAAGTTCCCCCTTTATGTTCCAAACTTAATAAGTTTCCTCCATGTTCCACCCTTAATAAGTTTCCCATTCATGTTCCACCCTTAATATGTTCCCCCTTTATGTTCCACACTTTCTTTCCCATTTCATGGTCCACTCTTAATAAGTTTCCCATTCATGTTCCACCCTTTAATAAGTTTCCCATTCATGTTCCACCCTTTAATAAGTTTCCTATTCATGTTCCACCCTTAATAAGTTCCCCCTTCATGTTCCACACTTAATAAGTTTCCCAATCATGTTCCACCCTTAATAAGTTTCCCATTCATGTTCCACCCTTAATATGTTCCACCTTTATGTTCCACACTTAAGTTTCCCATTCATGGTCCACCCTTAATAAGTTTCCCACTCATGCTCCACCCTTAATAAGTTCCCATTCATGTTCTACCCTTAATAAGTTCCCCCTTTATGTTCCACACTTAATAAGTTTCCCTATTCATGTTCCACCCTTAATAAGTTTCCCATTCATGTTCCACCCTTAATAAGTTCCCCCTTCATGCTCCACCCTTAATAAGTTTCCCATTCATATTCCACCCTTAATAAGTTCCCCCTTTATCTTCCACCATTAAGAGTTCCCTTCATGTTCCACCCTTGATAAGTTCCCCCTTCATGTTCCACCCTTAATATTTTCCCCCTTCATATTCCATTTTAATAAGTTCCCCCTTCATGTTCCACCCTTAATATGTTTCCCTTCATGTTCCATTCTTAATAAGTTCCCATCTCAAGTTCCCCTTCCTGTTTCACCCTCGGGATAGTTCCTCGTTGGACGAGTCGGTAGAGTACTCGGCTAGCACTCTGCTAGGCCCGAGTTCGAGTCTCCGGCCGGCCAATGAAGAATTAGAGGAATTTATTTCTGGTGATAGAAATTCACTTCTCGCTATAATGTGGTTCGGATTCCACAATAAGCTGTAGGTCCCGTTGCTAGGTAACCAATTGGTTCTTAGCCACGTAAAATAAGTAATCCTTCGGTCCAGCTCTCTTCTGGGAGAGCTGTTAATCAGCTCAGTGGTTTGGTTAAACTAAGGTGTACTTAACTATTTTCACCCTTGGGATAAGGGGAGGGGAAGGGATAAGGGGAGGGGAAGGATACAGGGGAGGGGAAGAGGGAGGGGAGGGAAGAGGGATGGGAAAGGAGGGGGAGAGGAGGGGGAGGTGGAGGGAGATTATCGTTTTTCCATGAGGGAGTTGTGGTTCTGAGATAAGGGGTGTGTTCTAGGGACCACCCTGCTTAAACCGGTTTTTGGGGGTAGGGACGTGCAAGGAATGGGGACACACACACGCGGAAATAGTCAAGGAAATTAATATAATAGATAGAAGACGTTTCCATACTTCTCAGTTTGACGAAACCAGGATATTATGCCTAATGCTTTTTCCTGTCACCAAAAAGTTACAGCATACATAAAATGCTAGTCTGTGTGGCAGACTTCATATAACAGGTGCCTAAATTTATACATCACCTGGAGATTATTCTGTCAACCTCTCTGTTTGTCTGACAGTTTGTGTTAGTCTCTACTATTATATTCTCCGTAAAATTCGGGCTTTTTTCCAAAGGAACGTATGGCTACTACACTCTTGCTTGTCTGTCTTGTGTCATGATTTTGTCTTTAGAAAAGCCTGGATATGTATATATAGTATGCTTTTAAAGGTAGAGGATCGGTTTTACCATCCCGTGAGATGAAGATTCCTTTTCGTTCTAATTTTCAGGGCACTTTTATCGCTAGCATTTTCCTCTCGTCCTCTGGGAATGTGATAGTTATCCTTTTGATATAACTTCATCTGGTTAGAATTTTTCCCGAGTAGATTGCCCAAACTAATTGAATGTTTTGTTTTGGGGGAGAGGAAGGAATTCCGTTTTACAACGTCCTGATAATGAAACTGGGGACTCTATCCAAATGTATTATTAACTGACCGCAGAACAAATTTCTAAAGAACCACATTTTTTTTAAACAGACAATTGTAAAAATCAGTCTATTTGTACTTTCAACTTTCAACCGTACTTTTTTAAACTTTTTCCTTTTGCTATTTAATAACAAAAATGAATGAAGACAAAAAATATGTACCCTGAATTTACTTTGTATTTTAGATTTTCCACAAATCATGATACAAGGTCCGAGACCTGAACATCAAAACAGAAAGAATCAAGGACACAAAATCAGAGAAACAAAATAGTCTCCATGCTTTTCGAAGATAACTCAGTTTGGTAATACAATAAAGTAACTTGGGGGTCTAATAACAATCAACGAAGGAACAAGAGTCGATTGTTGTGAAATTGTAAGCGGAGGAAGTATTTTCATATCGAATGAGGCGAAGATATCTGGCCAACAGCTTTTACTCGCTCCACGGTAAACGCCAGCTGGATGTGAAACTTAGAAGGGCTTTCGTTGCTAGGGTGCATTTGTAAATGACTTCAAAATCTCTCTCTTCTCTCTCCCTCTCTCTCTTCTCTCTCTCCTGGTTTATAATAGAGTTAGGAACCAAACACTACGCCGCCTTTATCTGATAAACGGACCTCGTTTTCTTTAAGAGAGCTTGTTCAAGTACTGACTTATTAAAATAAAGAAAGTCCTTGAAGGGCACGAGAAGGCAATTGAACACCTTTTGTAATCGTGAAAATTTTCAATAATATAGATGTAACTTTGAAATTTTTTCAATAATAAAGACGAGAGAAAACTTAAATATTTGATCAGGCCCTGCAAAACCATGGCGTAATCATTGACATTCGTAACTATTAATATACCCACTGCCCGATACTTCGGATGCAAAGAGAGAGAGAGAGAGAGAGAGAGAGAGAGAGAGAGAGAGAGAGAGAGAGAGAGAGAGAACTGCAAGCCTTGCAAAAAGAAGATTCGGTGAGATTTAACTGAATGAATAACGGAGGGAAAATCAGTAAAGAATATTCAGAAACGGGAAGGACAGAAATAGATGAAAAGGTACATGAACAAACGAGAATAAGTAAAGAAACATGTTGAGGAATGCTGAATAATTTGACAGAGCGGAATAGGGTGAAGTAAAGCGCACCTAAATGACGAAGAAAAAATATGTGGGATATTAAAAAGGGTAAAGAGGGGAATGAGAGGTAAGGAGAAAAATAACAATGGAAGCAATGAAAATTAAAGCAGAGATTAGGAGTCTTTTTCTACCAAACGTTGCCTGTTACGAGGCTAATTTCGCTCTCTGCTCTGGTTTTTTAAGAACGTATCAGAGTAATTCACTATATAGTGCTTTGATAGGATCTATTTCAGACCCAAGTTAAATATACGGTTCTTAAGAAGAGGTTTTTTATCATGGCAAGTAAAATCCCAGTGTAGACCGGGAGTCTTTGAAAGTGAAATGTTCCAAGAATTGTAATTTAACAGTTAATACTGTTTAAGATTTTGTGAAGTGATTAAAACAGTTTTTTAAAGACAATAGAATTAAGTCAAAGATTACGATTTTATATTTTGTAGCTAGGTATATTAACGAGTGAATAGAGCATGCAACCAGAAAGAGCAAAATAAAGTTAACAATAATAAATAAAATCTGATTAAACGACTAAAACATAAGAATGCATTGTTAAAAAAAAAAAATAGATGAACTATATTCATTTACCGTAGCAGAGGTAACATAGTAACAGCTCAATTAATTTTACAACTATGTAATGTCGGTATACGGTCAAGAACAGTAAAAGTACTGGAGATGAGACAAATGACGATTACAAACAAGACTATATTAACATCCCCTTGGATACTAAGGATTTGATCAATGCCAGATTCTTATGTCTCAAAAGCTTCAAGGATAGGGTATATGTCGATAGTTAGCTGATAATATGAATATTTAAAAATGCATCAAATAGAAATCCAAAATTGATATCGACAGTTTTGATAAGAATACCTAGTTAACAATCAAGTTAGAATACTCATTTCTAGACTTTAGTCTAATCACACAACGCACGTATGTCGCAACATATGCTCATGTGTACATTTTAAGCGGTGTTTTCAAGGCTGATATCTCATATTTAATTTTTCTCCCATTTATCAGTAACATTTTCCATACAATTTCTGTAACTAGACTCTCCTCTGTCTTGGGGTACAGTGGAATTACCCCATTGCCCTCAGCACTTCCTTCGTAAGCAATGCCCATGCTGTACTGCTTACCCCCCACGGTTAGAGTAGTTCATATCAATTTAATCTGACTGACCTGAAAAATGGAGAATCTTTTCATTACCGCCCGAGTGGTTTTACTCTAGTAAACATCTTGTCAGAGTTGTTAACATTCTCTCTCTCTCTCTCTCTCTCTCTCTCTCTCTCTCTCTCTCTCTCTCTCTCTCTCTCTCTGTCTCCACACTAGCTGCTATCCACAGCACTCCACCGACGCCTAGGCACTAAACTGACTGCTTAAGTCAACTGGACTCTTTGTCAGTATTTGTTGGTTTGTAAACAAAGAAATACTTCGGAGGTCGAGTCATGACGTAAAGTGCAGTCTAGCACACTTATCTATAGTTGCCTAATACAGAAAAGAACAGGAGAAAATAGGACTCTGTGCATACGGTATCTTAGTATTTTGAAAGTGGGCTGACTACATGAATCAAGGATAAATGAAATTAGGTGAGAATCCCAACAGTTATTGGTAAATCCATTAAATTTGTTCGGAAAATATTCACTGTAAATTGCAATTATTCTAATATTACAAAATCCCACGTATGGGCCATGGTTTATTTAGGTTGGGGCATAAGAAACTAAATATCAACATATCCAAACAAATTCTCAGTTAGAACTGACAAAATGAATACTATTCCCTTTATACACATAAGTGAGTAATCAAACTGGATTAACTGTTCCTGAATTAGCATAATACCAAGTATTACTTGAACCCATTCTGTCTGTTCATTGCTACTCTGTGCTCATCATTGAAAAAGCCTGGGAGAGATAAGTTGATTATAGGTTATATGTTGATTTCGTTCTGGTTCTGCAGAGAATAAGAGACATACAAACAGACAAACAGAGGCAGAGAGAGAAATTAATAATACATGCAGCACGAAAAAGACATTTTCATCACCATGGAATTAATAAAAAACACAAAGCAAAAACACAAGTTCTTCTCCACAAAGGAAAATTTTTTCTTGAGCTATGAAAGAAAAAATGTGAAAGAAGAGCGCAAGGTGCAAAATGTCCAGTATCCAGGAAATAGAATTTTCAGGACCAGGGTTGGGAAACCTAAAGAAAGACTGAGATTTAAAGACATATCACATCTGAAAGGCCTGTGTTCATAGAGTGTAAAACTACTTTTTCCCCCGAACATAATTAAAATAATTAAAATTTGTGGAATTGGAGGTAAAGAGTTCAGAAACAGTGAACGTACGGAAAGAAGAGTTTATGGGCGGTGAAACAATTAGGAACTGTGGTTTAGGAGTTAGATAAGACGAAATGTAATGCAAAACTTGCCTAACAGGTGGGATCGCACAGGGGAAATGAAACTTAGGAGAGTCCCACTTCCGAACTGGTAGATATTTAAATCTAAATCATAAAAAATTTAAGGGAGTTTTAAACCTACACTGAAATGGAGCGTTAAAAATATGCAAAAACAATTGGTGGCAGAAATGTATAAATCCAGCACCGGAGCGGGAAAAGTGATTGATACAAGAGACCGCGAAGGGAGAAAGATAAAATGACCGAGTTTAAAGGCGTCTCATGACACGCTAGCGATCGGATTGACAACAAGGCAGAGAGCAAAAGACTGAGGAAAATAAAGCTGGGTAAAGTATTAAGTGCAAAGGGAATTCTCAGGTTTCAAGGGACAGAGGAAAATAAAAATGCTTTTCTCCGTCTTAGGTTTCCATCAAATGCCCCATTCTTTTTTGTACCATTGGTAAAACGAATCACTACAGATGGAAAGATATAAAGTCCGTAATTCTCATCACCTACAAAATGTATAAATCTAGAGACGACCATCATATAAATCCCAAAATGATGTACTATGCAAGCATAAAAATCCTACGTAGATGACATGCTGAAAAACATGATGAATTTCAGATATCCTTCTTAGTTTGGATACCGTTTTATGAACAGATATTTTCACTCTGGAGAAAAGGGAATGAAATTCCTACAACAGGCTCCAAGAAAATCGTCATAACAGATCAAACTGACTAACCAACCAGCCCTTAAGAAGTCCAATGCGAGGATGTATTTTGTAACAAGAATGACAGAATCTGTGATTATTAAGAAACAATATCCAGACTTGAGCCAGGACGAGTTTAGTTTCCCTTTAAATTTTAACTTATGCATTTATACTGTATACATTACATTTAGCTGCCATCCTTTTCAATAAGACCTGCCTGAAAGAGGGTCTGCTCCCCTCAAATATATAATAATAATAATGACGAGAGTATTCTATTAGACGTTTCACTACCTTTACTTGCACTATTTTCAAAAATTAACAAGGAGAGACAATTTGCAAAAATGGCAATTTATAATTAAAAGGTATCACTGAGTACATTAGAAAAATATAAAAAACTAAAAACATTTAAAATGCTACAAATTAAGTTCTGAAACGTTAAGTAGCATGCTCTAGATATGGCATGTGTTTCGGTACTTAGCACTGCTACGATTTCCAAGAGAAACCTGTGTGTCAGATGACATGACATAATAATAATAATAATAATAATAATAATAATAATAATAATAATAATAATAATAATAATTCCTGTCCATGACTGCTATGCTGCCCTCCTATATGGAGGCTGGCCCTGTGCTTCCAATGTTGATATGATTGTCACAACGTTTTCTCCTTTCTAGCTCCTCTTCCTATCCACAGCAAGGTAACCTGTCTGTTTTTTTCTTGTTCCCATTCTTCCTTTCAGAAAACTTAAAGAAAGCAATCATGTCACTGATTAAAATATTAATATTAAATTGTTGTGTTAGCTATCTTGATCCCCTTAGTGATGTTTCTGAAGCTAAGTATGGAATGATAATAAAAAGACTAAATAACCAGATAACGTGTTACAATAGTTGAAACAATTACGATGATTCCGCACTCAGTATTTCTGTACTTTAGGAATGCCAGTCAGACCTCTAATGATATATTCGTACTTATTTTCTAATAAAGAAAAACTGAATGAAATTCTAAAAAACAACTTCCCATAAAAGTATACGAAAGTAAATCATGACAAACGATTTAGTGTGAACGAGAGAAAATCACCCATGTTTGTAATCTCTCTCTCTCTCTCTCTCTCTCTGTTCGATCCCTGCAGCAAAACTAATTCACTGGCTTGGTGAACTTCAATATTCTACCGCTACTGGTTTCCAACCTCACATCCCAGAAACTCTCCAGAAACAGAGTCAGCTCACGCTTAAGGTCTTCAATTCGTACAAAGAACCAGTTACCAAAGAGGATCAAATATTTCATATACAGCAGAGATAGCTTCCTGGTTCAGCCTCAAACAACATTGAGCCTGTTAGATCCAGACGGGTGTGTGCTGCTATCTACTGGGCGGTCATTTATGATCGGGATACAAATTGCTCTCCATGAGCAGTTCTGAAGCAGAGGCAGAACGCTCTCATCTCATCTCCTAGCTTGTGTTGCTGAGAGAGAGAGAGAGAGAGAGAGAGAGAGAGAGAGAGAGAGAGAGAGAGAGAGAGTTACTAGTGCACTGACTATGTAAAACATGCATTCTTAACGCCAAAGAACAGAGTATGATGATAACAGTGAAATAATGGTAACTAGTCAAGTCTACAAGGTGAGAAAATGAATGAAAATACGACTGCCTCTGGCTTTCCCCTCTATAATTTTATCTCATTCAGCTACTTGTTAAAACAGGGAGGTGGAAAATGAGAAGTTATTCGGTAATCATTCGTCGACCATAAGAGTAAAGCCAAAAAGATCTTGCATTACGTTGCTTAAGATTCCTTTTCGCCATGTACTCAGGTTATATTTTACATCACGTTTCCATTCCTGAGATATATATATATATATATATATATATATATATATATATATATATATATATATATATATATATATATATATTTATATATATATATATTTATTATATATATATAATTATATATTTAATTATGAGTTATTCCTCAGGGATACCTAATTCGAGGTAAGTGATATTTGTGGCTTGATATTTATAAGCATAAAAACTCACTTGTTTGCACATTAAAACTATATACATATATATATATATATATATATATATATATATATATATATATATATATATATATACATATATAAATAAATAAAAAAATATATACATATATATATACATATATATATATATATATATATATATATATATATATATATATATATATATATATATATATATATATATATATATATATATATATATATATATATATATATATATATATATATATATATATATATATACGAAGGTTTTCACTTACAAACAAGCGAGTTTTTATACTTACAAATATCAGGCCACAAATATCACTTATCTCGAATTCAGTAACCCTAAGGAGGAGTACAAAAATGAGCAAAATGACACGTTCAAGTGCCTACCTTCAACAGAGTGAAAACATAAAATCGAGGGGGAAAAGGACTATTTTGCCGGCATAGGCCAGTAAACATCCCAAGAGATACTAATCCTTTTCAGATTTAATTTGGATAAAATTTCAGTTTGGATTTACTCTGTCATACATTTTGGACTGTTTTGTGCAGAAAACTGCAATAAATCAGTCGTTTAAACGAACATGATGACTGCGAGTTCATCATTTCTAAGAGAGAGAGAGAGAGAGAGAGAGAGAGAGAGAGAGAGAGAGAGAGAGAGAGAGAGAGAGAGGTCTTTGTTATAGACAAGCAGTGGCTGCAGGTGTGTACGATGTACTATCTCCCTTTGGCCGAGTGATATATACCAAGCTTCTCTGGCCCACAAATGTTGGTGACTATAAAGTGCAATGTCAATCGCTTTAATTTTTTCGCCCTCCTATTAAAATAGTCAATGCTGTCACCCGCTGTTACAGGTTTATGGACACATTCAAAGGTTTTGTTATTGCAGAGTTCAACTGGATTTTATTTTTCGGGAATATTTTGATCTGGCTAAAGAAAGCCGCAGGCTGAGTAAGGAATATTTATTTCAAAAGTTAAAGGTCATTTCTTCCAAAAGTTGAAGGTCATTAACAAGAGAGTCATGGTTATGCCAGAGAGAGAGAGAGAGAGAGAGAGAGAGAGAGAGAGAGAGAGAGAGAGAGAGAGAGAGCCAGCATCAAAGGTGGACAGTAGAATGAATTCAGAGATAAAGAATAAATGAGATATATATAAAGGTATATAAAAATAGTATAGATAATTTATTAACTGAAGCATGAGATTCAGTCGAGCGGTGCCCATGAATTTGTTTCAAAATCACTCATTTTAGCTGCATCTGCCTAAAAACCTACAGATTTAGTAATTAGTTTGATAACGAAGTAAAGATACAAAATTCTCCGTATCTCCGTCTGATGATTATTTTAAATGATTAATGAAAAGGTGATCCAACCAACGCATTTCCAAAGAAATTTCTGCCTCAGCGCATCAGAATACTCTGTGGTCAGTTGTCATTAAAAAAGTAAAAGAGAATACGCCTGTTTAAAAACTTTTATTGAAAAAATATAAAACAATACCGAAAAAGTTTTAGTAAAGCTAAATTTCCACTGTTTAGGTACTGGAGGAGAAATCCGGTGCAGGCTTTATGTAATGAAATATTGCACTGACATGTAACAGTAAAGTGTATTTAACACTTTGTGAAGCAAAATAAAAATTTTGTTTAGCGGAATGACAATAGAAGATAATAGTTTAGGAGGAGTTCCGAGCAAATGATTTTTAAAGAATTAGAGGGGGTGGAATACCTCACTTTCTAAGAGCTGATGCTTTCATCTGAGAAATTAAATACTTGACTTTGTGACAAGAGACTTCGGACAATCTGTTTCTGAGATCCGGAAAAAGCACATTTTTCTGTAAATAGAGCTGTTACCCCGGACAAGGAGTAAAAAATGGATATTAGAGGGAAATAGCCACAAATCTCACTAGGTACCTACAAACCAATTTTCAACATAATCAGAGATAATTAAGAAGTTGCCCTGTAAATTAACATTTGTCAGCCATTCTATTCTGACCAGAGGCAGGACCTAGATCTGGGATGTATTTCGTTGCTTTGTATATTGTTTTCGACGCTGACCTAAATTTCAAACAAATAAGAATTTCCTTGTATTTGTAAAACTAAAAATAGTTAGTATGCCGTGCTGCGTTTGAGCAGCTTTCCAAATGTTTTTCTTTAACGTGAAATGAACCCAGAACCTTAGAGTGTTTAGTCACTATGCCCATTGCGCTGGTGAAGGTTTCATAAACTTTACTGATTTATACAGTACTTATAAAAATTGGGATCTTTCATTAAAGATAGATTTCTGACCTTAAAAATCAGCAGTTCTTTGCTAATGTTGAGGTCAAGTGATTAGATTGCCAAGCTGAACAATTTATGCAAGTGTAGAAATGGTACGAGAGAAGTGAATATAACAATAATAACTTGGAGCTACCTGACTGTTACTCTGAATAATCTTCACTTATCCTAACTAAAAAAGGCTAATCTTCACGAATAAAGGAAAAAAATGGTTTAATCTTGCAAAGTATCTTAAAATAGGAAATTAAAGGAGACAAAAATACCACGGTTTCATTTCGCTTTATTATTTACTACATCCCGTCAAATGATGGCGAACCTGAATCCAGGTGGGTCCCCAAACCACGTACTTATGACTCAGACTAGTTACCACCCTTTAGAGGAGGTCATTTTATGGATTTTTATCAACTGACTTCGACAACTACTGCTTCGTAAATCAACATCTAAATAATGCATAATATGTACCAAAAATCACATCACATCTAAATAATTCAACATCTAAATTATGCGTAATTTGGACCAAAAATTATACCTGATAATGTAATTTCGTCCTTTTTGTAAGCGAAGAGGCTTATAACCTTTCTAAACGGTCAATATCGTGTGTACTGCAGTCAGATCTTATTTGCTGAATTTGATCAACATTCCAAGAAAATTACGGATGTGCAAAACAGTACTAACGGATTGATAATAATAATAACTGTATGTTATGTAAGATTTGTGAACCGAGAATTTATTCAAAATTTGGCAGTAGTAGTGCAGGTGTGGCACTGCCAGCTATACTGTATTTAGCCCGGGAGGCCACCCGTAACCTCCCTCCCTTCTTTCCCCCACGATAACTGCATAATAATAATAATAATAATAATAATAATAATAATAATAATAATAATAATAATAATAATAATAATAATAATAATAATTCAGAAATAAAAAAAATATGAGGTATATGAAAAACAGAGCCAGAGAAATGTGTTCAGGAGAAAGATGCAAATTATATGGGCCACACTGAATTACGAGCGAAAGATCATTTCATGCCCGCACACACAAATAGAGCAAACAGCGGATTAGGAGCAGTCAAACACAGGGAATGGTTAAACAAACAACGATAACAATTATCCAAGCATTCGGGCACGGGCTTTAGGTTTCGCAAACAGAAAAAAATTATGTAAACAACTCAGTATACTCTCCCTCAAGCTCAGACTTGCATCGGCAATAAAAATAGAATTCTAAAATTCAGCCGCCAAAATAATGCTATTTCCTTACTAAAAAAAATTCTCTAGACTTCTGATAACATTATTCATTCTCTAATGAATCTTGGATAAAGAAATACTACCACAAAATCACAAATGCCCTTTAATGTTGGACTGTCTTTGCTACCGGGATAACTGATGCCCAGAGAGATTTGTATATGAAAAGTACATCTGCCATGTCAAGGGTTCGAACCTATGACTTTGGGGTTAAAAGAGAGGTAGGCTGATGCACTTTTGGCACTTATAATCCTCAGGCAACAGAAGACAATACATGAGACAACATGGCAATTATTTTCTTCTTTTCCATCATAATTATAGAATTAGTATAAGAAACGCAAACAATTTGGTAACATTAGTGAAGGATTCCTGTTTTGAGTGAGAGCTAATTGATAATTTTTTTAACTCATTGTGCCATATCCTATTGACTACTGTTAGGAGCAAGAGGCTTTTGGTGTGATAAACATACACAGGCGTCCACCTGACAGTCTCCCCATTCCTGTCCAAAAGGTTTCCGGTGTATTAGTCGGCGTCTAGACGTTATTGTAGTACTTACTGATATGTCCATACAAAGAAATTTACTGTTTACAAAAAGTCAGAAAGGAAGCTCAGTGAAACGAAGATATTTGGTTTTCATACCTCAGCTAGTTTTCGCTAACTTGTTTCTTCTAATCTTATATCAGCTCACGATACTTTTCATTCAAAAAATTCAAGTTGGATTTTAGAATCCTTGAAAACCATTGAGCCATCTTGCCATGATTCTATTCCTGTGCAGCTCATTAAGGATTTCTTGAAAGTAACGACAATGTGACTCTTCTTATCTCATTGTTAAATCCTGCTCTTGCTCTTCCACATGGATAAAATATCATTCCGGTTAATCTACGTAGATTCGCCGTCCCCTTTCCCTCTGTCCCTACGAAAACAGGACCCCTATAATCTTCCGGCACCTTGGACTTCCTGAGGTGAAAATCTTCTCAGGAGATTCTCCATAGTCTACTCAAGTCTGTTGATCATCCTCCCGGAACTTCTGATAGTAGTCATTTGTTATTACCTTTGCCATATCGAGAACATTTGGAAATTTTTGTTCGCTGTCTGATTAATTCAGCTCTTCGGCCCATGTTCCGCGAGGGGCTTTGTTGGATGCTGTTGCTTTGAGAATGCTAGAGAAATACGTTATATGCGGGGGTTACCAGATTTTGTTTATCATCTCTTTTGTGCCATTTGCGTTTAGTTTAATATTTATAACTATTCCTACATCTCATTTTCCTTGTAGTACGAATGGAACTGAACTAGCTGCGGTATCCGTAACCATTAGGCATGTGTATGCAGTCAAGTTTTGTTTGCGCCTTCGTTTGTGTTGTTTTATAAGCACTTCCTTTAGTTAAAAAAATAGTTTGCTTGAAGATGCTAATGAACGAATTCATTCTTGGTTATAGTTATCAACGCTCACAGATTCGGCAAATTGTGTTTTGATTAGTGACTTTGAATGATCTTTCGTTTGTCGTATTTTACCCTGTTACATCTCATTAATGCGTTATATCTGTCAAAAAAGAGCACGCACTTCAATTTCTGATAAACTTAAGCGGCTGTAAAGGTTTAACTTCTCCCTA
>NC_089748.1:23498001-23540501 GCF_040412425.1 Macrobrachium rosenbergii
TTCCATGGATACGGTATTTTGTGTCGTTTTCTTTTACTTTTTACTTCCCGATTTTAACGACATCTTTCCAGATAGCACGTTAACGAAGATTTTATAGACGTTCATTTATAAAACATATATATATATATATATATATACGTATATGTATATATAGATGTATATATATATATATATATATATATATATATATATATATATATATATATATATATATATATATATATATATATATATGTGTATGTATGTATGAAAAGTGAAAGTGTATCGATTGAAAGATGATTTTTGCACCGTTATTCCATATATAGAGAGCTTTCAAAGATGTTTTTGACCCTGAAAGTTTGGAATGAAATGGATAGCCGCTCGTCCCGTGAGATGGGAGAAATGTAGGAACAGGAAAAGCGAAAGGGAAGCACAAAAACAGTTTCTCTGTTGGTAAGCAAGTATGATCTGTAAATATTCTATGAAAAAAGGGAAAACGTAGATCGTAGGATGACAATATACAAATAGAAGTTCCCAACTTATATTTCAAATATACCATGTATATCAGAATTCTAAAGAGAGAGAGAGAGAGAGAGAGAGAGAGATAAGGTTGGGATTAAAAGAGGAAAGCCGGATCTGGAGAGTAATGGAAATAAATGCAAGACTTTGCCAAAAGAAGAGAGAAATAAAAAGAACAGAGACAGAACTTTGGGAACAGAAATGAAGGGAAAAACAACGCAGAGAAAATTCGGGTTAGAGATGGATAGGGTAAAGGAAGTTAAAATAAACACATCGGGAAAGGGAAATCCCAATCGTATTAAAAGATAAAAATTCGGATTGTGTTAGATTAAAAACAGATACTCGTGCACGCAGTCTGCTTGCGATGGACGCTCAGGAGGAAATTTTGGTCATACGAATATATCCTATGTTTAATGGGGTATGTAGTTTTGCCTTTTGGGTAGTTCTATATTTTAACCACAATATTTTATGTACTTTTCGTCTTTTCATTTGTTTTAATTGGTTAAATTCTCATCGTAAGATTTAACTACTAAGAATAATATATTAATTCTAATTTTCGTTAAACTGGATTGTTTTATGACCGTCTCAACTTGCAAGAAAAAATGTAATCATTTCATAATTTGCAAAACAGATCATTTGTCAAACTCACTTGAGGGTCAGGAGAAAAGAGATTACATTAAGTACTACGTTAATACGTAACAAAGATGCATGCCATTGAGACAATTAAAATATTCATGCAAAAAAAGAGAGATTTATATTTAGGACTGAACAAAGTGGATGGAAAGTGTAAGCTACTTGTCTTGCTTACAATCTAAATTTCTTTTAAATTATTTCATCTTGGTTTATCTCAGATAAGTAAAACAAAAAGTACTGAAATAAAAAAAGAAAAAAGAAAAACAACAGCGCCGTAAGACATCAATCTGATTATGAGCACTTCGACAGTTAATCCTCGACTTTAAACATTATTTATAATTACTGTTTTCATTACGTAAGCAGGTCAAATTAAAGTTACCCTAGATTGATTTTCTATGCATGAAGGTAGGCAATTCAAGTTTCCTTCTTTTATTCTCTTTCCTTCTTCCTAAGAAATTTTTTCATGATGAGATTCATACCTTCAACTGCCATTACAGTCCATGGCCTATCCAATGTGCTTTAATATACTTATATATATATACTTATATATATATATATATATATATATATATATATATATATATATATATATATATATATAACACACAATCACGTATAAATTATATATATATATATTATCCACTGGGCCATTTATGGCCCATTTTATACACAAACATTAAGCTACAAATGTCGTTTAATATCAAAATCGCTCTTTTTATATCTCATTAAGAAAATAATACAAAATGTATATCTCATAATACTGTAAATATACTGAAATATACCGGGAATTAAAACTGATTAGTGGTTCGTCGTCTCACGGACTTGAACCGCCGAACACGAGAACCAACGACGTTCATACCGACTCTGCATTACAAATCACCGTCGAAAGCAGGTCTTTGTACTTAGCGTCGGCATCATCCCACCTCCACCGTGACAGGCGATTGGTGCGTTTGAAACTCGTAGCTATTTTTATTAATGAATTTTTATCACATCACCGTGATTTTTTATACACAAACATTAATTTACAAATGTCGTTTAATGTCCAATCCGCTCTACCTCGAAATGATATATATATATATATATATATATATATATATATATATATATATATATATATATATATATATATATATATATATATATATAAATATATATGTGTATATATATGTATATATATATATATATATATATATATATATATATATATATATATATATATATATATATATATATATATATATATATATATATATATATATATATATATATATATATATATAACGGTGGGGAATTATAATTGATAAGTGGTTCGTCATCTCACGGGTTCGAAACGACGACACGAGAACCAACGACGTATGCAAAGTATGAACCTGGTGAAAGATGAACTGCAAATGTCAGGTTCTAAAAATAAAACGTTCAAATAAACAATATTTGAAAAGTTCTGCCAGTATAGTGGCCACCTTGAACGCTTGCATGCCAGGGGAAATAAAAGAATAAAACGTTTAGCTCTTGAAAACATTATTTATTTTGGCTATTTGAGGGCTAAAACAAGTTTCAGAGATGAGAATGAAAAGGGTCCGGAATCGAATTTTTCGGCACAATTGCAATGACTAAAACAAATATAACAGCAAGGCTTTCTCATCAGTCCTGGACGTCGTTAGTTTTTCACTTTCACTGAAGGCTTAACAGTTGAGAGAGTATGTATATAGATATATATATATATATATATATATATATATATATATATATATATATATATATATATATATATATATATATATATATATATATATATATACATTTGTGTTGTGTGTGTGTGCTGAAAATAGTGCCAGTGATGTCATTATTATATACGAGTATGTTGAAAAACTTCAACAAACTCGTCAAAGATAAATCAATTCTAGAACTCTCTCTCTCTCTCTCAAGCCAATATATCAACTGCGTCTGTCGATGAAGTTTTGCTAGAAATGAAAAAGAGAGCCAGTGTGACAAGAACTGCCCTGTTTGTCCAGAGGAATCCTCCATCTTGGAGAGGGGGGGGGGCAGAAGGCTCCTCCTTTCCGGCAGAGGGGGCTAGAGAGGGCCCATTCTGAGCGAATTGCTAATCTTTTTTTCTCTTGTCTTTTTCTGTACGTTTTTATTACAATAATGATGGTTTTTTATATTTCATATTTTCACAATGTTGTTAAGAAAGGTAAAACTGTTTTTTTTATTAAAGGGGATATGTTTGTTATAATTTCTAACTGTGGTGATTAAACCCACTTCATTAAAATGTTCTTTCAACGTATCCTTCTCATTTATTTCCTGCCGAAAATAAAGACCGCATGTTTTTGCATTTAATTGTGTGAAAAATACTGTGTTTGCTGACTTACGAAAGCGCCCGTTTCTGTCAATGAAACAAACGGATATATTTGTAAGGTAAAATGGTCATTATTTATATCCGTAGTTAACTTTTTGTAATAAGATCGATTATAAAATGATTAATTATACACAAAATCAAATCCATCTAGGTTAATAAAGTATATACTCATTTTTTTTCAAAATATCGTTATCAGTAGCATAAATTTCCATATTCAGGGATAAATGCATATGATTGCGGTTACATACCCTACATGCTAGTTTCGTCAAATAATTTTATTTTGTAGACGATAAAAAGTTTTGTTGTTAAGAATGGAAAAGAGAAAGTTTTATCAAGACAGATATTGTTAACCACCAAAGCTTGAATACTTCGAGAAAAATGTTTCCTCACCATTGACAGAATAGTGTCAATTACGGCAGTGACGGTGTTTAAGATTGCTTCCTGACATAAACAATGCCTCCTTCTTTCACTGAGCAACGAATTGGGTACGTAATAATCAGTCAAATCTGGAGTTCCGCACTCAGGGTAGAGAAAATTAGGGAGCGAACTTCCTCATCTTGAGAACTTACTGGAAGGCACGGCTTTTATATATATATATATGTATATATATATATATATATATATATATATATATATATATATATATATATATATATATATGTATGTGTGTGTATATATACATATATATATATATATATATATATATACATATATATACATATATATATATATATATATATATATATATATATATATATATATATATATATATATATATATATATATATATATATATATATATATATATATATACATATATATATAGAATATATATATATATATATATATATATATATATATATATATATATATATATATATATATATATATATATATATATATATATATATATATATATATATATATATATATATATATATATATATATATAATATATATTCCTTTATATGATTTTGCGACAGCGACAAACAAGGCAACAGGTAAATTTCTTAAATTTCTGAATTAAATCTGAACCCTACAAGTATACAACCTCAAAAGAATCCAGTTGAAATTATATAAATAGATAGGTTATCAACATCTTGTTAGCTGACCGACAGAAACTTAGCCACCACTCACTCAGTGAACTCCAGAATATTATGGACTTTCTCTATCAGTTCTTCCTCGTCTTTAAATAAACGTATCCTTACCCTCTCTTGGTCGGACTTCGGAATCATAGTATGAGCTTTTCCACTCTGGTAAACATCAGCCATGATACGCTTTTAACCAATTCGTCTTACGATTACTCTTCTCATAACTGGTATTTTTTGCTCTCAGGACCTCACACCGATATTCTTTCAATTCGCTTTCAGCCTCCTGACGACAATTCAGTAAGGGATGATTGTGCACACGCTTAAACGAAGACACATGTACATTCTCTTCAACACACACACACACACACACACACACACACACACACTATATATATATATATATATATATATATATATATATATATATATATATATATATATATATATATATATATATATATATATATATATATATATATGTGTGTGTGTGTGTGTGTGTATAACATGTGTGTATATTACAAGAACAATCTCCAAATAGAAAATGTCATATTTCTCCAGATTCCGTAAAGAAAGATCTGCCACCCTTTTGTAATACAAAGAAGGTTCCCCTCTCTCCTTTCATCTGATATACAGTTTTAGCTACCGAACAGCCATAGTCTCTCCCCTTCAGATGGTGCTGCGGGAATACTTTTGGAAAAGTGAGTAACTCGTTCTGTTGGATTTGCGGAATCTGTGTGTGTGTGTCTGTGTGTTTTTGTGTAACTGAACTCACTTTACCCATTGTTTATAATTTTATTACTTATGCTTTTGTGTACTCATAAAAAAGGCTCCATGTGTTCAAGTTACTGTGTTTCAAGGCAATCCGAAATCCACCATTGCACTTGTTTATTCTACATCTCGCTTAGGATATTTCTCGCTTCATACCATGCAACATTGCATAAGCACTCTAATGACAAATATGTGAACCTCTTTCGTAATTTTTCTGAATTTTTTGCCCTATCCCTGATGGTGAAAGAACGTGCTCAGGATTAGACTGCAGATTTGTTTCATTCTTTTTACGGCAATTTGCAAAGTTCATTATTTTCTTTAACTCTCTGTTGATTTTGTTTCAGTTCACTTCTAAATACGCAATACGTTTTATATTCATTGGGTTGTTTCTAAGTATTGCAGTGGCTTATAAATCAACATTCGCTTATGCATTTTTGTATCCTCTTGAATATGTTTCCATCGGACATTGAATTGTTCTTTTTCCTAATTTCCTTCTTCAACAAATAATTATGTTTTCTTCAGTTTCTGTTGTATGCACATTCATTTATATTTACCAAATTTTGGAGCTTCATTTTCATATTGTTTAATTTTCCTCTTGGCATCCTCTCTTAAGGATAATCCAATCCGTGTTCACCCATCTTGATCCATTTATCCTTTGGAATCATAGAAAATATAGGTAATACTTTCCATTCACATTACATCTCTCTCTCTCTCTCTCAGTGTAATTAAGACAGAAGCCGCCATTAATAACAAACCAAGATTAACAGATGCACTGTCTTTGTTATGGCTTTTCGTGTAACGGTATCTCATTTCATGAGAATTCGGGAGAATTCCTTTCCTTGTATTCACTCCTGGAAATTGAGAATTCCTGAGGCAATGGACGTTCCTGTTGCGGTGGGTTTGCGTGCGAAGTTAGTTATAAAAACAGATATGTCTTTCTTGATGCAAGAGGGAATTTTACCTAGCAGAAGGACGTTTTGCGGCTGTTGTAAGAAGTCGTGTGTTAATTAGCGGTAATCTGGCAGCGAATAGGTAATTTTTTCAAATACGTCTATTGTATTTTTTTGTCATAGTTTAATGTTTTTTCAGTGGACTACTCAGGTGCAGTTTGATGGTGTAGGCTAATCGCATTATTTACCTTCATCAACAGTTTCACATCATTTTACGACATATGCGTACAATGCTGACGTTAGTATTTATTAGAACATTAAACCACATGAGAATTTTTATATGGCAAGTTCAGTATCTAACGTAAAATTAAATTCAGCACTTAACCTTTCTTTTATTTTTGTTTCCTCGTGTTTAACCTTTTAGTTTTTTTTTTTTTTTTTTCATTTTCAGAAAATCTGTGTCATTAGTCCAATCTCTCTCTCTCTCTCTCTCTCTCTCTCTCTCTCTCTCTCTCTCTCTCTCTCTCTCTCTCTGTCAGTATGAAGAATATTGACGGACCTTTCACGAAGACTATCCTTGATTAGTAGGCACAGCATATATTTTTTTTTTATTTAAGGTAATTCAGTGTGTCATTACAGGAGATTTGGGGAAACTTTTTTCCTTGTCTTTTTCTTTACTTCTTTGTAGCTTTTTGAGAATATCTGTCTCTAAACAAGATCCTGACTCAACTGGCACGCGGGTAAAATTCAGGGTTCATTTCTTTATTCGAAAAGATTAAATGAGGAAGCTGACATCTTTTTTTTTAGACTGTGGAACATTATATATGAAAGAAATATGTATTTTCTCTGAGAAATAATTCGTTAATTTTCTAAGATTCTCACACATGCAGGTGAATTATCTAGAATTCTCCATGAAAAATAAAAGAAGCCTCTTCAAATAACATGACAATCCATTGCGAAGAACATAATGGAAATTCTTGATGAGCAAAATCCGTATTTATTTTCTGGAAATAAAAAGCATCTACAACAGCGGAAATACTAATGTTAACAATACGTCATTTGCAGGTAGTTTCCCGCATTAGAAAAATGGACTGGCGAGAACAAAGGTAAATCTTTAATGTAGTAAACTTATTTTTACCCATAACAACATATGAAATATATTTTGTGAAAATACGAAACTTAAATTACATATTTCTTTCTGAAGAGGAAAGAGAATTTTTACTTCAGACCATAAGAGAAATATACATTTGCAAAACAATAAAAAAATGTTTTCAGGGTATTCAAGTTTTTAAAACTATGAACCAAATGTTTAAAACCTTGGTTGATTTATTAATCCGTTAAGAGCCATTAACAAAGTACAGATTAATACGATGACAAATTTCCAAGATTTATTGAAGAGAGAATTGTTTCGAAGAAATGTGTCACTCATTAAATTACCTGACATAACAGGGGTTTTTATTCTATTATCATTTTTACTAAAATCGTTTTCGCATCTCAATAAAGTCAAGAGATACGTTGTTAAATGGAAAAACAAGTGAATGACAAACTGAATGAAGTTGTAAAATGAATGATTAAATGAAAATAAAATTATACGTATATTTATAAGTTCGCTGTCGAAATGCAGGTTGCTTTGGAATAATAATTTCCGCTAATTAAACTCATAACTAATTATTCCTCTTTTAGTAAGAACTGATTTTTTCTCAAACAAAACAAGTACAAGTGCCTAGCTCTTTTAGATTCTCGTGTCTAGAGAATGGTGCTCCGATTGAGAATTGTCCTCATATTACTCCTTGGAGGAAGCCCGATTCTCGAAGTAGGGACCGTAACCAAAAACCTTAAATAAAACAAAATTCCTGTCTTTCAAGTATGAGGAGAATTATTTCCAGTAGGTCACTACTCTGACACTGCTTTCATTTCGGTTTCAGTACAATTCCCGATCTTGGGAGGTGTCTGTATGATTATCTTGGGAGGTGTCTGTATGATTAAACCTCAATAAATCTTTACACGACAGATGACTTAGTGTTAGTGTTTCACTACTGTAGCGAAAGTTTTCTGCACTGGGGTTTACTGCTATTCAGCAGATTAAGTGGAATTGCAACCGCCTGTTACGAGAAACGGCTGTATACGGAAATAATTAGAAATATATGTGTATGTGCGCTCGTGTGTGTAGGTGTTATTTTTAAATACAAACATTCAACACAAATTGTAAATTCCTAATGCCAGATTATTATAAGATGTGTGTGTGTGCGTATGTGTGAGAGAGAGAGAGAGAGAGAGAGAGAGAGAGAGAGAGAGAGAGAGAGAGAGAGAGAGAGAATTTAATTCTGTAACCAAATGCGGTCTTTTAGAGTTAAACGCTCGTGGATGTATTGGCTAGAGCCGTTACATCCCTTCCATCTCAAAGGGTAAATTGAACTTTTTGTAACTGATGCAGCTTTTGTGACCTGGAAATCCCCACCAACTCTGGTTTTTTTATCTCTCCAAATGGAAAAAATGAACATTATTTAACGGGCATTTAAACAGCATTATGGAAATTATGACCAATTATCTCTGTGGAGACTTTTACATTTGCAAGGTCCTCACACTTGACTAGTTTCTGATAATAGTTTATCGCCTTGGTATACGACTATATCTTTGAAATTCAGGTTTGGCTTGATCGTGTATCGTTGCAAACGCGATGGAAGTGCAAAGTTAGATCTATAATTTTGGCTTCCAAAAACCACCATATTACACGTAGCTGACATTATTATTATTATTATTATTATTATTATTATTATTATTATTATTATTATTATTATTAATAGGTTTGAGTTCGACTATATGACAACTTTACTTAATAAATACCACATGTCACATAAGCAAACAGGACGTGTCATTGGGCCTTAAAAAGCACCATACCATATAGCATAAAAACGAGGTCATTAAGGTCAGGTAACTAAGGTCTTCTTTATGCCTACCTCTAACCTATGCTAAGGGCTCGGTTGCCTTGAGGCGTGTTCTCCAACCATTCCTATCGAAAGCACCTCCTCCACTAAACCCTTCTTCTCCAAATCCTCCTTCACTTGTTATTACATCTAATCCTTTGCCTCCCTCTTGAAATCCCACCCCTAACAGGTTCAATCCAAGCCCTCCTCACTCCGCTCTCCTCACCCATCCGTACCACATGCCCAAACCATCTCTATCTCGACTGTCTTATCATATGAGTAATCTTGACCAACCCGGAACTCCTCCTGTCTTCATTTCCCAGCCTCTCACGCACTAAGATCCTTGAAATCTACCCCAAAATCCTCATTTCTGTTCGCTCCAGCTTCTTTTCAACCTCCCTTCCTAATGCCCATAGGATAAGTTAGATCAGATAAGGTAAAGTTTGAAATGCCCCCTTGTAATTGGCTTTGTCACTAGGATACAAACGATAATATGATTATATCACTCAGACAAATATCACATTAGTTGGTATATGTAGAAATATATATGATGGTCACGTGAGTAATAAACTAATATCTATGAAGACCCCACAAACTGCTAACATTAATCGCTAATGAGAGTCACCTGAATAATTAATCAGGATGTTCCCATATTAAACTATTAAGCACTCAGTATTAAAAAAAATGAAAGGCAGAATGAAGAACACCGCGGCCATGCACTTCAAAGGGTTACCTCGTTCTGTGATACTTTAATTTCTCACTGAGACGAAATTTTCTGTTTGAAATATTTGAATGATGGTCATTTGGGCGTGATTTTCACAGAGATTATGTGGGGAGATAAATTACGTATTTATCGATAAAAATAAGGAAACTTGCTTTGCATTTTATTTCGATTATTGATGTTGCAAGGTGCTCCAAACACTCATGGTCACTTCTTGGGAATGTTGGTGTAACATTAGCTGCCTTAACTTGAGAATTGCCCATGGCAAAACAACCCTTTATCAGGCTGGTAGTACCATAATCCCTTCCAATGGTCTCTCTTCTCTTTTGATAAATTACTTTCATAACTAAACTGGGTCATCCGAGATTGACACAAGAGGAACAAACATTAGCCTTCTAGCTGGACCTTCTAATCTTAAAGAAAGGATGGTGATTTATGGTAGGCTGCAGGGAAGACCTTATCTATGCCCGATAAGATCTGGTGTGCAAGGGAAGCTTGAAACGAATTAAAGTATTTCTTTTTATGATTTACGGTGCCTTAGGACACTTTAGCATTGAGTGCCTAGGGGCCCCAGCCAGGTTAGATCCAGGTATAACTAGGTTAGGGAAGGTGGGGTAATGTACAGTTATTATTACACATCCATGTAAATTACTGTGATCGGCCAGGTTAAGGGGGTGGGGCTGGCAGGGGGAGGCGAAACTCCCCTGTACAGGCAAGGACCCGGTACCACAGTATAGGTTAGATTAGAAGAGGTGAGGTCAGGAGATACCCCTGTAAATTAACCTAGCTACATCTCTATCGTTTATGTGTCCTACAACTGATACTGATTTTATACAATATATACAGTATATATATATATATATATATATATATATATATATATATATATATATATATATATATATATATATATATATATATATATATATATATATATATATAAATATATGTATACATATGGATGAAGGTATGTATATGCATTATCATACAAAAGGGTATTATACCTGGCACAAAAGATCAGCACTCACAAGACTAAATATGAATTATCATTTTCTGACCACTTCTCTCAGCTGATCAAAATAAACTGTTTTCCTTTTTCTTAATTTTTTTTTTTTTTTGCTCTGAATGTAATCGTCGGTAATGCCGAACGAGTGCCTTTTTATCTTTTTGCTTATTTGTGTTATTTTATTTTCCCAGTATTTGTTGGCATATGATGAACAGCCTTGATAATCGGATCAGCTCTGTGCAAAAAGAACCCAAGCCTTTTTTTTCATAAATATAAATTTATACATTTTGTCATGAGTTAAATGTTGCATAATGAACAAAAGAGTTTATGTGATTGCTTATTTAGAAATAACACAAGCAAATTAAAAATCCTGATCGAATGATTTTGCTGTCTTTTATACTATTTTTTGTTTTGTTTGGCAAGGGGAAAAGTATATAATATATGCATTCCAAAACGATATACTGGGCATTCTCTCAATAATTACTTCGTAGAATTAAATTCATGGCTGTTTTCAAACTGAATTTGCATGTGTGAGGCTTTTGAAAGAGGCAGAACCCTACATACATACATGCATACATACATACATTAGTTAGTAACAATTTTTAAAATTCGGGTCTAGCATACTGTCATGTATAACTGGTAGTATTATACGTATTTACAACAATTCCATCCCGTTCTCAGAATTTTCGAATCGCAGTTGAACAACATAGTCATTTGTGACAAAAGAAAAAAAAATGTTTAATCACATCTACGAGATACGAATGTTCTGCTAACCATAATTCAAGCTTACTGCTTTCATCTCTCTTTTTGTATAAAACATGGATATGTTTATTTTTTGAGTACATGAATTTGGCAGAAACATACTTCACCCCTAAAGGCAAATAAGCGACAGTACCACATTTATTTGAAAGAATCTCAGGTATGAATAGAATTCATAACCGAGTCATTTCAAATTAAATTTCATGTAAATCTTTTCCCGAAAATCAGTCCGTTGTTTTCTACGCAATCTTTTAAAAAGAAAGACAAACCAAATAACACTAGAGCTAAATGGAAGGCGTAACCTCCTCAACGGGAGCAATAATTACTGGTAAAAGGGCCTTCCATCTTGATTTCGTACATTGTGAGAGAGACGAAGGCTACCTGATTGAACAAGTGTGATCAATAGAAAAGAAAAGAATTTGAGACAGTAATCAAAATAATCGCTTTTAATACAAAGCTATTATTACAGCAATCATCAGAAATTAACTATAAAGAATAGTCGCTACAGCCCAGAAGAAAGCAAAATGCGTTGTGTGTGAAGAATCAGAAATGCAAACTGATAACTAAAGATGAAGTGTAAAAAAATTAAATGAGAAAGGATGAGGAATGGATAGAAATAGAATATTCAAGAAATTACTAAAAGACAAATGAACAAGGATGACGGCCATTATAAGGAATCTCAGTGAAAATGTGAGCGTCTTTCATGCAAAAAATATCGAATCCTGGTCTTCACTTGCAAGGTCTAGACAGTATACTCACTAGACCTTGTTCACTTGGAGGTCTCAACCATAAGCGAGCGGAGGCCAGAAGGATCCAGGCCTTGATTAATGAGTGTGTATTTGAAAATCACCAGGATCATTAGTCGCAGGACAATCTGATCACACTGCAAGATTCAGCGAGAGAGTGAAGAAGCGTTCGGTGTGAGCTGTACCGGGGGTCAGTTAGCAGAAGGCAAAAAAATAAATAAATAAATAAATAAATAAATAAGTAATAAATAAGTAAATAAATAAATAAACCGCAGCCTCGTTCTGCGCCCTTACGAAATCTTATCTAAGCAGTCTTTAAAGTCAGTCTGAAGACGTCATTTAGATAGTTCCGATAAGAATGAATCAATCAAGTAAATACTAATAATTTAATTAGGTACTATAACTTCTTAATTAAAAAAAAAAATTAAGAAAGTGTGCGTAAAATTCTCTTGTATAAACCGAATGAATAGATATCCGTTTTACGAACGAGAAACAATAGCTAATAAAACTAAAAAAAACCTTGCAAGTGACAAGTTAGTAATTGAAATATGCTCTATGCTAGGATCTTAATAACTACTTAGGCAATTTTTATAAGGTTCGTTTTTTTATGAATGTTTTATATGACCTTTTATCGACATATTTCTTCGATCAGTCCGCCGTTTCAAATAATTTTCTTATTAGTATCATTTCAGAGGTGAATAGAATTTGTTTATTGCAGTGCGTTCAACACAGCGAAACAATGAAAATCAAAGGTCGCACACGAGCTCAATTTAGCGAAACAAAAGTGTATAGGATCTTCGCCCAACCTAAAGTAATAGATATTTTTTTTTTCGCACCATGCAAACCTTCGATAAATTAGCGTTGCATTAACATAGTTTATTGTTAATTTTGTCAGCCATTATACACTACAGATAATACAGTGATTTTTTACTGTTTGACTGTATTGTATGTGCATTTTTAAAACTCGTTTTATTTGTTAACTCGGTAATTGTTCTCATATAATAGCATGAGATTCAGATAAATGTTCATTTTACCTTTACCTAATATTCTGCTATAATTACTGATATTCATGAGACAATGAGTGTACATAATGTACTTTGAATAGTTGAGTATGAAGCATTTGCAAATTATTTAAACTTTGCCGTCATTTTAAGAGCACAGGTGAACATTTTGCTGGTTCATAAAAGTAAACGAAGAAAAAATGAGCATTTGGTGAAAGGGAAAAAACAGGACCGATTAAAAGTGTCTTATGCCCACTCTCCACTTGAAGGTTAAAACTGATAGTTTCGGCGTTATGTGAAAGATGGAGGCGGGAGAGAACAGCTTATCCCTGTTTTATCCGAAGAAAAGAAGACGCGGATTCATTCCCACCCCGGATGATTCACATGAGCCAGTCTCCGATGTGAGCTAGTATATGAAGGAGATAAATTTATGAAATAACAAAAGAAATTATCTCTCCTCTGCGGCTAAGCCAATGCTGTATCTTTCCCTAAATTTATCTTTCATACATTGGTTATAGTCAGGATTTATCTCCTTCCTCGTCGGCTGAATGATTATGCGTTTTATTGTATCACTTTTGCCCTGGACTTCTTCGCACCATCAGTTTCTTATTTGATATACTGTTATAAGTGTTTTTTTCGTAGAAATTTTCTATTATATTGCGTAAAAAAAATAATGATCGTTTTCAGGGGACTCCGAGGTAGTGTGGGAAATAAGATATTAATAGTTCATGTCTGTACCTCAGATGTCCTTGAACCCGTTTATCTCATATTAACTCGAATACAATATCTTTTTTTTTTTTCAGAATCGTTTGTATACTGATTTGGAATGCAAGGTTTCCAAATCTCAAATAGGTATTTCAAAATTATAAAGACCTCCAAGAAATCGAGGTCTGATCGGTGTGGCCATGTTTTATGATAAAACATCATATAAAGCAATGATTGCGCCAATAGAATAACGTTTTTTTTTTCGAAGTTTTAATGAATAATGTATCATAGCAGACAGAATCTCTTTTTGTTAACAATTTCCATTGTAAATTCTAATTTGTATAAGGATGTGCTGTATTTGTGAAAATATTGTTAATAAAAGATCATTTGTAAATCTTCCTTACACAATCTGTAACTAAGGGAATTTATTTTCTGACGCTGATCAATAGACAAGAGATTTTTATGCTTCTGATTCCAATGGTATGTATGGACACAGCACCAAAGTAATACAGTTAAATATCTGACATAATAGTTATAGTTGAATTGTTCCGACTGATTTTTATTGCGTCAAATGATCATCGTAGTAATGGAATTCAGCTACTACTCTTTTAAAATGTTCCCTTATCGGGGATGCTCCTTTTACACCATCTTAATTTATGTCAACTATTACACAGTCCATCCTTTTCAGGGGATTTTTTGCCCTGAGATATCAACAAAAATTCAGGTACCATAAATTTTTGCTAAATCATGCAGCCTCCTTGTAAATTGCCACTGGATTAAGAAATAGATATACGTATTAAGTAATGTATACCGAAGCAACATTCAGTTTTTAATCTATAACCCCATGCCAAAACTTGAAATTAGTAAAATGAAGAAATGTAGATAATTTGTTTTAAATGAAAAAGAGCAATTACAAAATTAGTATATAGCACTTGAGTTCTACCTAAGTAAGTGCTTTTCATGATCAAATGAAAGACAGCTACAATATTATCCTCGTGTAATTCCGATACAACTAAATATTCTACTAAAGTTTTAGATCTGGGCAGAAAATTGATATGAACTTCGCATTTAAGGAATGGAGAGGCCGCTTGGACCAAGGTCACTCTTCTGATTGCTGTTTTCTCTATCTCTCTTTCTTATGGAAAGAAGCGTCACTAAACCAAATGTGCTCTTAAACCACTTTGGAGTAATTTTTTTTTCTTTCTAACAACGAGCGTACCCATTCATGATTTTCTGAGTCTTTTCACCGTCATTATCTAGTGAAGCTGCAATACTATGCTGCTACGCAAATTCTGCAAGTTTCTATGCGATTTCTTACCGATATTAGAATTTTGTATTTTAAAATCTCTGTGTACCATGCTTACTCTTCCTCATTATTATGTTCACAGTTAAAGGGATCTGATGACTACTTTTTTTCTCGTTTTTGTGGCTGAAACGTTTCACTTAAATATGTGGAACTTGGGCAAAATTACCAACACTTGTACACTAGAGGTCATTACACATCATTACAAAAGCACTGAATCTAGAGGTTGGAATCAGGAGCACAGCGTAATATCCCTTTGAACATCTTAGCTAATAACTTCTTCTCATTATTATAATAGGAGATCTCCTCTTAACAATGACGAGATGTAGGAGTAAGGTATGAAAAGACTAATTCTTGAAATCTTCAGTTTACTCGAGTCAGGCAGGTAAAATATAGTTTTTAAAATCTAATCTCTCTCTCTCTCTCTCTCTCTCTCTCTCTCTCACATTATTCCGTGTTGCTTATTTAACAAACTCGTAGTTCTGTGTCTGTGTAACAAACAATATTTATATTCATTTAATAATATACATGAACATTTATCAGCCCATTCAGTCATATTCTTATCAAGCTATTTATAAAATACTTAAAGGTTGATATTATGTAGCTCACTTAGTCCAAGTCGTTTGGATAATTTATGCTGAACGTCTTTTGCCTCTTCTATTCAGATTTGGCGTTTGTAATTAGATGTTCACTCAATTAAATATCGCTGAAGAAACCACCAAACTCTAAGGCTGGGTAAAATGGTACTAAAATATTTTGTTTTGATGTTATAAATATGCAGAAGATACATTACATGTTTTATATGAAACCCGCATTTTTAGACTAAAAAAAATTTGACTGACAAACCACTCAATTCTAGATGCAATAAACATTTGTTATTCCGAGTATTTCGGCACATCTCTAGTTTAATATCGCATATATCTTACATTCAACGTTTTGACTATGTGGCTGAAGAGGCCACTTACAAAGCGATACGATTTTTTTTTTTTTTTTTGCACCTTTCTACCTGACAGAATGAGGCCCTTATCGTCTTAAAATTGGATGGCTAAAATCCTTTTGCTTTTAGCCATCCAATTTTCATCTGCTTCGTGATGAAGATTATTACTTAAATAACAGAACATAAACGACTGGTAAGATATAGCTTTCAGACTTGGGGCGGTTTTTAAACTCCATTATCGAGTGCTTTTTGAATTAGAAATCAAGTGCGCCAGGTTAGAAAAGGCCGAGTAATTGTGCTTGAAATAAAACACGTAAAAAATGCGCCGAAGTTTCTTCGGTGCAATCGAATTTTCTGTACAGCCGCGGTCCGTGAAACTCAGCCACCGTCCGGTGGTGGCCTCAGCCACAGCCCATGAAATTCTTAGCCGAGGCCCATGAAACTAGGCTACGGTCCGGTGGTGGCCTGTGTTGTTGGTATCTATGGTGTTGCCAGAAGTATGATTATGACTAGTTTTAACCTTAAATAAAATAAAAACTACTTAGGCTAGAGGGTTGCAATTCGATATGTTTGATGATTGGAGGGTGGATGATCAACGTACCAATTTGTAGCCCTCTCGCCTAAGTAGTTTTTAAGATCTGAGGGCGGACAGAAAAAGTGCGGACAGAAAAGTGCGGAGGAACAGACGAAGCCGGCACAATAGTTTTCTTTTACAGAAAACTAAAAATGCTAGATTTATTAGGCATTTTGCACGAGAAAATAGTTCACATCTCAGTTGATTATCCGCGACAAAAGTGATATAACATCCGATTACCTTTTTTTTCGAAAAAAGTCCTTTAAATATATTTTATACTTATGTTTGTGGGCCTATGGCGTTTAGACGGTTTGCTAAATAAGGGTGGGATATATTTTAATAGTACCCAATTGTTGAAAATATCAGTTTCAAGAGTGTGTTCATAGAAATATTACAGAAAGGAGAAAATGCTGAATAAAATATTGTGCTGAATTTAAGTTTAAACCAGGTTAGAGACAACAAAAAGCGAGTTCTCCTTAAACAAGGGATAATAGAGACAATTCTGAATGTTGCTTGTTGGAAGATTGGGTCTGCCGCCATACAGAGTACTGGAGCCAATTCTGAATGCAATTTAATTGCGGCAAAGTGGTTATATATATATATATATATATATATATATATATATATATATATATATATATATATATATATATATATATATATATATATATAAATATATATATATATATATATATATATATATATATATATTTATTTATATATAAATATAAATATATATATATATATATATATATATATATATATATATATATATATATATATAGATATATAGATATGATATATAATCAATTTTATGATTATAATCGTGAATCATTTATCACACATGACCACAGTTGAAAAATAAGAGACACGTGGTGTAAGTCCTGACCGGCTTGAAAATAAAGTCGAAACTGGTAAGGACCTACACCCCGTCTCTTATTTTTCACCTGTGGTAATGTGTGATATATATATATATATATATATATATATATATATATATATATATATATATATATATATATATATATATATATATATATATATATATATATATATATATATATATATATATATATATATACACACATTATACAGATCGTTGGATGAAGTGCGATATAGTATCAATACTATGATGAATGACACAATTAAGATATCTCCAGCAGAAGCTTTGTATGGGTACAAGTTGAAAGGACCTTTTGATTTGTTACCAGAGCGAGTTCAAGGTGATGTTACGGTCACTTCGTTGATAAATACAGCGAGAAAAGATTTGCACTTATCAGTAAAGAACTTGAACTTAGTTCGCGCGCAATGGTAGAGAAAGTAACGCGAAATCGAGGGGGTAGCTTTTTCGATGGGTGATAGAGTGTTTGTTAAAGTGAATGTTCGGAATGATCTGAATTATAAATTAAGTCCGAAGTTCCCCGGACCTTTTGAGATTGTAGAGATCAAAAGAGGGAATAGATTTGTAGTTAAAGATGTAAATACTGGAGTGACGAAATTGACTCATATTTCAAAGTTGAAGAAAGTTGGGATGTAATGGAACATTTGTATATAGTCATGTAATGGGACATTTGTATATAGTTAGAGGGATAAATGGGTTAATATTTGTATATATATGATATTTATTTGTTTTTTTTTGTCTCTTGTTCATTTTAGATGTTGAAGTTCTTAATCATTTGTTTTCGAATGATTTTGGGAATTGAGACAGGGGCTAATTTCATACGAGATTTGACCGGTGTGTTAGTGTGTTAGTGTGTTATTGTGTTATGGTGTTATGATGAGTTTTATCATCTGACGCAATATGTGTGTTGTTTAGGATTGTTTTTTTTGGGGGGGAGGTATTTAGTATATCGGACCGTACAAGTCTGATCTCTTTTTTTCGGGTTGGGATATCGAATTTGAGTATTTGGAATTTTTTTTCAGTTTTTTTTTTAAATGAAGGGAGCTGTATTGTGAGTAATTGTAGTTGTTAAGATCATGGGAGCGATTGCCATTACGTCAATTGCTATTTTGTTGAGAATTAGTCAGGTGTTGCGAAATATTTGCTAACCGGAGTAGAACTTTCATGTCTTTTACGAGATATGATACCTTTTAGTGTTTGGATAGGATTCTCGAGTATTTTTTTTCTGTTGGATAGAATTTTTTTTTTTTTATGAGTGAGTTCCGTAGAGTTGTTGTGCTTAATAGTGAGTTGACTGTGGATATTCCGGATACACACTTGGAATTAGTTCACATTAAGAGTGTTTGACTTTTGCATTAGTAGTTTTGTTTGGTTCAGTAACATGAAACCTTTTTGTTATTAGACCTTTTTCGAGTGTTTTTGGAGACTCAGTAGTGACATGGGATAGATTAGAGACCATGTTCATTTTGGGAGATCAATATCAAGGTTCGGGAGTTGATTATACGACAAGTTGTACTTTAGTTAGAGAGAAGTATGTGTGTGACAGTAGTATTTTCCAGTTGCGAGTTGTATCTGTGGGTGGTTGTGAATTATCATTAGTTCATGGACAGACTCCGACAGAATGTGACTTTAGACAGTTCCTGCGAGATTACCACATTGAGTCCACCAGTACCCTTACTGCCGTGTTTTGCAAGGAGTGTGCAGTTACAATGATGTGCCAGAACAACAAGTCGACATCATTCGTTCTTCAAGGATCCAAGCTGTTCGACTCATCCTGCAGAATCCTGTCTACGGACTTTCTTGTACTTAGCCATGCTGTATTCAACAGTTCCGAGAAGATAATTATGCGTCATACGCATAACGAGCATTTGGTAGTGGCGGTACCTACAACCAAGGTGCCAATGACTGTTCCACCGTTGGAAGACATCGACGATCCCGTGATGTTCGAGTATCAGGAATATATTATGCCGACAATTTTAATTGTCTTAATAGCTATATTACTGATAATTCTTGTTATGGGGGGTAGTAAAGCTTATTTGTGTTTGTTAGATTACATGTAAAGGCTCTAAGAACACAACCCCAGTGACTTTGGAAGTGCGTCAAGAGAGCAGTCCTTAAAGCTGCAGTGCAGTAGACATTGCTAATTGAGCATAGCCCTATCTGTTATGTTTTATACATATGCTTTTATTTTTAGTTCGCCATTAAGAGAGCGAGACGCTCTTATGGGGTGGCCGAGCTCTATTTAAAGGACACATATATGCATTTCATAGCTTCAATGCTTTAAGATGTTATCGTGGAAAGTTCGGTGCGAGATGGTACTGATGGAAGTCGTCAGTTGCAAAATCTTTGTATTCAGCAAATAGTTTGATTCCTCAGCTCTCTGCGCGAGAAGCTCAGCAATATTGGAGATCAGGTGATCTCCCAAGCGCTATGTATGTTCGTGAGTACGTGCGTTACTTTGATCTAGATTATGCCAAAATCTGCCCTAAAAGTGAGTTTGATCGTTCATTAACGTGATAGAACTGCAGTTGTCCAGTCATAGCTTTGGAGTGGTTCCAGGCTTTGAAAATCGGCAGATAAGATGTTTGTGGACTTTGGGTTTTGATAAAAAGGACACGCAAGTCAGTTGCGATGTCAATCTCTTTATGTGGTAGACTGTTTTTTTTTACATGACTTTTAGTTATTGATTTGGGAGTATGTGAGATTTTTGGGTATTTCCAGGCTATTAGCCATAATGAGACTTCTTTAGTCAGAAGTGCTTTGCAGTTTAGAGTTTAGTTATCTGACTCGATAATTCATTTATTATGCATTTTAATCTTTGCTTTGTTTATTAATTTCTTGTTGGGTTATTTGAATAATAAACCTATTTTTGTAGGAACGATTGTGTTTCTTTAAATAGTCCATTTAATTACTTGTGAGAATGAGAGAGATCGGGTGGATGAGTTTCGGAGAACGATGAGAGAGAGAGAGAGAGAGAGAGAGAGAGAGAGAGAGAGAGAGAGAGAGAGAGGGGAAAAAAATGCAAGTGTGATCAGGGTTGAACCTTCATACGTCTTTTTCCTGAAGTAGATCGCTAAGATCACGCTACGTACACTTTCAAAAAAAGTGTTGATCTGTTCCCTGTAACATATATACTGTATATATATACTTCGTCTTTGAAGAACTATGTGCTGGCCTGTCAGAAACACATCCACCCCAGGTGCATTTGTGTCGATGTTGGAGGTTTACACACTAGATACAACGGGTATCTGAAGCATGCATTTGTGCGTTTCTGATCATGGCTTAAGTGCATGGAGACAGTGTGAGTTCGTATGTGTGTTGCGCTCTCTAATGGTATATTATCAGAAGAACAGACAATCAAGGGAGGACTTCGGTTTTGGTGGTTGGGTGTGATTTGTCGTGTGCAATGTTTAAGAACCACCACCGTGAAAAATACCTTATCTGCGGCCATAGAAAATTGAGTACCATAACTCATGAACGCTTTTAACTTTTCCAGTCATTATGTGGAAATACCCAGTTGTGCGGCAGTGAAATTCCTCTGTCTTCAGTACGAATTTTCCCATTCTGTTCTCCATTGTACATTTTTCCGTTTTGAATATTGATGTCTTGTAAAACCATTTCAGGTTTTAATGCATGATATGTTTCTTTTAACAGGAATTTTAGGTTCGTCCTGTGAGGACGAATATTTTGGAAGTGGTGTTTATTCTTTTACATACTATATGACATTTATTGTGGTCTAGAGTAATTATGACCTTTTCATATTGTTTGGTGACCAGGATGGTAGTCACTAGTATTGGTTGGTCTAGAATCACTAATCTGAATGTTTGAGAATCAAAGTTTCCTCTGGTGATGATTTCCATTTACAGGGGGTGGAATTCACTCTGTTTTATGATCATAGTTTTTGCTGAATTACCTTCATTAAATTTGCAAATAAAGTCTAGTTTTGTAGATCAGTGTTTAATTCCAGTAGGTCTTTGTTTAAAGACAGATTGAGTGAGAGGAGTCGACGGGAGAGAAGGAATTTGCTGACCCAGGATGGGCCGCCGTTACCAGAGAATCTTAGGACAGTAAGACGACTGATGCTGTTCTTGAAACAGGTACAGCAATAGAATATGTCCCTATTTGACCTGGGGATAGGGTCTTTAACAAACACACACAAATATGTATATATATATATATATATATATATATATATATATATATATATATATATATATATATATATATATATATATATATATATATATATATATATATATATATATATATATATATATATATATATATATATATATATATATATATATATATATATATATATATATATATATATATATATATATAATATAAATACACTCAGCACTACTTTATTTCACGTCTTTTCCCTCTTCGGGGAAATGACCAATCAGTAAGCTCAGTTTGCTTTTATTTTTTATTTTGCCATGACCTGAAAGGTTCCAAGTAGTTAATATTCCAACCCCTTTTTTACCTCTTATCCTTCGACCTGTTACTGCTGGCCAGATTCTTTCAGAAAACTCCTATTTGGCAAGCACGGCCCAGGTGAAGCAAGGATCGGACCGACATGTGACGAGGGATTTCCTGCTTAGCTCCTTGACCTCTGTCCCGAGACGACTTGTGTGTGAGAGACATTGTTGGATTTATTGGAAGGCAGATCAACACTCCGTTCCTTGGTCCTCGAAGACAGCCGCTTGGCTCTATTTTGTTACTAGAATTATTTGACCCGATAAGAATTTGTCTGATCTGAATTTGGCCTGCATTGCAGTCCATTTTCTCCATCTTAAGTGTTTCATCTAAGACTTTCCTCCCTCAAATCTCCCTTGCTCTAAATCTCGATTCACCCCTTTTGAACAAATGATCTTTTCCGTCATCCCTTCTCGTCATTGGTAAACTGTGAGTAACGTAATTTTCCTTGAAGTGCAATTAGTGATTAACTTGATACACGACCCTAAGTCCAATTATAATTGTTAAGTTCATCCCTTAGCCTTCAGCTAACCTAGGCCACTTGAAACATTTCTATTTTGTGCATACTTGTTATAATTAATCTCGGCATCTCTCAATTTGCAGAGAGGCGTCCGTAAGGCTGCACTGTAATCCCAAGCGCCATTTTGAGGGCGCTGCACACTGCACACTGTTCCATTGTCGAATTCTGCATTCTCGCCCCAGAAGAGGGCCAGTGAATTAAATTAATGACACCCATTTATGTTCATTTTGTAAATCTTTGCTTTGCGTTTCCGAGTATTGTAAATAGAGTAATTAAATTGTTCTCTTAGTCTGCTTTATGCTTCAATACAGTAATTATTTAACACTCATTTTGTTTTATGATTATTTGGGTCCTTGTACAAGGCCAGTAAGCAACAAGGTAAGCAAATAAAAACCTCAAAACAACCTATAATCATAATATCTATATATATGTATATATAGATATTATGATTATTTATATAAAGACATGAATAAGAAAAATTATTGGCTGAATGGTAAAGAAAATAAAATGGTCTAGAAAAGGGATGGAGTATGGATCTTTGAATAAATGATGAAAACTAAACACGATGTATGAAGAATTTCTTACTGCCTATTCATGAAGGGGATAATTTGAAGAGCTCTTTAATATACGATAAAGAGGTAAATAACTATATAGGCTAGTGAAGAGTTGGAAATCTGAATTTTTTTATAACAAGATACGATGGTCAACAAAAGCATATAAGGAGGCACGTGTCCTGGATGACTGGAGAAGGTATACTGTAAAGTAGCTAAGCCACTGGTGGAAAGGGATGCTTCGCGATATGGTTGGCATTAGAACAGTGTTTGCGTATTTTTTTTTTTTTTAAGGATTAAGGTGCTAGTTGTCAAACTTTTTTTTAGAGGATAAATATAATTTTCGCATGTAAACAGGAGTATATAACTAATGAGAGAGAGAGAGAGAGAGAGAGAGAGAGAGATCCTTTTCCTAGGGGCCCCATCTCAAGTAATCTTATTTTCTTGAATGCTGAATTGTTTACGAGGCCGCTGGGCGAAATCATTTCGTAACTTACAGCCTCTTACCCACCAGCAAAAGCCTAATAAGCAGAGACGTCGACCCCTGACATCTACGGCACCTTTCACCCTGCTTTACGGTCTGCAGTGTTTCCTTACAAGATATACAGTTGCGTGTCATTACAAGCATGTGTCAGTATGACAAAAAATATTGATCAATATGACGGTGATTCGTAAAACTTTCAGAACACAACTCCCTTCCTTTCCTAATGAGAGAGAGAGAGAGAGAGAGAGAGAGAGAGACATGTCAACATGTCAAGTAATTCTTTATTAGTTAATCCAAAAACTCTAGTAAATATTCCAGAGGAAAACTCCCAATTCTGAATTTCTTACTGGTGGCCGTCCGTGTATGGCCTTTCGGAGAGAGCATCGCCATAAGCAGCAACTTGGGGTGATTTTGTATCCCCTGTTGCCGAGTAAATTCGTCCTTATTGGTCGTCAAGGCCGCGGAAAGAATAGCGGTTTCAGTGATAAAATACGTCATTATGCCCCACTTACTACACATGATTCATTTCGATTCTGACATGAAAAGGATTGTGAGTTCTGTTATTTCGGGACATTTCGTTGTTTCCGCGATTTTTTATGATAATATATTTCTTTGTAAGAGGCACAAAAGTCTGCACCAGCTGAGCTTTTTCGAAGAAAAGACAAACGCTCTCGGGATGTTATTTATTCACCTCAAACGCCATTAAGGCGTTTTACGTGTCATGCTCTAGAAGACTCAAGAGTGTTAAGTATGTTGTACTGAATATTGAGAGGATATAAAGGAAATAGTTAAAATGTTCATGGTTGCAGGTTATCTAAGGAAAAGCGAGAATAAATATTATAAAAGATCTTTCAGAAACGATACTTGTAGCCTGAAGGAAGAGAGACATTTTCAAAGTTTTGAATTAAAGATTATTCTATTCAGTTTTGAAATATGTGATACGATGGTACGGTAGCTGGAGCTATCTGCAGTGAAAACTATTTGCTGAATAATGAAATAAGTCGTTTCTAAGAGGAATAAAGCGCATAAGAAATAATAAACAGGCAAATAATATAAAAAAAGACAGGACGGTGTCCAATCAGAAAATCAAAATCCCGAATCATGGTGGAATTTGGACCGAACCATATGCCTTGGTTGTCTTTAATTGAGGAACCAATGGCCTTAAAGATTTCACAAATAGATGAACTCTTGAAGAACAAGTGATTACTGAGAAGTGAAGGAGATGGATATCGGTTTCATGTAAAGCGAATTTTAATTTTAACTCGTATTTGAGTTCAAGTGCCTATAGTTTAGGGGCTGAGAGTCACGCCAAGGTACAGTGATAAGACATTAAGTAATTTTTTGTTCTTAATTATGTTTTAGGTAAAAATAGCCGTAACAATTTGAGGTTTTCTTCCATTTAAAATTGAATACATATAATTAAAGCTAACACCACCATCGGAAGTTACTCCTAGACGCCTCAGTTATTCACCTTTTTCTGCTACGGCGTTTGACCCATCTTAAAGAAATAATTCATTTGCCCAAGTCTGCAAGAATAGAGGAATTTAGACTAATGGCCTGGTTACTTCTAGGCAGTTAATATGAGTTTGGCAATTTTCATAGTGATGACTGTCCAGTTAATGAAAAATAATGCATACGTTAACTAGCTCTCATCAAAGTGAAAATGACCTGACAAGTTCCCTCAAGTGGCATATGATCATTTTCCTACTTACGAAAGACTGCGTGCTTAACTGGGCTATTTTAGATTCTTAAAGAATCTAGCAATTTTTTCTTACAACAACTTCTCTTTGAGCTACGCTAATAAAAGAACTATTTTCCATAAGGTTGACATTACTCACCGTTTTCTACTACCTGTATAATGTAATTACTATATTAATCGTACTTCGATTGAAAATTATTGACAAGAAGTACTGTAGATTAATAAACAAAATATAAATCAGTAAATAATTAAAGCCACGGTGAAACAGTTTTTAGACCAATTTCGCAATCACAAAACCGCTTTAAATAATCAAACTAAACATATTATATAACTGTGATCATGTGAAAAAATATGAACAAAAGTACAGACACCATATGAAATGAATTCGAAAGTTAATAACAAAACAAATCACCAGTTGGATGATCGCTGTTATTAAAAAATTTTTTACGGAAAAGTTTGATAGACATTGCGCATCAATAACTCTAAACAATTACCACCACGCCAAACTACACTGTCAAATATCACAGAAAATCAATACTCCACAAACGTAATTATATGCAGTATAACAGATGAACTCATGACGCATATTTGCAATTAATACAAATATAGATTTGATCGTTTGTGTGAACAGATTCGTGCTAAGCAATTTGAGAAAACGATGAACTGTGACCAAAGGAATACCGTCGAGTTAACGACATACTTTTGACCAGAAGAATAATAAAAATGAGAAATAAAGTGAAAGCTGAAGGACAAACATGATAGAACATATTGCAAGACAAGGCGACATTAGTATTTGATTACTACCGAAAACAACGATACGGTTTTCAATTAGTATTAACAATAACATAAGTTCTGAAATAATATCAAAGAAAACTTGCATTAGTAGCATAAGATTTTCTGATTCTAGTAATATTCATTGGAACCATATCAAGTGCATAAGTTTAAAATTACTTTAAAAAATAAATCTATGAATAAATGATACAAATATATAAAACATAAAACAGATAGACTATGTTTCATGAAGAGAGGAGTGCACTGAAATAAATCGCGATAACGGAAATTAAAAGAAGTTACAGGAACAGTAAAGAATGACAGGGACAGTAAACTCAGACACTGAAAATAACCGCAGAAAGTAAGAAGGGTATTTTGAAAATTGTTAATCTGGATGTTTCGTGTCCATGAAAAGAAACCAGAAACAAATTTCACGTATAATACCAACTGGAACGTAGATGTTGGTTGATTTTTTTGTTAATATTAATAAGAATAATGATAATACTGCCGGTATCAGTATTATCGCATAAGTTTAATGAAAACTGACATTAAAAAGCCCGCCAAAAATGATAAAGACCTCAGCTCGAAGGACCAACAAAGACAGTGACCGGCTCTGTTGGCACCCAGCAAGCAGATGTACAGAGAGAACCTGAAATACCTCTCGTTATCAGGTTTCCGACACAAAAGCGAAATACCCAAAAGATTTTAGCAAGATTTCTCCCAAGACAGAAAATGTTTCTAGAAAGAATTTAAAAAAATTCGTGAGCATAGCAGGGTTGGTAGAAAGTGCAGGAAGTGAGAAGAGAGAGAGAGAGAGAGAGAGAGAGAGAGAGAGAGAGAGAGAGAGAGAGAGAGAGAGAGAGAGAGAGAGACTGCAGTGTTTTACCCTCTTGAGACAAAATGACGACTGAATGTGTCTTATTTCTATATGGCTAAGCCGTTTCGCTATTATGTATGTTTTATATAACTTGAGAGAGAGTTATTGCCTTTTCCTAACAATATAACCTGTTTACCTTAAATGCAAACCAAATGTAAATATCATCCACATCACAAGTGAATGAAAGGAATACGAAAAGAAGGCATGACACAACCATCTGGTCCTTACGCTGGGAGATCTGCAAAGAATATAGCCTACTACATACAGACAAGGGATACAGCCAAATATCAAAGAAAGTGTTGGAAAAGAGTACTGTGTGGCTGTAATTTTAAGCACTAACTGATCATGTGCTACACGCCCGAAATCAGACCTAATCCTGTTAATGAAGTCTCTCAGAATGTATATCTGATAGATGGTGCCCATACCAAAGGACACTAGAGTTAAGAAAAACAGGTACGAAAGTGCCCAGATCAAGTAATGGCAATAAGGAGGAAATGTCAACGTGAAGGGGAAGTGGTTCCTATTCTCCTAGGAGCCATAGGAGTAATCCCAGAAGAATCTAGAGGAAACCTGAAAAGGGTTGAATGCGCAAAACTCGAACGACCCTTGCCCAGAAAAGTGTACTGCTGGCCACAGCAAGGATCAGTAGGTGCTGGAATCATAAGAAAATAGGACAGCAGTGCTGATATCCCCAGGAAGCAGGTTACAGCTCGGCATCCAGACTCGCGGATGTAATAAAAAAATGATAAAAAATAATGGTTTTCAGGTTCCCCCCTGGCATTCAAACATTTAATAGGACAGGGGAAATAGAGGAAAAGAAAAGGGCAATGTTCTAGGAATCTTTCCTCTGGAATTCATGTATGACATCAGAAGCTTGTTTTTTTTCTTAAAGTTCAAGATTTCCCTTTATAAGGAAAGACTGTCTATTCACTGCCTTCAAAAACGGATAATCTCTCCTCTTTGGTGAATTATTTTCATTCCAAATCCTACTTCTATTTTTGCTGTTGTAAAACGTTAAATTTACAGCCAGAATCGCAGGCTTTTTTCTTTTTACACCAAGCTTATTTTTAGAACATTTTCCCATCAGAACCTAACATAACCGCGTCATTCTTTATTCATATAACTTTTATTAAAGCCTTCGGGGATATTATGCTGGCCTCCAAAGTTAGCAATGTAATTAAAACTTTTCATAACTAGAATATTCCTTGATATGAATTCTTTTTATTATATATGGAGGTAATATAAAGTCAAGTAGCTGAATAATAAAACAAAACCTCTCGTTAGCGGTGACATTGCTTTAATCTAATAGAGTCTAATTTAACTGCTATCTTTCCCGTTCGTTATTTAGCATTTGTGTGGAGAGTGGAGATGTATATTTTGGGTATACAACGCCCCCTAACATACACACACACACACATATATATATACATATATATGTGTGTGTGTATATATATATATATATATATATATATATATATATATATATATATATATATATATATATATATATATATATATATATATTCTTACGTTTTTCCTGGCGATTTAGTTTGAAATATTCTCGGTGAGACAGGTAGCAACAATTTAAGGTAATTTAGCCTTGTGATTCTGACTTCGGGGGTCCAGGAAAACATAAAAAGAGGAAAACAAGGGAATTTCATATGAGCGTAAGGCTCTTGTTACTGAGGAAAATATTACGTAAAACACGTGGGCAAACTTGCAGGAGTGTATTTACATAAATAACGTTAGTACGGGAAAGAGGAATGCTAGTAGATTATTGATCCTGGAGGGATTCCTGCAGGATGAATGAAACTGGGAATTCCAGACACAGTCCAAGAAGCTTCCACGATATAGGGTCCTCTGAAATGAGAGATATGCACATTATACGCCAGTAATGAAAATAGACCAAAAGAATAATGAATTCGAAGCTGCACTGAGGGTGCCAAGGGGCTTCGGTGAATTGATAATAGCTTAGCACTGCCGACACTCGAGGAGCACGGACATTTGACAAGAGATTCGGTGATTACCGGCTCTCAAGTTAAGTAAATGTTACAAGACAAAAGCATGACTGAATGGAGGTCTTCCAGAGCACTTTACTTTAAGGCAGATTTGTTTCCAGCGTAGAAAGCGGTCCGTGGATGACTTGCGATTTCCGAAGGCGAGTTTCTTCACGTGTTAGGATGCGGGGCTTCACGTAAAAGGGCAATGCGTGGGAATCTCACAAAGGGCCGGGCAATGGCATGTGGGCATCAGGCAGGTCAACGGTGGAGTGAACATGTGGCTCGCGGTCGACATCGATTAATAAAACACTGCATTAAAAGCACGATTTCTGTGCAATTACTCTATTCCATATAAAGAATGAGTAATAAGTTTGTGCTGGTAATTCATACCAATAACCTATTCGGTTTCCAATTTTCAGTCATTTCTGCATTTTTCTAATATAAAACGTCACCACGTCAAAAGTTCTATATCACACATCAAAGTTACTGATGGCAGAATATGTTGGCAATGTAAGATTCTGCATGGTTGTGGAATGTTACCCTCTTGTCTACTCATTTAAAGTCAACTTTTGTTTACCTACTCTTATATTCCTATCATCTATGAAGGTACGTGTCATTTGTCAACTAATTAAAAAGAAAAACATTCACAGTTATGCCGTTGAAGGGAAATGCTTATGTCACAACTATTTTTTAAACGATTCTTTTATATATTTCTGTAAATAATTTCCTGGAACTATAAATCTAGCGCTCCATATCTCACCAGTATATTGCAATTTTTTGTGTAATGCTAACAACTTTCAGGAAACAAATTAACATGTATCTATGAGCATTTACTATTTAAACTGTGAATTTCTTAAGCAGAAATAGACATCTAGATGCAACATATCTATTGACAGTTTTATTATTATTTTGAAAAACTTAGAATTCAGGATATTTGTATGCCATCTTGGACTAATGCACTCATCAGAAATAAGGTACGAAACTGTTAATTTCATCAATGAAATGTGTACACTGTTTTATAGTCTTTTATGCTTAGTAATACTTGTAAATATCCGAGCTACTTCATGTTGCAGAGCTAGGAAAATGCCTCAGTCATTAAAATCCGATGTCCCCTTTTCCTTGAAAACAATCCTTGTATCAAAAAAAAAAATGTATGAAAAAAGAATGTATAAGAAAAATGTTAACTGTTACATTTACATACATTTAGTTTTGTTGTTGATCATTATAATTCCAAAATAGTAAATTGTGTAACATCTATTTTGCGGAAAAAATAGTTGTGATATCTGTTATGTCACTTTTGAGAGAGAGAGAGAGAGAGAGAGAGAGAGAGAGAGAGAGAGAGAAGAGAAATCATACGCAAAAAGGTGTAAAGAAAAAATTATAAAATATTAAGACGCAAGGGATAAAAGAATTTGTACTGGAGAAAAAGGAGCGAGCCTAAATTACTAAGACAGAGAAACCTGAAACAAAGCCAACTAGAAATTCTGGAAGGTTGAGAATAATGAGAAAATCCTGTTAAACCAGAGTCAAGCCACCAAACATATTTCTCTCCCTCCGAAGTGGCCAGTGGAACCACAGAAACATTAATGGATTGAGTCAGACTAACCTTCAAAAAATTGTCCCCGTTATAAATTACAGTAATGGGAGCAATGTGAATTTTTCTCTATGATCCTAAATGCCAGGAAAGGATACGTCACACGCCGTACGAATTTATCAAGAAGATAGTGGAATAGAGTGGTGGTAAAGAGATGGATCACCACAATGGTGAATTTTATTTCTCAATCGTCCATAAACGAAGACGTAACATGTTAAAAAAAAAAAAAAAAAAGCGTGAAAAAACGAGAGCGTCCCTTGAAGCCGAAATAAAGGAAACACTTGAAATCGTGGAATAACTGTTCTCAGATGAGAAATCGTCTTACAGCGAAAATAGATAGGAATCATTTCTGCTCAGCTTGAAAGACAATTATCGCCAGATGAAAACGACAACACAGATGGCGAAGGAGAGCGAAATTCTGCTGAAAAAGTTTGAAGTACAAATGATTCTGCTGTATTTCTTGTCTTTCCAGGTACTATTTTATCGTATTCCTTTTCCACTTGTGTTTCTTTCTTTGGCGTTTCCTTGCAAATTGATAACAGCGGAGGGGTAGGGACGACTTGGGATCGTTTCTTGGGAATTTACTGAATTATAAACCTGGAAGTTAGTTAAATTTGGTGTATCGCCAACAGAATGAAAGAAGGTTAGAAGTTACGCTGTGTTTCGCAAACATATGAATGGGTTCTATATTTAATGTTTATAACCTAGTCTTACTCATATCTTCAAAGTTATCACAACACTCATATGTATAAAAAAAGTCGTTAATTCCCAAATACGTACGCAGTGTGAGGAATAAGGCGATCCAAAATTATTTTGAAACATCTCGAATTAGTAAAATGTAAAAATAAAAACTTCTCAGTCGTCTTAACCAAAAAATATTTCCGTAATTTCTTGTGGGAAATCTCTAACAAATAACCTCACATTTCTTCCACCAAGAATCATCACAGAGATATTTTCTCATCACAGGATCTTGAGAACAAAGAGCGAACTCGCGCTCTTCCTCTCAAGATGCAAGGATACCACAACTATCAAAAGGGCATAATTATATCGTTATCATTCTCATGTCTCTCAGTGTGCTGTTGTTGATAAATGGGCATTTAAGGCCGGGTCTCCTTCCTGTTTCATCATGGTTGAAAAGAGGTCAAGGTAAAAAAGACTTCAGAATAATCATACAGACTTACATATATATATATATATATATATATATATATATATATATATATATATATATATATATATATATATATATATATATATATATATATATATATATATATATATATATATGTGTGTATATATATATATATATATATATATATATATATATATATATATATATATATATATATATATATATATATATATATATATTAAAAGTCAATGACGAACTATGTGCTGGCCTGCCAGAAGCACATCCGCCCCAGGTGCATTTGTGTCGACATTGGAGGTTTACACACTTAGAGACAGTGGGTATCTGATGCATGCATTTGTGCTTTCCTGACCATGATCAGGATTTAAGTGCATGGAGACAGTGTGAGTGCGCATGTGTGTGGTACTCTCTAATGGTATATTATCAGAGGAACAGACGCTCACAAGGGAACTTCATTTTGTGACTGGGTCTGATTTGTCTGTGGTGCAGTGTTTAAGAACCACCATCGTTATGATACCTTATCTGCAGCCATAGAAAAGTGAGTACCATAACTCATGAACACTTATATCTTTTCCAGACATTATGTGGAAATACCCAGTTGTGCTGCAGTGAAATTCCTCTGTGTCTCCATTATGCATTTTCCCATCCTGTTCGCCATTGTACATTTTTCTGTTTTGAATACTGATGTCATGTAACACCATTTCAGGTTTTAATAATGATATGTTTCTTTTAACAGAAATCTGGGTTCGTCCTGTGACATTTATTTTGGTCTAGAATAATTATGACCTTTATACTTTGTTTGGTGACCAGCGTGTTAGTCACTAGTATTGGTTGGTCTAGAATCATTAATCTGAAAGTTTGTGAATCAGAATTTCCTCTGGTGATGATTTCCATTTATAGGGGGTGGAATTCACTGCATTTCGTGATCGTAGCTTTGGCTGAATTACTTTCGTTAAATTTGCAAATAAAGTCTAGTTTTGCACCTCAGTGTTTAATTCCAGTAGGCCTTTGTTTGAGGGTAGATTCAGTGAGAGGAATCGACAGAGGGAGAAGGAATTTGCTGACCCAGGGATGGGCCACTGCTACCAGAGAATCTTAGGAAAGTAAGATGATTGATGCTGTTCTTAAAACAGGTACAGCAATAGAATATGACCCTATTTGACCTGGGGATAGGACCATTAATATCTATATATATATATATATATATATATATATATATATATATATATATATATATATATATATATATATATATATATATATATATATATATATATATATATATATATATATATATATATATATATATATATATATATATATATATATATATATATATATATATATATATATATATAATATATATATAATATATATATAATAATATAAACACATTAAGGATCGCCAGGTGATGCCTACGTTCTCAGTAAATTGAAGCTGCTAAATGTTTGCACTGTGCTTGTCCTTTCCCCTTGATCTGACTTTCATCCCTTACTTCCATTTCATTGGTCTCAACCTGGTCTCCCTGCGCCTAAGCACATATTTTCATTTTTGATTAAGAGGCCTTGGGTTAACTAATATATATATATATATATATATATATATATATATATATATATATATATATATATATATATATATATATATATATATATATATATATATATATATATATATATATATATTAGATTATATAGGTATATATATAATATATATATATATATATATAATATATATATATATATATATATATATATATATATATATATATATATATATATATATATATGATATATATATATATATATATATATAATATATATATATATATATATATATATATAAACATATATTATATATATACATGATGAAATATATATTCTCGGATATATATATAGTTTCTTTTCCTCATTGAGTCGATCAAGTTGTCTCCTAGGCCCGAGTTCGCGTCTCCGACCGGCCAATGAAGAATTTAAATTTAATTTAATCTATAGAAATTCATTTATCGGTATAATGTGGTTCAAAAAATTATGTATCCAATTGGTTCTATGCACGTAAAATAAATTCAAGACCAGCTAAACAAAAAATATGACTGTTATTTCAGAGTGGTCAAACATTAAATGACATGATGGAACACTTTTCTCGGATTACTTGCACATGTAGCCTTAATGAATCTCTTTTACTTTTAACATCTTGGTATTTATCAAAGGAAGGTTAAAGCATTCTGCTATCTCATTAAAAAATAGGGACCACTGAGTAAAATAAATTGATATGATGTCATTAGAGCTTTGTTTTACGTGGGAAGAAGAAAAGTTTGTCATTTCTAGCAAGGAAATTATAAGAAAATAGGAAAGAGAAATGAGAGAGAGAGAGAGAGAGAGAGAGAGAGAGAGAGAGAGAGAGAGAGAGAGAGAGAGAGAGAGAGAGAGATCAAATCCGACGACTAATATAATTTTTAGTATAGTGTAAATTAAGAACAAACCATAGAATAAACATTTTATGAACATTATTTACAGTAAAGCGAGATGATTTTATTCATTTTTGCTTTTTATTTTTAGTGAAAGTTAGGTGTAGGTAATATCCAGTTTAAAAAAAGCTACAGGATGAATAAATTATATAAAGAGAATTCGATAAATATTACACTATATTTGGAGACAATTAAATTTCTTAGGAATTCTGAAAAGGGGCTCATGGAATAAACTAGTAAATAAAGACATCGATTGTCATCATCTGGGGATTAGAGAAATAACAAACGTTTCCTATAATTCCTTTTGACTTTTCATAAGAATTATTACCTCTACCTGTGAAAAGAAATTTGGAGACAATAAATCAATAAAAACTTGAACATTTTACGATATGTAAGGCAAAAGTTACTTTATTTTCAGCTGAACTACCCTCTAAATATCCCAGAATTATATTGGGATAAAGGAATTAAATCTTTCCTATCCAGGAAGCTTTTAGCCTTGGAATAAATCCGCTGCAGAAGTATTCTATCACCAAAGGCAGGAAAACTTCCGTCTGATTATGCATGTATATATTTATAAATAAGTTTCCACGCTGCTACCTGGGAAGTAGCTGTCTTTACTCGGAATTCTGTTTTCCCAGCTAAGACAACTCTAATCTTATTGTGAAAACAATAATCACTGGTGAGCAACCCAAATAATCTTGCATAATCTTAAACCAAAGTTATATTATCTCTCTCTCTCTCTCTCTCTCTCTCTCTCTCTCTTACACCATGCCTCTCTATCTCTCTCAAACACAAAACCAATGATATTGTCGTATAACTGAATATCTTCTATCTTTTGCAAATGTTGCTCATCATTGTTATTAATTTATTGTACACAAAAACAGCTGTTTTATATGCATACCTAAAGAATGTATATATATATATATATATATATATATATATATATATATATATATATATATATATATATATATATATATATATATATATATATATATATATAGTTGTATATAATATCATTATATTATATGAAATATAAACGCGTAATGCACTTATACATTTGATCCCCAGGATACACTAAACATAAATACATTTGACCCCCAGGGACACACTGAAATTAACAATCTAAATAGTAAATGCTCGTAGGTACATGTTAATTTGTTTCCTGGAGGTTGTTAGCATTACACAAAAGATCGCAATATACTGGTGAGATATGGAGCGCTAGATTTATAGTTCAGAAATTATTTACAGAAATATATAAAAGAATCGTTTAAAAAATAGTTGTGACATAAGCATTTCCCTTCAACCGGCATAACTGTGAATGTTTTTCTTTTTAATTAGTTGACAAATGACACGTACCTTCATAGATGATAGGAATATAAGAGTAGGTAAACAAAAGTTGACTTTAAATGAGTAGACAAGAGGGTAACATTCCATAAGCATGCAGAATCTTACATTGCCAACATATTCTGCCATCAGTAACCGTAGAACTTTTGACGTGTGATATATTAGAAAAATGCATGACTGAAAATTGGAAACCGAATAAGGTATGAATTACACAAACTTATTACTCATTCTTTATATGGAAGAGTAATTGCACAGAAATCGTGCTTTTTAATGCAGTGTTTTATTAATCGGATTATAATTACAACTGACCATTTTAATTGCAGAAATGAAAGTTTGTTCTCAGTGGCCTGTGTTTTCATGAGGTTATTTACAAAATGTATATTTTTACTCACTACATTCAATTTCGCGATAGGGAAAGTATAATATGAACGGGCAATCCTAATCGGTAAACAGGTTTCTTTTCATTGCTCATTTCTTTTCCTTTTGTTTCCTCCCACTTCTATGGAGGGAAAATTGCTCGAGAAAGAAAAAATTCTTTCTTGCGATTTTTAAAATGGCTGAGTCCCCTTTTAATCAGGTGACCCACAAACTTGTGGAACATTTTATCGTCTTACTGTCGTTTTACTTTTAATTTTTTCTCGTGTGTCCTTTTCTTTTGACTTCTCTTTCTTTACAACAAGAAGGATTGTTTTCACTACGAATTGCTAATGCCCTGGACTTTCAATCGAAAGACCGGGGTTCGGTCCCGTTGTGAGTCAGAAATTTGTTTCTGTGAAACATGTTCCCATATGTTCATTTCCATCATATCTCACGGTGAAGGGGTAAGTCGAATGAAATGTTAGCAATTCGAGCGCTGATGGGTCCGGAAGTTAGGTAAAATTCGGTGGTATGCTGGCGTTAGGCTCCTGGCCCGGGAAAAACCTTAGGTAGTACGTACCGTAGGACTTATGTTCCAACTTCTTTTACGACCTTCGCTTCCGAATTCCTAATGCTCTGGACTCTCACTCGAAAGATCTGGGTTCCGTCCCGTTGTGAGTCAGAAAAATGTATATATATATATATATATATATATATATATATATATATATATATATATATATATATATATATATATATATATATATATATATATATATATATATATATGTGTGTGTGTGTGTGTGTGTGTGTGTGTGTGTATGAATACATTCTGAACATGCATATAAGCTGCCCAAATTTATTTATTGGTCACCTAGATGGGTAAATTAAAATCTTAAATTTTATCAATAAAAGTCAAGGATAATGTTTATTTATGAACATTTTCACGTAAGCAATACCCAACAGTTTATTATTTTTTTGTTTGCAAACTCGAAGTGAAACATTTCAGCTAAAATAAATCATACATATATACATACATACATACATACATACATACATATATATATATATATATATATATATATATATATATATATATATATATATATATATATATATATATTATATATTTATATATATATATATATATATATATATATATATATATATATATATATATATATATATATATATATATATATATATATATATATATATATATAGAGAGAGAGAGAGAGAGAGAGAGAGAGAGAGAGAGAGAGAGAGAGAAAACTTCCAGCCCATAGCTATGGTAATGAGATAACTTTTCTTTGCTTTGAATGATCAATCATTCAATCAATATATATATATATATATATATATATATATATATATATATATATATATATATATATATATATATATATATTTATATATATATATATATTTATATATATATATATATATATATATATATATATATATATATATATATATATATATATATATATATATATATATATATATACACACAGTATATTGGTTAAATGATTGATCAGTTCAAAGCAAAGACAGTTATCTCATTATCATGGTTATGGGATGGAAGTTATATATATATATATATATATATATATATATATATATATATATATATATATATATATATATATATATATATATATATATATATATATATATATATATATATATATATACAGTATATGTATATGTATTATAAATATTACCCTGTTCGACCTCTATTCCTTGATTTAGTAGAGATATAAAAAAAGAAAGAACCAAAGTTTCCTCTTTGTAAAGCATACTAGGGAGGGAAGCCAGAGAGTTGGGTTGTTTTTTCCAAAAACACAAACCGTCAGATGGGGGGTGAAGTTTAGTTTAGGGACATATTCAACAGGATAGGTTTTGCTGGGACCACCTTTAGTTAGATTGTACCATAACCTCACTTTTCTGTGACCTTTTTACTGGCGAGTTTTTGTCATTTTTCGGACTCTACCCGCGACTCAGCCCAAGTGGCCTTGGTGGAGGAGTCGTTCAAGCAAGCACCCACGCATTTTTGACCGAGCTCGGCAGTCTAGAGGCATCGTTCATTGAGAGCACAAGCACCAGGTGTCTCTCACAGCCCCCTCTCTTTGTTCTTTCCCCTTTTGTTGAATAGTTGTGGAAATTGCCATTTCAACGGATCCAGGGCTTCTGATGTAATTGATCACTGCTTTATCTACCCCAACGATAATTCTGAAGACAATTTCTCCCAGTTCTTTCCTTTAGTCCTCGCACTTGTTTCATGTTTCAAGTTCCTCTCTTTTAAATTCACTGACTAAGAAAAATCCTAGTAAAACCATATCCCATTTATGAAGTCAAATATATGAAGTACAATTATTGTTGCCTAGTGAGATTGCATAAATTTTCCTTCATAGTGTTAACGTAATATTCTTGATCAAAGATTCATCCCTTGCAGCCAATTAATGATAAGTGAGAGGTCCTTGATATCGAATTGTTATCTGGATCCCTCTCTTCCAGAATAGGGCACGCCTTGGAACCTGGCCAGAATCTTGTTTGGAGAAGGATTAGCATATCACCGCCCTTAAGTCACGCTCTTGAAATTGTTTATAGACGCGGCACAAGAGGCCCAGCCATTGTGTAATCCACTAATTTATGTTGAAATATCTTGTGTCCGAAGTGGGACGAAGCTGGAGCTGTTATTAGTTCCCGTAAGATCCCGATTAACTTTTTTATGTATTTTTTTTTCTAGTTGTTGAAACTAGTTGTTTGATTAATGTTGTTTATTTAATTGATGTGTTCAGAATAAATGGATATTCAGTAAAGTAGTTGCAACTGGTGACCGATCTAATTAAGTTAACTATCTGTCTTTCTTTTGGTAACTTTCAGCCTTAAATATACATATATATATATATATGTATATGATTTATTTTAGCTGAATATGTTTCATTTCGAGTTTGGGAAAAAAATAATAAATTCTTGGATATTGCTTACACGACAAATGTTCGTAAATAAACATTATCCTTGACTTTTATTGATAAAATTTAAGATTTTAATTTCCCACTTAGATGACCAATAAATAAATTTGAGCAGGTTACATGCATGTTCAGGATGCATTCATACATATGAATGCTGTGTAAATGGCATCCAGGCCAAGTTAGCTCCCAGTTCTGGTAAGACATCAATAATTCGCTATCTACAGAATTCTGGATTAATTTAAGTGTTATCTAATTCAGTGTTCGTAATAAATAAGTCATCTAGAGAATATGGATTGGTCGAATTACCCGACATGAAATGGTAAGCAGATTAAGGCTTGTTCCGTTTAACCAATGTTCGTTAGTTGAAGCTTTTCACAGTGTATCCTTTCCCTTTCTGCATTTCTCTCCTTCTCAGCAAGATTGGGTACGTAGCTCTCACTCAGCTACGGCATCTGAAGCAGGGTAGAAAATCAAAGTAATATTTCCATGGACGTTTGAATATGTCAGTTAGTCAGCATTGAGAAGGGGAAGTTGAAATAGAATCTTAATGAGCGCAAAAACATCGGCCGTTCAGAGGTTTTAATCAGGCCAGGGACGTTGCCGTTGTGGACATTTAATGACGTCGAGTTCTTAACGATTTTTCAAGCTGGAAATCTTTCATCAGTTAGTATGTAGTTGTTGCTAATCATAAGTAATTAAGGCCGCCGGATAATTCTTAAATACTACTGAGGCTAGAGGGCTGCAAATTGGTATGTTGATCATCCACCATTCAATCATCAAATATAACAAATTGCAGCCCTCTAGCCCCGGTAGTTTTTAATTTGTTAAGGTTAAAGTTAGCCATGATCGTGCATCTGGCATCGATATAGGGCCGGGCCGTGGTTAAAGTTTCATGGGCCGCGGCTCATACAGCATTATACCGAGACCACCGAAAGATAGATCTATTTTCCGTGGCCTTGATTATGCGCTGTACAGAAAACTCGATTGCGCCCAAGAAACTTCGGCGGATTTCTAACTTGTTTTTATTTATCACGTGTCTATTTGACTGTATTCAGATTCCACTTTTTAGTAGCTTAAAGGAAAACAGCATCATTAACGTTTCCCGGAAGAATGTACAACGAGTAAATATGATTATCTCGTAATCCAGAGGTACGGCAATGTATGGTCGCAAGCAGTTTATTGAACCTCATGAGAGCTTGTTACAGGAGAGGATAAAAATATTTATAGTAATAAAAAATATAACTTAGAAGACAGGAATCGTGGTTAAATGAAAAGATCGATAGGAGAATCGTTAGGTGACCCTCGATAGGCCAAAATGGACTAAAAATCGTGAGGAAGATCATACAAAGGGAATATATCTTTTTTATCCATATTCACTACTTTGTTTTTTATATATACAGCAATTGAAAAATAAGTAAAACTCTTGTTAAATAAATGTCTCTTACTTACTTTTACAAATATATCGGATGAGGTATTACTCATGATTACTCCAGACTGGTACACAGTTACAAATTGATGACGGCAATGGTTGTTCAGTAACGTTATTTTTTGTATATTTGCAAGGAAGATTAAAAGTCTTATCGCATTTGTTAAAGATACACTCTGCAACTTACAAATGAAGGCTGGAGAGTGTGACTGTTTATTAGAGGTCATTAATAAAGGCGTAAATATGTCTTGGTCTCCATACTGTCGTTGGGCCTCTCGCCGTTCTAATCTTTGATGAGTTTCCTTGCCTCTTTTTCTTATCCCGGGTCTTAGCTGAGAACGATACCCACCCGTCCAATGAGAAGTTGAAGCATGTTTCACGCAGTTCTAGTGTGACAGGTACTCTGCTCGACTGTTCGAAGGCATTTGATAGGGTGAAGTACGATAAGCTATTCAAAATTCTAATCCATCGTGGTCTGTTACAAGACTTCTGATAACTACGTATTTAAGTATAGAGGGGCAGGTTAAATGGAACCATTCGTATTCTGACAAATTTGCTGTAAAGAAATGGGGTTAAGCAAGGAGGAGTCATGTCACCTCTTCTTTTTACTCTTTACATGGATAGCCTTATTATTTGCGTTACTGCGGCTGGAGTTGGATGCTATAAAGGGAATATGTGTTCATGTATTTTTAGTTATGCTGATAATGTCATTTTACTCGCACCAACTCCTAGATCAATGCAGTATTTACTTGACGAGTGTGAAAAGTTTGGCGCAGATTCTGGACTTTCATATATTCCAGATAAATGTGAGACGATTATATTTGGTAATATCTTGATATAAAACTTAAGTTATGCAATGAGACTCAAAGTAGTTAATATGGTAAGGCATCTTGGTCACATTAGGTCTAATACAAGAGATATATTTGATGGAAAACCTCTAGTCTTTGATATTAAAAGGAGAACAAATGTCATTATGTCTCAGTATTTCATGTATGTTGTATCTTTTTGGTAAAGACAAGAAATTAGGAATACCTTTTGTAAAACTGCGAAGTAGGGAAACGTCTTCTAAAGAATGGACATGTGTGAACAAGCTTTATTAGATCTTTCTTAAGACGTTGAAAGAAAGTGAACAAAAAGTTCATTAGTCCTTCTCAGCCTTCAAAAAAGTCCTTGTAATTGTCACGTAGCTGAAATTTTTTCGTCTTTTCTAATAGTTCGGAAATTAACCTATGTGCGGTGATGTACTAAAATTTTTAAATTTCAGTATATATGTTTTCTTACATGTTTACCTTATTAAGGTAAACATAATGTTTTGTTTATTTGTATAAGTTAGTTGTTCCTTTCTTGTTCACGCGAGTTTACTTCCTTATTGTCCTTTATCTTACAAATGTAGAGTTCTATAACACTCAAGATTTTGACTTGAGGATACTCTCTTTATTCTTTTACTTTGTTTTGTTTACTTCAGTTTTTCTGTTTGAGAGAAGCTACTCGGTAAAACCTGAAAATAAAAATCCTTATCTACTAAGTAACAAATATTTGATCGTCTAGGGTACATAGTGAAGTCTTATTACGTCATATCGATGAACAATTTTTAAGCAATTTTTTCCATAAATGCTATTTAAAATATGAAAATTTTTTAAACTCTATAATATATATATCAAAAAGTTTTCGGTAAAAGGTGAGCCTTACTTTAACATTTAGCAGCATTAATCTCACGAGAGAATGTCCTCGTTGAATGTTCAGTTGAAGAAATTACGACTTTAAGTGTCCGAAACTGAGATATCGTCTTCTAACAACTCCTGTCTTTCTTTTCGTTGATAACCTCCATTTGCCTATAAAAGGATATCGCTGTGTATCAACGAAAGTTAGAATTCCTTGGAGCAACATAAAATGCTCCTCCGTTTATTGCCAAGAGAGAGAGAGAGAGTGAGAGTTACTTGTTAATCTTGAGATCTGTAAGTTTCTTTTGCTTTCTCTCGCTAAA
>NC_089748.1:23543001-23563001 GCF_040412425.1 Macrobrachium rosenbergii
ATTCTGAGAGACTTCATTAACAGGATTAGGTCTGATTTCGGGCGTGTAGCACATGATCAGTTAGTGCTTAAAATTACAGCCACACAGTACTCTTTTCCAACACTTTCTTTGATATTTGGCTGTATCCCTTGTCTGTATATAGTAGGCTATATTCCTTGCAGATCTCCCAGTGTAAGGACCAGATGGTTGTGTCATGCCTTCTTTTCGTATTCCTTTCATTCACTTGTGATGTGGTTGATATTTACATTTGGTTTGCATTTAAGGCAAACAGGTTATATTGCTAGGAAAAGGCAATAACTCTCTCTCAAGTTATATAAAACATACAAAATAGCGAAACGGCTTAGCCATATAGAAATAAGACACATTCAGTCGTCATTTCGTCTCAAGAGGGTAAAACACTGCAGTCGCTCGCTCTCTCTCTCTCTCTCTCCACTTCCTGCACTTACTACCAACCCTGCTATGCTCACGAATTTTTGTAAATTCTTTCTAGAAACATTTTCTGTCTTGGGAGGAATCTTGCTAAAATCTTTTGGGTATTTCGCTTTTGTGTCGGAAACCTGATAACGAGAGGTATTTCAGGTTCTCTCTGTACATCTGCTTGCTGGGTGCCAACAGAGCCGGTCACTGTCTTTGTTGGTCCTTCGAGCTGAGGTCTTTATCATTTTTGGCGTGCTTTTTATGTCAGTTTTCATTAAACTTATGCGATAATACTGATACCGGCATTATTATCATTATTCTTATTAATATTAACAAAAAAAATCAACCAACATCTACGTTCCAGTTGATATTAGAGGAAAAAGACTCTACGTGAAATTTGTGTTTCTGATTTCTTTTCATGGACATGAAACATCCAGATGAACAATTTTCAAAATACCCTTCTTACTTTCTGCGGTTATTTTCAGTGTCTGAGTTTACTGTCCCTGTCATTCTTTACTGTTCCTGTAACTTCTTTCAATTTCCGTTATCGCGATTTATTTCAGTGCACTCCTCTCTTCATGAAACATAGTCTATCTGTTTTATGTTTTATATTTTTGTATCATTTATTCATAGATTTATTTTTTAAAAGTAATTTTAAACTAATACATTTGCAATGGTTCCAATGAATATTACTAGAATCAGAAAATCTTATGCTACTAATTCAAGTTTTCTCTTATATTATTTCAGAACTTATGTTATGCTGAACAACGTTACTATTACGTTAATATTACTAATTATGATGGATAATCGTATCGTTATTTTCGGTAGTAATCAAATACTAATGTCGCCTTGTCTGGCAATATGTTGCACTATCATGTTTGTCCTTCTGCTTTCACTTTATTGCTCATTTTTATTATTCTTCTGGTCAAAAGTATGGCGTTAACTCGACGGTATTCCTTTGGTCACAATTCATCGTTTTCTCAAATTGCTTAACATGAATCTGTTCACACAAACAATCAAATCTATATTTGTATTAATTGCAGATATGCGTCATGAGTTCATCTGTTATACTGCATATAATTACATTTGTGGAGTATTGATTTTCTGTGATATTTCACAGTGTAGTTTGGCGTGGTGGTAATTGTTTAGAGCTATTGATGCGCAATGTCTATCAAACTTTTCCGTAAAAAATGTTTAATAACAGCGATCATCCAACTGGTGATTTGTTTTCTGTTATTAACTTTCGAATTCATTTCATATGGTGCCTTTACTTTTGTTCATATTTTTTCACATGATCACAGTTATATAATATGTTTAGTTTGATTATTTAAAGCGGTTTTTTGATTGCGAAATTGGTCTAAAAACTGTTTTACCGATTCACATGGCTTTAATTATTTACTGATTAATATTTGGCTTATTAATCTACTTCTTTTCAATAAGTTTCAGTCGAAGTACGATTAATATAGTAATTACATTATACAGGTAGTAGAAAACGGTGAGTAATGTCAACCTTATGGAAAATAGTTCTTTTATTAGAGTAGCTCAAAGAGAAGTTGTTGTAAGAAAAAATTGCTAGATTGTTTAAGAATCTAAAATAGTCCAGTTAAGCGCGCAGTCTTTCGTAAGTAGGAAAATGATCGTATGCCATTTGAGGGAACTTGTCAGGTCATTTTCACTTTGATGAGAGCTAGTTAACGTATGCATTATTTTTTATAAACTGGACAATCATCACTGTATGAAAATTGCCAAACTCATATTAACTGTCTAGAAGTAACCAGCCCATTAGTCTAAATTCCTCTATTCTTGTAGACTTGGGCAGATGAATTATTTCTTTAAGATGGGTCAAACGTCGTAGCAGAAAGAGGTGAATAACTGAGGCGTCTAGGAGTAACTTCCCATGGTGGTGTTAGCTTTAATTATATGTATTCAATTTTAAATGGAAGAAAACCTTAAATTGTTACGGCTATTTTTACCTAAAACAAAATTAAGAACAAAAAATTACTTAATGTCTTATCACTGTACCTTGGCATGACTCTCAGCCCCTAAACTATAGGCACTTGAACTCAAATACGAGTTAAAATTAAAATTCGCTTTACATAAAACCGATTTCCATCTTCACTTCTCAGTAATCATTAGTTCTTCCAGAGTTCATCTATTTGTGAAATCTTTAAGGCCATTGGTTCCTCAATTAAAGACAACCAAGGCATATGGTTCGGTCCAAATTCCACCATGATTCGGGATTTTGATTTTCTGACTGGACACCGTCCTGTCTTTTTTTTTTTATATATTATTTGCTTGTTTCTTATTTCGTATGCGCTTTATTCCTCTTAGAAACGACTTATTTCATTATTCAGTAAATAGTTTTCACTGCAGATAGCTCCAGCTACCGTACCATCGTATCACATATTTCAAAACTGAATAGAATAATCTTTAATTCAAAACTTTGAAAATGTCTCTCTTCCTTCAGGCTACAAGTATCGTTTCTGAAAGACCTTTTATACAATTTATTCTCGCTTTTCCTTAGATAACCTGCAACCATGAACATTTTAACTATTTCCTTTATATCCTCTCAATATTCAGTACAACATACTTAACACTTTCTTGAGTCTTCTAGAGCATGACACGTAAAACGCCTTAATGGCGTTTGAGGTAAATAAATAACATCCCGAGAGCGTTTGTCTTTTCTTCGAAAAGCTCAGCTGGTGCAGACTTTTGTGTCTCTTACAAAGAAATATATTATCCTAAAAAAACGCGGAAACAACGAAATGTCCCGAAATAACAGAACTCACAATCCTTTTCATGTCAGAATCGAAATGAGTCATGTGTACTGAGTGGGGCATAAAGACGTATTTTATCACCGAAACCGCTAGTCCCTCCGCGGCCTTGACGACCAATAAGGACGAATTTACTCGGCAACAGGGGTACAAAATCACCCCCAAGTTGCTGCTTATGGCGATGCCTCTCTCCGAAAGGCCATACACGGACGGCCACCAGTGAGAAATTCAGAATTGGGCGTTTTCCTCTGCAATATTTACTAGAGTTTTTGGATTAACTAATAAATAATTACTTGACATGTTTCTCTCTCTCTCTCTCTCTCTCTCTCTCTCTCTCTCTCTCTCTCTCTCTCTCTCTCTCTCTCTCTCTCTCATTAGGAAAGGAAGGGAGTTGTGTTCTGAAAGTTTTACGAATCACCGTCATATTGATCAATATTTTTTCTCATACTGACATTCTTGTAATGACACGCAACTGTATATCTTATAAGGAAACACTGCAGACCGTAAAGCAAGGTGAAAGGTGCCGTATATGTCAGGGGCTGACGTCTCTGCTTATTAGGCTTTTGCTGGTGGGTAAGAGGCTGTAAGTTACGAAATGATTTCGCCCAACGGCCTCGTAAACAATTCAGCATTCAAGAAAATATGATTACTTGAGATGGGGCCCTTAGGAAAAGGATCTCTCTCTCTCTCTCTCTCTCTCTCTCTCTCTCTCTCTCTCTCTCTCTCTCTCTCTCTCATTAGTTATATACTCCTATTTACATGCGAAAATTATATTTATCCTCTAAAAAAAAAGTTTGACTACTAGCACCTTAATCCTTAAAAAAAACGCAAACACAACTCTTATGCCAACCATATCGCGAAGCATCCCTTTCCACCAGTGCTTAGCTACTCTACAGTATACCTTCTCCATCATCCAGGACACGTGCCTCCTTATATGCTTTTGTTGACCATCGTATCTTGTTATAAAAAAATTCAGATTTCCAACTCTTCACTAGCCTATATAGTTATTTACCTCTTTATCTTATATTAAAGAGCTCTTCAAATTATTCCCTTCATGAATAGGCAATAAGAAACTCTTCATACATCGTGTTTAGTTTTCATCATTTATTCTAAGATCCATACTCCATCACTTTTCTAGACCATTTTATTTTCTTTACCATTCAGCCATTGATTTTTCTTATTCATGTGTTTATATATATATATTATTATATATATATATATATATATATATATATATATATATATATATGAGTATATATATATATATATATATATATATATATATATATATATATATATATATATATATATATATATCGTTATTATATATATATATATATTTATTATAGGTATATATATTTAGGTTTGTTATATATACCTTATATATATTACTGGTCTTGTACAAGGACCCAAAGTAATCATAAAACAAAATGAGTGTTAAATAATTACTGTATAGAAACATAAAGCAGACCAGGAGAACAATTTAATTACTCTATTTACAATACTCGGAAACGCAAAGCAAAGATTCACAATATGAACATAAATGGGTGTCATTAATTTAATTCACTGGCCCTCTTCTGGGGTAAGAATGCAGAATTCGACAATGGAACAGCGTGCAGTGTGCAGCGCCCTCAAAATGGCGCTTGGGATTACAGTGCAGCTTAACGGACGCCTCTCTGCAAATTGAGAGATGCCGAGATTAATTATAACAAGCATGCACAAAATGGAAATGTTTTAAGTGGCCTAGGTTAGCTGAAGGCTAAGGGATAAACTTGACAATTATAATTGGACTTAGGGTCGTGTATAAAGTTAATCACTAATCGCACTTCAAGGAAAATTACGTTACTCACAGTTTACCAATGACGAGAAGGGATGACGGAAAAGATCATTTGTTCAAAAGGGGTGAATCGAGATTTAAGAGCAAGGGAGATTGGAGGGAGGAAAGTCTTAGATGAAACACTTAAGATGAAGAAAATGGACTGCAATGCAGGCCAAATTCGGATCAGACAAACTCTTATCGGGTCAAATAATTCTAGTAACAAAATAGAGCGAAGCGGCTGTCTTTGAGGACCAAGGAATGAAGTGTTGATCCGCCTTCCAGTGAATCCAACAATGTCTCTCACACACACACACGTGGCTAGAGTGACACTATCTCCGTAGCTGGGAGAGGAGAGAGAAATCACGTCCTCTCGGGACAGAGGTCAAGGAGCTAAGCAGGAAATCCCTCGTCACATGTCGGTCCGATCTTCGCTTCACCTGGGCTGTGTTTGCCAAGGTAGCAGTTTTCTGAAAGAATATTGGCCTTGGAGTAACAGGTCATGGCAAAATAAAAATAAAAGCAAACTGAAATTGGGGTTGGATGTGAAATAAATTAGTGCTGAGTGAATCTTTAGGTCATATATATATATATAATAAAAATAAAATAAATTGAGCTATATATTGGTTATTTATATATATGATATATATATGTTAAATATCCACAGGTCAAAATAATATTCTATTATATGCCTATAGTGTATTTATATATATATTATATTATATATATATATATATATATATATATATATATATATATATATATATATACATGTGTGTGTGTGTGTGTGTGTTAAAGACCCTATCCCCAGGTCAAATAGGGTCATATTTTATTGCTGTATCTGTTTCAAGAACAGCATCAGTCATCTTACTTTCCTAAGATTCTCTGGCAACGGTGGCCCATCCTGGGTCAGCAAATTCCTTCTCTCCCGTCGACTCCTCTCACTGAATCTATCTTTAAACAAAGGCCTACTGGAATTAAACACTGATCTACAAAACTAGACTTTATTTGCAAATTTAACGAAGGTAATTCAGCAAAAACTACGATCATGAAACGGAGTGAATTCCATCCCCTGTAAATGGAAATCATCACTAGAGGAAACTTTGATTCACAAACATTCAGATTAATGATTCTAGACCAACCAATACTAGTGACTACCATCCTGGTCACTCAAACAAGGTGAAAAGGTCATAATTATTCTAGACCACAATAAATGTCATATAGTATGTAAAAGAATAAACACCACTTCCAAAATATTCGTCCTCACAGGACGAACCTAGAATTCCTGTTAAAAGAAACATATCATATATTAAAACCTGAAATGGTGTTACAAGACATCAATATTCAAAATGGAAATATGTACAATGGAGAACAGAATGGGAAATGCATAATGGAGACACAGAGGAATATCACTGTAGCACAACTGAGTATTTCCACATAATGTATGGAAAAGATATAAGTGTTCATGAGTTATGGTACTCAATTTTCTATGGCTGCAGATAAGGTATTTTTCACGGTGGTGGTTCTTAAACACTGCACACGACAAATCACACCCAACCACCAAAACCGAAGTCCTCCCTTGATTGTCTGTTCTTCTGATAATATACCATTAGAGAGTGCAACACACATACACACTCACACTGTCTCCATGCACTTAAGCCATGATCAGAAAAGCACAAATGCATGCATCAGATACCCGTTGTATCTAAGTGTGTAAACCTCCAACATCAACACAAATGCACCTGGAGCGGATATGTTTCTGACAGGCCAGCACATAGTTCTTCAAAGACTAAGTATATATGCAGGATATATATATATATATATATATATATATATATTATATATATATATATATATATATATATATATATATATATATAATCCATAGGAAAATACATATATATTTATACCAATCTAAATTTATATAAGTTAATAGGTTAATAAATATATATATATATATATATACAATCTGAACCTAAGATAAACAAATAGAAATGTTGTTTTACATAATTTTAATAGAGTTTATATATATATATATATATATATATGCATATATATTCCTTATAAAAAAATATATATATATATTATACAAATATCAAAATTTTACAAGGTGAAAATCAAACAACACCAATATTCCGTAGGTCCTGACCGGTTTCGACTTTATTTTCAAACATATCAGAGACCTACACCATCCTATTCTTATTTTTCAAGCATGGTAATGTGTGATAAATGAATCACCTTAAAAGTGATTATAATCATATATATATGTATTTATATATAATAAATATATATATATATACATATATATATATATATATATTATATTATATATTTATATACATATATATATATATATAATTAATATATATATATATATATATAAGTATAATATATATATATATTTATATATGTTATATATATATTTAATACATTTATATTATTTATTTACATATATATGTATATATATATTATATATATATATATATATATTTATATATATACATATATATATTTACAGTATATTTATATATATAAATATAAATGTTATACATATTTATATATTTTATATATAAATATATATTTATATATATGGTACGTTATTTTCAGTTTGCCGCAATCAAATTGCATTCAGAATTGGCTCCAGTACTCTGTATGGCGACAGGCCCACTGTTCCAACAAACAAATATTCAGAATTGTTCTTTTATTCCTTGTTTAAGGAGAACTCTTCTTTTTGTTGTCTCTCATCTGGTTTAAACTTAAATTCAGCACAATATTTTAGTCAGCATTTTCTCCTTTCTGTAATATTTTTATGAACACACTCTTGAAACCAAGTACTGATATTTTCAACAGTCGGGTACTATTAAAATATATCCCACCCTTATTTAGCAAACAGTCTAAACGCCATAGGCCCACAAACATAAGTATAAAATATATTTAAAGGTTTTTATAAAAAAAGGTAATCGGATATTATACCACTCTTGTCGTGGATAATCAACTGAGATGTGAACTATTTTCTCATGCAAAATGCCTAAAAATCCAGCATTTTTAGTTTTCTTAAAAAGAAAACTATTGTGCTTTTCGTCCATTTTTTTTTTTTTTTTCTGTCCGCCCTCAGATCTTGAAAAACTTTGATTAGGCTAGAGGGCTACAAATTGTTACGTTGATCATCCACCCTCCAATCATCAAACATATCGAATTGCAACCTCTAGCCTAAGTAGTTTTTATTTTATTTAAGGTTGTTAGCCATAATCATACACTTCTGGCAACACCATAGATTCACCAACAACACAGGCCACCACCTGACCGTAGCCTAGTTTCATGGGCCTCATTCAGAATTTCATGGGCTGTGTTTGAGGCCACCACTGGTCAGTGGCTGAGTTTCACGGACCGCGGCTGTACAACTTAAATTCGATTGCGCAATAGGAAATTTCGGCGCATTTTTACGTGTTTTATTTCAGGCACAATTTCTCGATATTTTCTAATTGGACGCACTTGATTTCTAATTCAAAAAGCACTCGATAATGGTGTTTAAAAACCACCCCAAGTCTGAAAGCTACAAACATCTTACCAGTCGTTTATGTTCTGTTATTTAAGTAATAATCTTCATATTATATCGATGAAAATTGGTGGCTAAAAGCAAAAGGATTTTAGCCATCCAATTTTAAGATGACAAGGGCCTCATTCTGTCAGGTAAAAGGTGCACAAAAGAAAAAAAAAATCGATTCGCTTTGTAAGTGGCCTCTTCAGCCACATAGTGAAAACGTTTATTGTAAGATATATGCGATATTAAATTAGACATGTGCCGAAATACTCGGAATAACAAATGTTTATTGAATCTAGAATTGAGTGGTTTGTCAGTCAATTTTTTTTTAGTCTAAGAATGCGGGTTTCATATAAAACATATAATGTGTCTTCTGCATATTTATAACATCAAAACAAAATATTTTAGCACCATTTTACCCAGCCCTAGAGTTTGGTGGTTTCTTCAGCGATATTTAATTGAGTGAACATCTAATTCCAAACCCCAAATCTGAATAGAAGAGGCAAAAGACGTTCAGCACAAATTATCCAAAAGACTCGGAGTAAGTAAGCTACGTAATATCAACCTTTAAGTGTTTTATAAATAGCTTAATAAGAATATGACTGAATGGGCTGATAACTGTTCATCTAAATTAGTAAATGAATATAAATATTGTTACGCAGACACAGAACTACGAGTTTGTTAAATATACAAGGAATAATGTAAGTACAGATACTCGTCTTTATCGTACAACCTTCTAAAACAGTTCCATGCACTGAAAAGTAATATAAAAATTGGCTGCTAATTCAGTCAAAATAATCTTTCGGAGGAAACAGTAAGTTCTTACTTAAATACATAGATAGCTAGTAACATTAAATTTCTAGCCATCTGCAAAAAAGATAACAAATGGCTCAATTATTTTGAGCAACATATAAAAGATAATATAATATAGTAATCTCGTCCAACGATGTTTAGCAAAAATCAAAGCAGCCCAAAACCTAAGCTTCGCGTTTCATCGAGCTTTTCCTCGTTCATTACTTCATAAGCAAAGACTGAATGTTCAATAAATGTTCATCCTAGGGACTTATTTGCCATTTCCTCTTTTCTTAGTTCCTCAGATCTCATGGTTTTGATATTACCACTTACCGGCGGAGAGAGAGAGAGAGAGAGAGAGAGAGAGAGAGAGAGAGAGAGAGAGAGAGAGAGAGAGAGAGAGAGATTAGATTTTAAAAACTATATTTTACCTGCCTGACTCGAGTAAACTGAAGATTTCAAGATTTAGTCTTTTCATACCTTATTCCTACATCTCGTCAGTGTTAAGAGATCTCCTATTATAACAATGAGAAGAAATTATTAGCTAAGGTGTTCAAAGGGATATTGCGCTGTGCTCTTGATTCCAACCTCTGGATTCAGTGCTTTTGTAATGATGCGTAATGACCTCTAGTGTACAAGAGTTTGTAAGTCTTTCCAAGTTCCACATATTTAAGTAAAACGTTTTAGCCACAAAAACGAGAAAAAAATTAGTCATCAGATGCCTTTAACTGTGAACATGATAATGAGGAAGAGTAAGCATGGTACACAGAGATGGTAGAATACAAAATTCTAGTATCTGGAAGAAATCGCATAGAAACTTGCAGAATTCGCGTTGCAGCATAGTATTGCAGCTCCACTAGATAATAACGGTGAAAAGACTCAGAAAACCAGAAATGGGTACGCTTGTTGTTAGAAAAAGAAAAAAATTACTCCAAAGTGGTTTAAGAGCACATTTGGTTTAATGACGCTTCTTTCCATAAGAAAGAGAGATAGAGAAAACAGCAATCAGAAGAGTGACCTTGGTCCAAGCGGCCTCTCCATTCCTTAAATGCGAAGTTCATATCAATTTTCTGCGCAGATCTAAAACTTTAGTAGAATATTTAGTTGTATCGGAATTACACGCGGATAATATTGTAGCTGTCTTTCATTTGATCATGAAAAGCACTTACTTAGGTATAACTCAAGTGCTATGTACTAATATGTGTAATTGCTCTTTTTCATTAAAAACAAATTATCTACATTTCTTCACTTTACTGATTTCAAGTTTTGTCTTGAGGTTATAGATTAAAAACTGAATGTTGCTTCGGTATACATTACATAATACATATATCTATTTCTTAATCCAATGGCAATTTACAAGCAGGCTGCATAATTTAGCAAAAGTTTATGGTACCTGAATTTTGGTTGATATCTCATGGCAAAAAATCTCCTGAAAAGGGTGGACTTGTAATAGTTGCCATAAGTTAAGATGGTGTAAATGGAGCATCCCCGAGAAAGGAACATTTTAAAAGAGTAGCAAGCTGAATTCCATTATTATGATAATCACTTGATGCAATAAAAATCATTCGGAAAAATTCAACTATAACTATTATGTCAGATATTTAACTGTAATACTTTGGTGTTGCGTCCATACATACCATTAGAATCTGAAGCATAAAAATCTCTTGTCTATTGATCAGCGTTAGAAAATAAATTTCCTTAGTTACAGAATGCGTAAGGAAGATTTACAAATTATCTTTTATTAACAATATTTTCACAAATACAGCAAATCCTTATACAAATAAGAATTTACAATGGAAATTGTTAACAAAAAGAGATTCTGTCTGCTATGATACATTATTCATTAAAACTTCGAAAAAAAAACGTTTTTTCTATTGACGCGATCATTGCTTTATATGATGTTTTATCATAAAACATGGCCACACCGATCATACCTCGATTTCTTAGGGTTCTTTATAATTTTGAAATGCCCATTTGAGATTTGGAAACCTTGTATTCCAAATCTGTATACAAACGATGCCGAAAAAAAAGTATTGTATTCGAGTTAATATGAGATAAACGGGTTGAAGGACATCTGAAGTACAGACATGAATTATTAATATCTTATTTCCCACACTACCTCGGAGTCTCCTAAAAACGATCATTATTTTTTTACGCAATATAATAGAAAATTTCTAGGAAAAAAAAACACTTATAACAGTATATCAAATAAGAAACAGATGGTGCGAAGAAGTCCAGGGCAAAAGTGATACAATAAAACGCCATAATCATTCAGCCGACGAGGAAGGAGATAAATCCTGATTATAACCAATGTATGAAAGATAAATTTAGGGAACGATACAGCATTGGCTTAGCCGCAGAGGAGAGATAATTTCTTTTGTTATTTCATAAATTTATCGCCTTCATGTATTAGCTCACATCGGAGACTGGCTCTTGTGAATCATCCGGGGTGGGAATGAATCCGCGTCTTCTTTTCTTCGGATAAAACGTGACGAAGCACTGTTCTCCCCCGCCTCCATCTTTCACATAACGCCGAAACTATCATTTTTAACCTTCAAGTGGAAAGTGGGCATGAGACATACTTTTAATCGGTCCTGTTTTTTCCCTTTCACCAAATACTCATTTTTTCTTCGTTTACTTTATGAACCAGCAAAATGTTCACCTGTGCTCTTAAAAATGACGGCAAAGTTTAAATAATTTGCAAATGCTTCATACTCAACTATTCAAAGTACATTATGTACACTCATTGTCTTATGAATATCAGTAATTATAGCCAGTATATTAGGTAAAGGTAAAGTGAACATTTATCTGAATCTCATGCTATTATATGAGAACAATTACCGAGTTAGCAAATAAAACGAGTTTTAAAAATGCACATATAATGCAGTCAAACAGTAAAAAATCACTGTATTATCTGTAGTGTATAATGGCTGACAAAACTAACAATAAACTATGTTAATGCAACGCTAATTTATCGAAGGTTTGCATGGTGCGAAAAAAAAAAATATCCTATGCACCTTTGTTTCGCTAAATTGAGCTCGTGTGCGACCTTTGATTTTCATTGTTTCGCTGTGTTGAACGCACTGCAATAAACAAATTCTATTCACCTTTGAAATGATTCTGATAAGAAAATTATTTGAAACGGCGGACTGATCGAAGAAATATGTCGATAAAAGGTCTTATAAAACATTCATAAAAAAACGAACCTTATAAAAATTGCCTAAGTAGTTATTAAGATCCTAGCATAGAGCATATTTCAATTACTAACTTGTCACTTGCAAGGTTTTTTTTAGTTTTATTAGCTATTGTTTCTCGTTCGTGAAACGGATATCTATTCATTCGGTTTATACAAGAGAATTTTACGCACACTTTCTTAATTTTTTTTTTTAATTAAGAAGTTATTGTACCTAATTAAATTATTAGTATTTACTTGATTGATTCATTCTTATCGGAACTATCTAAGCGACGTCTTCAGACTGACTTTAAAGACTGCTTAGATAAGATTTCGTAAGGGCGCAGAACGAGGCTGCGGTTTATTTATTTATTTACTTATTTATTATTTATTTATTTATTTTATTTAGAAACTATATTTTACCTGCCTGACTCGAGTAAACTGAAGATTTCAAGAATTAGTCTTTTCATACCTTACCTACATCTCGTCATTGTTAAGAGGAGATCTCCTATTATAATAATGAGCTGAAGTTATTGCTAAGATGTTCAAAGGGATATTACGCTTGCTCTGATTCCAACCTCTAGATTCAGTGCTTTTGTAATGATGTGTAATGACCTCTAGTGTACAAGTGTTGAGCTCGTGTGCGACCTTTGATTTTCATTGTTTCGCTGTGTTGAACGCACTGCAATAAACAAATTCTATTCACCTCTGAAATGATACTAATAAGAAAATTATTTGAAACGGCGGACTGATCGAAGAAATATGTCGATAAAAGGTCATATAAAACATTCATAAAAAAACGAAAAATGAGAAGAAGCTAACTGACCCCCGGTACAGCTCACACCGAACGCTTCTTCACTCTCTCGCTGAATCTTGCAATGTGATCAGATTGTCCTGCGACTAATGATCCTGGTGATTTTCAAATACACACTCATTAATCAAGGCCTGGATCCTTCTGGCCTCCGCTCGCTTATGGTTGAGACCTCCAAGTGAACAAGGTCTAGTGACTATACTGTCTAGACCTTGCAAGTGAAGACCAGGATTCGATATTTTTTGCATGAAAGACGCTCACATTTTCACTGAGATTCCTTATAATGGCCGTCATCCTTGTTCATTTGTCTTTTAGTAATTTCTTGAATATTCTGTTTCTATCCATTCCTCATCCTTTCTCATTTAATTTTTTTTACACTTCATCTTTAGTTATCAGTTTGCATTTCTGATTCTTCACACAACGCATTTTGCTTTCTTCTGGGCTGTAGCGACTATTCTTTACAGTTAATTTCAGATGATTGCTGTAATAATAGCTTTGTATTAAAAGCGATTATTTTGATTACTGTCTCAAATTCTTTTCTTTTCTATTGATCACACTTGTTCAATCAGGTAGCCTTCGTCTCTCTGACAATGGACGAAATCAAGATGGAAGGCCCTTTTACTAGTAATTATTGCTTCCGTTGAGGAGGTTACGCCTTCTATTTAGCTCTTGTGTTATTTGGTTAGCCTTTCTTTTTAAAAGATTGCGTAGAAAATAACGGACTGATTTTCAGGAAAAGATTTACATGAAATTTAATTTGAAATGACTCGGTTATGAATTCTATTCATAACTGAGATTCTTTCAAATAAATGTGGTACTGTCGCTTATTTGCCTTTAGGGGTGAAGTATGTTTCTGCCAAATTCATGTACTCAAAAAATAAACATATCCATGTTTTATACAAAAAGAGAGATGAAAGCAGTAAGCTTGAATTATGGTTAGCAGAACATTCGTATCTCGTAGATGTGATTAAACATTTTTTTTTTCTTTTGTCACAAATGACTATGTTGTTCAACTGCGATTCGAAAATTCTGAGAACGGGATGGAATTGTTGTAAATACGTATAATACTACCAGTTATACATGACAGTATGCTAGACCCGAATTTTAAAAATTGTTACTAACTAATGTATGTATGTATGCATGTATGTATGTAGGGTTCTGCCTCTTTCAAAAGCCTCACACATGCAAATTCAGTTTGAAAACAGCCGCGAATTTAATTCTACGAAGTAATTATTGAGAGAATGCCCAGTATATCGTTTTGGAATGCATATATTATATACTTTTCCCCTTGCCAAACAAAACAAAAAATAGTATAAAAGACAGCGAAATCATTCGATCAGGATTTTTAATTTGCTTGTGTTATTTCTAAATAAGCAATCACATAAACTCTTTTGTTCATTATGCAACATTTAACTCATGACAAAATGTATAAATTTATATTTATGAAAAAAAAAGGCTTGGGTTCTTTTTGCACAGAGCTGATCCGATTATCAAGGCTGTTCATCATATGCCAACAAATACTGGGAAAATAAAATAACACAAATAAGCAAAAAGATAAAAAGGCACTCGTTCGGCATTACCGACGATTACATTCAGAGCAAAAAAAAAAATTAAGAAAAAGGAAAACAGTTTATTTTGATCAGCTGAGAGAAGTGGTCAGAAAATGATAATTCATATTTAGTCTTGTGAGTGCTGATCTTTTGTGCCAGGCATAATACCCTTTTGTATGATAATGCATATACATACCTTCATCCATATGTATACATATATATATATATATATATATATATATATATATATATATATATATATATATATATATATATATATATATATATATATATATATATATACTGTATATATTGTATATATTGTAAAATCAGTATCAGTTGTAGGACACATAAACGATAGAGATGTAGCTAGGTTAATTTACAGGGTATCTCCTGACCTCACCTCTTCTAATCTAACCTATACTGTGGTACTGGGTCCTTGCCTGTACAGGGAGTTTCGCCTCCCCCTGCCAGCCCCACCCCCTTAACCTGGCCGATCACAGTAATTTACATGGATGTGTAATAATAACTGTACATTACCCCACCTTCCCTAACCTAGTTATACCTGGATCTAACCTGGCTGGGGCCCCTAGGCACTCAATGCTAAAGTGTCCTAAGGCACCGTAAATCATAAAAAGAAATACTTTAATTCGTTTCAAGCTTCCCTTGCACACCAGATCTTATCGGGCATAGATAAGGTCTTCCCTGCAGCCTACCATAAATCACCATCCTTTCTTTAAGATTAGAAGGTCCAGCTAGAAGGCTAATGTTTGTTCCTCTTGTGTCAATCTCGGATGACCCAGTTTAGTTATGAAAGTAATTTATCAAAAGAGAAGAGAGACCATTGGAAGGGATTATGGTACTACCAGCCTGATAAAGGGTTGTTTTGCCATGGGCAATTCTCAAATTAAGGCAGCTAATGTTACACCAACATTCCCAAGAAGTGACCATGAGTGTTTGGAGCACCTTGCAACATCAATAATCGAAATAAAATGCAAAGCAAGTTTCTTATTTTTATCGATAAATACGTAATTTATCTCCCACATAATCTCTGTGAAAATCACGCCCAAATGACCATCATTCAAATATTTCAAACAGAAAATTTCGTCTCAGTGAGAAATTAAAGTATCACAGAACGAGGTAACCCTTTGAAGTGCATGGCCGCGGTGTTCTTCATTCTGCCTTTCATTTTTTTTAATACTGAGTGCTTAATAGTTTAATATGGGAACATCCTGATTAATTATTCAGGTGACTCTCATTACCGATTAATGCTAGCAGTTTGTGGGGTCTCCATAGATATTAGTTTATTACTCACGTGACCATCATATATATTTCTACATATACCAACTAATGTGATATTTGTCTGAGTGATATAATCATATTATCGTTTGTATCCTAGTGACAAAGCCAATTACAAGGGGGCATTTCAAACTTTACCTTATCTGATCTAACTTATCCTATGGGCATTAGGAAGGGAGGTTGAAAAGAATCTGGAGCGAACAGAAATGAGGATTTTGGGGTAGATTTCAAGGATCTTAGTGCGTGAGAGGCTGGGAAATGAAGACAGGAGGAGTTCGGGTTGGTCAAGATTACTCATATGATAAGACAGTCGAGATCGAGATGGTTTGGGCATGTGGTAAGGATGGGTGAGGAGAGCGGAGTGAGGAGGGCTTGTGTTGAACCTGTTAGGGGTGGGGGTTGAAGAGGGAGGCAAACGATTAGATGTAATGATAAAGTGAAGGACGATTTGGAGAAGAAGGGTTTAGTGGAGGAGATGCTTTCGATAGGAATGGTTGGAGGGGACACCTCAAGGCAACCGAGCCCTTAGCATAGGTTAAAGGTAGGTATAAAGAAGACCTTAGTTACATGATCTTAATGATCTCTTTTTATGCTATATGGTATTGTGCTTTTTAAGGTCCAATGGCACGTCCTGTTTGCTTATGTGACATGTGGTACTTATTAAGTAAAGTTGTCATATAGTCGAACTCAAACCTGTTAATAATAATAATAATAATAATAATAATAATAATAATAATAATAATAATAATAATAATAATAATAATGTCAGCTACGTGTAATATGGTGGTTTTTGGAAGCCAAAATTATACTGTAGATCTAACTCTGCACTTCCATCGCGTTTGCAACGATACACGATCAAGCCAAACCTGAATTTCAAAGATATAGTCGTATACCAAGGCGATAAGCTATTATCAGAAACCAGTCAAGTATGAGGACCTTGTAAATGTAAAAGTCTCAGCAGAGATAATTGGTCATAATTTCCATAATAATGTTTAAATGCCCGTTAAATAATGTTCATTTTTTTCCATATGGAGAGATAAAAAAACCAGAGTTGGTGGGGATTTCCAGGTCACAAAAGCTGCATCAATTACAAAAAATTAAATTTACCCTTTGAAATGGAAGGGATGTAACGGCTCCAGCCAATACATCCACGAGCGTTTAACTCTAAAAGACCGCATTTGGATACAGAATTAAATTCTCTCTCTCTCTCTCTCTCTCTCTCTCTCTCTCTCTCTCTCTCTCTCTCTCTCTCTCTCACACACACACACACACACACACGCACATATGCACACACACACACATCTTATAATAATCTGGCATTAGGAATTTACAATTTGTGTTGAATGTTTGTATTTAAAAATAACACCTACACACACGAGCGCACATACACATATATTTCTAATTATTTCCGTATACAGCCGTTTCTCGTAACAGGCGGTTGCAATTCCACTTAATCTGCTGAATAGCAGTAAACCCCAGTGCAGAAAACTTTCACTACAGTAGTGAAACACTAACACTAAGTCATCTGTCGTGTAAAGATTTATTGAGGTTTAATCATACAGACACTCCCAAGATAACCATACAGACACCTCCCAAGATCCGGAATTGTACTGAAACCGAAATGAAAGCAGTGTCAGAATAGTGACCTGCTGGAAATAATTCTCCTCATACTTGAAAGACAGGAATTTTGTTTTATTTAAGGTTTTTGGTTACGGTCCCTACTTCGAGAATCGGGCTTCCTCCAAGGAGTAATATGAGGACAATTCTCAATCGGAGCACCATTCTTTAAACACGAGAATCTAAAAGAGCTAGGCACTTGTACTTGTTTTGTTTGAGAAAAAATCAGTTCTTACTAAAAGAGGAATAATTAGTTATGAGTTTAATTAGCGGAAATTATTATTCCAAAGCAACCTGCATTTCGACAACGAACTTATAAATATACGTATAATTTTATTTTCATTTAATCATTCATTTTACAACTTCATTCAGTTTGTCATTCACTTGTTTTTCCATTTAACAACGTATCTCTTGACTTTATTGAGATGCGAAAACGATTTTAGTAAAAATGATAATAGAATAAAAACCCCTGTTATGTCAGGTAATTTAATGAGTGACACATTTCTTCGAAACAATTCTCTCTTCAATAAATCTTGGAAATTTGTCATCGTATTAATCTGTACTTTGTTAATGGCTCTTAACGGATTAATAAATCAACCAAGGTTTTAAACATTTGTTTCATAGTTTTAAAAACTTGAATACCCTGAAAACATTTTTTTTATTGTTTTGCAAATGTATATTTCTCTTATGGTCTGAAGTAAAAATTCTCTTTCCTCTTCAGAAAGAAATATGTAATTTAAGTTTCGTATTTTCACAAAATATATTTCATATGTTATTATGGGTAAAAATAAGTTTACTACATTAAAGATTTACCTTTGTTCTCGCCAGTCCATTTTTCTAATGCGGGAAACTACCTGCAAATGACGTATTGTTAACATTAGTATTTCCGCTGTTGTAGATGAAATATTTTTATTTCCAGAAAATAAATACGGATTTTGCTCATCAAGAATTTCCATTATGTTCTTCGCAATGGATTGTCATGTTATTTGAAGAGGCTTCTTTTATTTTTCATGGAGAATTCTAGATAATTCACCTGCATGTGTGAGAATCTTAGAAAATTAACGAATTATTTCTCAGAGAAAATACATATTTCTTTCATATATAATGTTCCACAGTCTAAAAAAAAAAGATGTCAGCTTCCTCATTTAATCTTTTCGAATAAAGAAATGAACCCTGAATTTTACCCGCGTGCCAGTTGAGTCAGGATCTTGTTTAGAGACAGATATTCTCAAAAAGCTACAAAGAAGTAAAGAAAAAGACAAGGAAAAAAGTTTCCCCAAATCTCCTGTAATGACACACTGAATTACCATAAATAAAAAAAAATATATGCTGTGCCTACTAATCAAGGATAGTCTTCGTGAAAGGTCCGTCAATATTCTTCATACTGAGAGAGAGAGAGAGAGAGAGAGAGAGAGAGAGAGAGAGAGAGAGAGAGAGAGAGAGAGAGAGAGAATTGGACTAATGACACAGATTTTCTGAAAATGCAAAAAAAAAAAAAAAACTAAAAGGTTAAACACGAGGAAACAAAAATAAAAGAAAGGTTAAGTGCTGAATTTAATTTTACGTTAGATACTGAACTTGCCATATAAAAATTCTCATGTGGTTTAATGTTCTAATAAATACTAACGTCAGCATTGTACGCATATGTCGTAAAATGATGTGAAACTGTTGATGAAGGTAAATAATGCGATTAGCCTACACCATCAAACTGCACCTGAGTAGTCCACTGAAAAAACATTAAACTATGACAAAAAAATACAATAGACGTATTTGAAAAAATTACCTATTCGCTGCCAGATTACCGCTAATTAACACACGACTTCTTACAACAGCCGCAAAACGTCCTTCTGCTAGGTAAAATTCCTCTTGCATCAAGAAAGACATATCTGTTTTTATAACTAACTTCGCACGCAAACCCACCGCAACAGGAACGTCCATTGCCTCAGGAATTCTCAATTTCCAGGAGTGAATACAAGGAAAGGAATTCTCCCGAATTCTCATGAAATGAGATACCGTTACACGAAAAGCCATAACAAAGACAGTGCATCTGTTAATCTTGGTTTGTTATTAATGGCGGCTTCTGTCTTAATTACACTGAGAGGAGAGAGAGAGAGAGAGAGAGAGAGAGAGAGAGAGAGAGAGAGAGAGAGATGTAATGTGAATGGAAAGTATTACCTATATTTTCTATGATTCCAAAGGATAAATGGATCA
>NC_089748.1:23570501-23630501 GCF_040412425.1 Macrobrachium rosenbergii
CAACACAAACAAAAGCACAAACAAAACTTGACTGCATACACATGCCTAATGGTTACGGATACCGCAGCTAGTTCAGTTCCATTCGTACTGCAAGGAAAATGAGATGTAGGAATAGTTATAAATCTTAAAATAAACGCAAATGGCACAAAAGAGATGATAAACAAAACCTGGTAACCCATGCGTATAACGTATTTCACTAGCATTCTCAAAGCAACAGCATCCAACAAAACATCTCGCTGAACATAGGCCGAAGAGCTGAATTAATCAGACCGCGAACAAAAATTTCCAAATGTTCTCGATATAGCAAAGGCAATAACAAATGACTGCTATCAGAAGTTCCGAGAGGATGCTCAACAGACTTGAGTAGACTATGGAGAATCTCCTAAGATGATTTTCATCTCAGGAAGTCCAAGGTGCCGGAAGATTATAGGGGTCCTGTTTTCGTAGGGACAGAGGGAAAGGGGACGGCGAATCTACGTAAATTAACTGGAATGATATTTTATCCATGTGGAAGAGCAAGTGCAGGATTTAACAATGAGATAAGAAGTCACATTGTCGTTACTTTCAAGAAATCCTTAATGAGTTGCACAGGAATAGAATCATGGCAAGATGGTCCAATGGTTTTCAAGGATTCTAAAACTCAACTTGAATTTTTTGAACAAAAAATATCGTGAGCTGATATAAGATTAGAAGAAACAAGTTAGCGAAATCTAGCTGAGGTATGAAAACCAAGCATACCTCTACCTTGGAAAAATATCTTCGTTTCACTGAGCTTCCTTTCTGAATTTGCGTAAACAGTAAATTTCTGTGTATGGACATATCAGTAAGTACTACAATAAAGTCTAGACGCCGACTAATACACCGGAAACCTTCTGGACAGGAATGGGGAGACTATCAGGTGGACGCCTGTGTGCGTTGATCACACCAAAAGCCTCTTGCTCCTAAATAATTGTCATGTTTCATCTATTCTCGTCTGTTGCCTAAGGATAATAAGTGCCAAAAGCGCATCAGCCTACATCTCTTTTAACCCCAAAGCCATAGGTTCGAATCCTTGACAAGGCAAATGTACTTTTCATATACAAATCTCTCTGGGTATCAGTTATCCCGGTAGCAAAGACAGTCCAATATTAAAGGGCATTTGTTATTTTGTGGTAGCATTTCCTTATCCAAGATTCAGTAGAGATTTAATAATGTTATTAGAAGTCTAGTGTTTTTTTAGTGAGGAAATAGCATTATTTTGGCTGCTGAATTTTAGAATTGTATTTTTATTGCCGATGCACGTCTGAGCTTGAGGGAGATTATACTGAGTTGTTTACATAATTTTTTTCTGTTTGCGAAACCTAAAACCCGTGCCCGAATGCTTGGATAATTGTTATCGTTGTTTGTTTAACCATTCCCTGTGTTTGACTGCCTCTAATCTGTTGTTTGCTCTATTTGTGTGTGCGGGCATGAAATGGTCTTTCGCTCGTAATTCAGTGTGGCCCATATAATTTGCATCTTTCTCCCGAACACATTTCTTTTGCTCTATTTTTCATATACCTCATATTTTTTTTTATTTCTGAATTATTATTATTATTATTATTATTATTATTATTATTATTATTATTATTATGCCGTTATCGTAGGGGAAAGAAGGGATGGGGGGTTACGGGTGGCCTCCCGGGATAAATACACTATAGCTGTCACTGCCACACACTTGCACTACTGCTGCCAAATTCTGAATAAATTCTCGGTTCACAAATCTTACATAACATACAGTTATTATTATCATTAATTCGTTAGTGCTGTTTTGCACATCCGTAATTTTCTTGGAATGTTGATCAAATTCAGCAAATAAGATCTGACTGCAGTACACACGATATTGACCGTTTAGAAAGGTTATAAGCCTCTTCGCTTACAAAAAGAACGAAATTACATTATCAGGTATAATTTTTGGTCCAAATTACGCATAATTTAGATGTTGAATTATTTAGATGTGATGTGATTTTTGGTACATATTATGCATTATTTAGATGTTGATTTACGAAGCAGTAGTTGTCGAAGTCAGTGGATAAAAATCCATAAAATTACCTCCTCTAAAGGGTGATAACTAGTCTGAGTCATAAGTACGTGGTTTGGGGACCCACCTGGATTCAGGTTCGCCATCATTTGACGGGATGTAGTAAATAATAAAACGAAATGAAACCGTGGTATTTTTGTCTCCTTTAATTTCCTATTTTAAGATACTTTGCAAGATTAAACCATTTTTTTCCTTTATTCGTGAAGATTAGCCTTTTTTAGTTAGGATAAGTGAAGATTATTCAGAGTAACAGTCAGGTAGCTCCAAGTTATTATTGTTATATTCACTTCTCTCGTACCATTTCTGCACTTGCATCAATTGTTCAGCTTGGCAATCTAATCACTTGACCTCAACATTAGCAAAGAACTGCTGATTTTTAGGGTCCGAAATCGATCTTTTATGAAAGATCCCAATTTTTATAAGTACTGTATAAATCAATAAGGTTTATGAAACCTTCACCAGCGCAATGGGCGTAGTTACTAAACACTCTAAGGTTCTGGGTTCATTTCACGTTAAAGAAAAACATTTGGAAAGCTGCTCAAACGCAGCACGGCATACTAACTATTTTTAGTTTTACAAATACAAGGAAATCGTTATTTGTTTGGAATTTAGTCAGCGTCGAAAACAATATACAAAGCAACGAAATACATCCTAGATCTAGGTCCTGCCTCTGGTCAAAATAGAATGGCTGACAAAGGTCAATTTACAGGGCAATTTCTTAATTATCTCTGATTATGTTGAAACTTGGTCTGTAGGTACCAAGTGAGATTGGTGGCTATTTCCATCTAATATCCAATTTTTACTCCTTGTCCGGGGTAACAGCTCAGTTTAAAGAAAAATGGGTTTTTTCCGGATCTCAGAAACAGATTGTCCAAGGATTCTTGTCAGAAAGTCGAGTATTTAATTTCTTAGATGAAAGCATCAGCTCTTAGAAAGTGAGGTATTCCACCCCCTCTAATTCTTTAAAAATCATTTGCTAGGAACTCCTCCTAAACCATTATCTTCTATTGTCATTCCGCTGAACAAAATTTTTATTTTGCTTCACAAAGTGTTAAATACACTTTACTGTTACATGTCAGTGCAATATTTCATTACATAAAGCCGGCACCGAATTTCTCTTCCAGTACCTAAACAGTGGAAATTTAGCTTTACTAAAACCTTTTCAGTTTTGTTTTATATTTTTTCAATAAACGTTTTTAAACAGGCGTATTCTCTTTTGCATTTTTAATGACAACTGACCACAAAGTATTCTGATGCGCTGAGGCAGAAATTTCTTTGGAAATGCGTTGGTTGGATCACCTTTTCATTAATCATTTAAAATAATCATCAGACGGAGATACGGAGAATTTTGTATCTTTACTTCGTTATCAAACTAATTACTAAATCTGTAGGTTTTTAGGCAGATGCAGCTAAAATGAGTGATTCTGAAACAAATTCATGGGCACCGCTCGACTGAATCTCATGCTTCAGTTAATAAATTATCTATACTATTTTCATATACCTTTATATATATATCTCATTTATTCTTTATCTCTGAATTCATTCTACTGTCCACCTTTGATGCTGGCTTCTCTCTCTCTCTCTCTCTCTCTCTCTCTCTCTCTCTCTCTCTCTCTCTCTCTCTCTCTCTCTGGCATAACCATGACTCTCTTGTTAATGACCTTCAACTTTTGGAAGAAATGACCTTTAACTTTTGAAATAAATATTCCTTACTCAGCCTGCGGCTTTCTTTAGCCAGATCAAAATATTCCCGAAAAATAAAATCCAGTTGAACTCTGCAATAACAAAACCTTTGAATGTGTCCATAAACCTGTAACAGCGGGTGACAGCATGGACTATTTTAATAGGAGGGCGAAAAAATTAAAGCGATTGACATTGCACTTTATAGTCACCAACATTTGTGGGCCAGAGAAGCTTGGCATATATCACTCGACCAAAGGGAGATAGTACATCGTACACACCTGCAGCCACTACTTGTCTATAACAAAGATCTCTCTCTCTCTCTCTCTCTCTCTCTCTCTCTCTCTCTCTCTCTCTCTCTCTCTCTCTCTCTCTGAAATGATGAACTCGCAGTCATCACTCATGTTCGTTTAAACAACTGATTTAATGCAATTTTCTGCACAAAACAGTCCAAAATGTATGACAGAGTAAATCCAAATTGAAATTTTATCCAAATTAAATCTGAAAAGGATTAGTATCTCTTGGGATGTTTACTGCCCTATGCTGGCAAAATAGTCCTTTTCCCCCTCGATTTTATGTTTTTCACTCTGTTGAAGGTAGGCACTTGAACGTGTCATTTTACTCATTTTTGTACTCCTCCTTAGGGTTACTGAATTCGAGATAAGTGATATTTGTGGCCTGATATTTGTAAGTATAAAAACTTTGCTTGTTTGTAAGTGAAAACCTTGATGATATATATATATATATATATATATATATATATATATATATATATATATATATATATATATATATATATATATATATATATATATATATAGTATATATATATAATATATATATTTATTTATTTATTTATATATATGTGTATATATATAAATATATATATATATATATATATATATATATATTTATTTATTTATTTATATAGTTTTAATGTGCAAACAAGTGAGTTTTTTATGGTTATAAATATCAAGCCACAAATATCACTTACCTCGAATTAGGTATCCCTGAGGAATAACTCATAATTAAATATATAATTTTATATATATATATATATATATATATATATATATATATATATATATATATATATATATATATATATATATATATATATATATAATATATCACAAGAATGGAAACGTGATGTAAATATAACCTGAGTACATGGCGGCAAGGAATCTTAAGCAACGTAATGCAAGATCTTTTGGCTTTACTCTTATGGTCGACGAATGATTACCGAATAACTTCTCATTTTCCACCTCCCTGTTTTAACAAGTAGCTGAATGAGATAAAATTATAGAGGGGAAAGCCAGAGGCAGTCGTATCTTCATTCATTTTGTCACCTTGTAGACTTGACTAGTTACCATTATTTCACTGTTATCATCATACTCTGTTCTTTGGCGTTAAGAATGCATGTTTACATAGTCAGTGCACTAGTAACTCTCTCTCTCTCTCTCTCTCTCTCTCTCTCTCTCTCTCTCTCTCTCTCTCTCAGCAACACAAGCTAGGAGATGAGATGAGAGCGTTCTGCCTCTGCTTCAGAACTGCTCATGGAGAGCAATTTGTATCCCGATCATAAATGACCGCCCAGTAGATAGCAGCACACACCCTTCGGGATCTAACAGGCTCATTGTTGTTTGAGGCTGAACCAGGAAGCTATCTCTGCTGTATATGAAATATTTGATCCTCTTTGGTAACTGGTTCTTTGTACGAAATGAAGACCTTAAGCATGTGCTGACTCTGTTTCTGGAGAGTTTCTGGGATGTGCGGTTGGAAACCAGTAGCGGTAGAATATTGAAGTTCACCAAGCCAGTGAATTAGTTTTGCTGCAGGGATCGAACAGAGAGAGAGAGAGAGATTACAAACATGGGTAATTTTCTCTCGTTCTTACTAACTCGTTTGTCATGATTTACTTTCGTATACTTTTATGGGAAGTTGTTTTTTTTAAATTTCATTAAGTTTTTCTTTATTAGGAAATAAGTACGAATATATCATTAGAGGTCTGACTGGCATTCCTAAAGCCAGCTAAGTACGGAAATACTGAGTGCGGAATCATCGTAATTGTTTCAACTATTGTAACACGTTATCTGGTTATTTAGTCTTTTTATTATCATTCCATACTTAGCTTCAGAAACATCACTAAGGGGATCAAGATAGCTAACACAACAATTTAATATTAATATTTTAATCAGTGACATGATTGCTTTCTTTAAGTTTTCTGAAAGAAAGAATGGGAACTAGAAAAAAAAACAGACAGGTTACCTTGCTGTGGATAGGAAGAGGAGCTAGAAAGGAGAAAACGTTGTGACAATCATATCAACATTGGAAGCACAGGGCCAGCCTCCATATAGGAGGGCAGCATAGCAGTCATGGACAGAAATTATTATTATTATTATTATTATTATTATTATTATTATTATTATTATTATTATTATTATTATTGTCATGTCATCTCACACACAGGTTTCTCTTGGAAATCGCAGCAGTGCTAAGTACAGAATCACATGCCATATCTAGAGCATGCCACTTAACGTTTCAGAACTTAATTTGTAGCATTTTAAATGTTTTTAGTTTTTTATATTTTTCTAATGTACTCAGTGATACCTTTTAATTATAAATTGCCATTTTTGCAAATTGTCTCTCCTTGTTAATTTTTGAAAATAGTGCAAGTAAAGGTAGTGAAACGTCTAATAGAATACTCTCGTCATTATTATTATTATATTTGAGGGGAGCAGACCCTCTTTCAGGCAGGTCTTATTGAAAAGGATGGCAGCAAAATGTAATGTATACAGTATAAATGCATAAGTTAAAATTTAAAGGGAAACTAAACTCGTCCTGGCTCAAGTCTGGATATTGTTTCTTAATAATCACAGATTCTGTCATTCTAATTTCAATGTCACTATTACCATTGTATTATGTACTGAAGTCACTGATATTAAACTTCTTGTTACAAAATACATCCTCGCATTGGACTTCTTAAGGGCTGGTTGGTTAGTCAGTTTGATCTGTTATGACGATTTTCTTGGAGCCTGTTGTAGGAATTTCATTCCCTTTTCTCCAGAGTGAAAATATCTGTTCATAAAACCGTATCCAAACTAAGAAGGATATCTGAAATTCATCATGTTTTTCAGCATGTCATCTACGTAGGATTTTATGCTTGCATGGTACATCATTTTGGGATTTATGTGATGGTCGTCTCTAGATTTATACATTTTGTAGGTGATGAGAATTACTGACTTTTGAATACACTAAACATTATATCTTTCCATCTGTAGTGATTCGTTTTACCAATGGTACAAAAAAGAATGGGGGATTTGATGGAAACCTAAGAAGGAGAAAAGCATTTTCATTTTCCTCTGTCCCTTGAAACCTGAGAATTCCTTTGCACTTTAATACTTTACCCAGCTTTATTTTCCTCAGTCTTTTGCTCTTTTGCCTTGTTGTCAATCCGATCGCTAGCGTGTCATGAGACGCCTTTAAACTCGGTCATTTTATCTTTCTCCCTTCGAGGTCTCTTGTATCAATCACTTTTTCCGCTCCGGTGATGGATTTATACATTTCTGCCACCAATTGTTTTTGCATATTTTTAACGCTCCATTTCAGTGTAGGTTTAAAACTCCTGGAAATTTTATGATTTAGATTTCAATATCTACCAGTTCAGAAGTGGCGCTCTCCTAAGTTTCATTTCCCCTGTGCGATCCCACCTGTTAGGCAAGTTTTGCATTACATTTCGTCTTATCTAACTCCTAAACCACAGTTCCTAATTATTTCACTGCCCCTAAACTCTTCTTTCCGTGCGTTCACTGTTTCTGAACTCTTCACCTCCAATTCCACAAATTTTAATTATTTTAATTATGTTCAGGGGAAAAAGTAGTTTTACACTCTATGAGCACAGGCCTTTCAGATGTGAAATGTCTTTAAATCTCAGTCTTTCTTTAGGTTTCCCAACCCTGGTCCTGAAAATTCTATATTCTGGATACTCGACATTTTGCACCTTGTGCTCTCCTTTCACATTTTTCTCTCATAGCTCAAGAAAAATTTTCCTTTGTGGAGAAGAACTTGTGTTTTTGCTTTGTGTTTTTTATTAATTCCATAGTGATGAAAATGTCTTTTTCGTGCTGTATGTGTTATTAATTTTCTCTCTGCCTCTGTTTGTCTGTTTGTATGTCTCTTATTCTCTGCAGAACCAGAACGAAATCAGCATATAACTATAATCAACTTATCTCTCCCAGGCTTTTTTCAATGATGAACACAGAGTAGCAATGAACAGAGAGAATGGGTTCAAGTAATACTTGGTATTATGCTAATTCAGGAACAATTAATCCAGTTTGATTACTCACTTATGTGTATAAAGAGAATAGTATTCATTTTGTCAGTTCTAACCGAGAATTTGTTGGGATATTTTGATATTTAGTTTCTTATGCCCCAACCTCTCTTCTATTCTGTGAAAATTATGTGTTGGGAGAAGGAATGAATGATTGTATTATTAACGTCCGTGTCTGCATTATTCCACTTTCACGTAAAGGTATAAAGGTATAATGACACTCAAAATTAACAGTTTTAAGATACTGCTTATATCATATTCAGATAGAACAAAAAATCATCATTTGAAACTTGTTAGTTGTTAATTTAGATTAAGGTGGCTTATGCCAGCACGGTCTCTTGGCAAAAGTGGCCACTAGTATGGTAGGATATGAGAAGGGGTAGGCTGTTTGTGGACCTGCGAACTCTACGTAATAACATACACGAACCTGTACGTAAGTTTGTTTTTTATGCAGAAATGATCACGATTGATATAAGAATTTTAGGAAAGCCTTAAGCTCAAACATGCGAGGTTCCATATGCTGCCGAAAAGGTTACGGATCAGATTGTCAAAATTATGACCTTAAAGTGCCTCATCCCATAAGTTCACTTGAGGGATAAAATGGGTAATGATATCTGTATTATGACCAAACTCGAATCATATGAAAGTCAGATGAAAAGAACTAGAAACTTATATCAGATTTTGCTGCGTTAAAATGTTTGACTGACTGAAGTGTCTTTTTATGTAACATTGATCATGTTTATAAATCGTTCAGGTAAAATAAGCGTCATCTAATCCACTGATGCATAGTTTGATGTCTACAAGCATACACACATACTCTATGTATATATGTATGTATGTGTTTGTATATGTATGTATGTATGTGTTTGTGTGTTGATATCAAATTGTGTATCAATGGCTTAGATGACGCTTAGTTTACCTGAACGGTTTATAAACATAATCAATCTAGCCTTTTAATGCAGCAGATATATATATATATATATATATATATATATATATATATATATATATATATATATATATATATATATATATATATATATATATATATATATATATATATATGTATGTATGTATATATATGTGTGTGTGTGTGTGTTCTGTGTATATATGCATGTATTACATTAAAAAGAAATCAGTTTCGTGTTCGTCGACTCCCTCATCACTCCTGAGTTTCTGTGAAAGTGCTGTTCCCTTCCCTTGTCGAAATCATCTGGTCCTTATTTGGCAACGTTGAAAGGCAAATGGCTGGGCAGGAACCACGGGATTTCTCCTTTTATCATCCAGTGGCTGTAGTTGCTGGTGGCCGAGAGGGTCATTGTATGTAAAGGAGATGCTTCTGGCGGTGGCAGAATCTAAATAGGCTTCCGCCTTTTACAAAAGAGTTTCCCTTTACCTCCTGCCGTAGAGCGAATGACCAGGCCATGCCTCGATGAAAGCTTCCATAGTACTGTGTACGTGGTGAAGGATGCGGGAAATTGTGTTTTTAGGTAACACGTTTTCCCTGGTTACCAGGCTTTGCATTTATACATAACCCAGATGTTCTTATTTATGTATAAAGGTACAAGAAGTATAGAGAAAAAGCATTCTAGTTTATCGCTTTAAATTGTGGTGGAAGTGCAATAATATCTTCATGCTGGTATTTATAAATAAACGTTTAAGAAATACGAATAGAAACAGTATAGTTTATCAATTTTATTTTATATCGATAGCCAGTAAGATCATGCTGATTAAAATAGTGATCCAAGTTGAATGGACACAGGACAGTGCAATAAAGATAAACCGCCTAGGAATTATGATTTGTTTAAGCTAAATAGATTGATTTTCTTCCGCTTAGACTAGTATCAGTTATTATTTTTAGCATAACTATTATTCCCATGTGTGTGAATTTAACGTAGTGATTTTAATAGTAATTACTAGAGCGATGATTAACTCAGTATATTTTCCCACAATTCTTCATAATTGGGAAAAGTAAAAGAACAAGGAATCTTAATCTCATGTTCATTATGAAAAAGTATTACAATAAATATATGTTATAATCAGTTGTTTTAAAATACTCATGGTTCCTGCTACTGTCATTAGAAGTTCTTTCATTTTCCCCTTAACTGACCTTGTTTTTGTTGTTGTTGTTAGATTCACCCAGCCTTGTGCTGGCACGGGCTTTTGCTCTTCAACAGCCCGTAACTGATGATTGAGATTCTGCAAGAAAACAAAAAATTAAGTTCTTACCAGTGTAATTTATGGTGTGAACCATGCCCTCATTGGTGATACCATTCGGCTCAATCAACCACTGGGCCAGAAATGAAAAGGGGTAGTGGGAGAGAAAGTGTTATAGCAGCAAGTCCCAGTGAATAGGAGAGCCTGGTGAGGAAGGGATAAAATTCAAGTCATAGATAAAGGATGGGAATTAAAGTTCTCTATGTATAAAGTGTAAAGCTTAGGATGAAGGCATAGCGACACCAGAGTGTAGTTTCAGTCTTGAGAAGAGGAGACTGAAAAGGAAGGGAGGAATGTGAGAGGGAGAAAAAGCGTGGTCACAGTTGACTTTATTGAGAGAACAGGGAATTCTGGTGGTGACTGGGAGGTGATGCTGGTAATGTGTAGTGAATGGATGATGTTCTTTGCTTATACATTAGATGGCTGTATGCCATCACGGCCTTGCTCATAGAGCAGTCCGTACGTCATTTAGTGAAGTGGAATGCAGTATGAATGTCTGGGAGGTGCTCCTTGGAGGGAAGGGGTGGTTGGATGTCTCTGTGGATGAGAGAGAGAAAGGGAGGTAAGAAAAAAAAACTGATAAAGACGTAAGTAAAAACAAGGAAACTTGCATGATAACACAACTAATGATCACAACCAAGAAGCTAAAATTAATAACAACGATTGAACAACAAATTAAAAGAAAAACGTAATACACGTATTCTAGGGAAGGGTCAGTTACTGTGAAGGAGCTGTTGAACAATATGTCACCTGTGCAGGCTCTGAAACTTCAGCGGAGATGAGTTTGTTACATCAGCCTGAAAGAGGTGAATAAAACAATGATGGAGTAATTGAGGCATCGTTTGGCAAAGGTAAATGGGAGATGATTACCAGTTTAGTGCTTGTTAGAGGCATCGTTTGACAGGGGCCTGTTTTTATTCTATTTTCTGGGTTGGTAGGTACAGCAAATGAACGTTTGACAGAGTCTTCAGTGTTTCCTGGAGAGAGAAAACATTGTTATTTTTGTTACCAGTTTGGGGAACACAATGGAAGTGCTTCATTCTGGCCAGACAGTGTAACAGGTAATGATCTAATGGCAAGTTGATCTCCACTTGAACTCCTATGTGACTGGGGCTCACAGTTTAGTGCATGCTTCCATTTTCTGCACTAATCAGTGTGATTGATTTTTATAGCGAGAACACAGATATCCTGCTTGGTTTTTAGCAGTGGTTCAACCGACTGATGATGACAGAGAAAATGTCTCTCTGATTGTTGTTCCTAACAAGAAGGAGTTTATGAAAAACATTGTGACCTGGTGTTTTTGGGCTATTAAAACACCCAATCTCTTTCTCTTTATTTTACAATTTCCTTTTTGGGAGCAGACCAGGGGGTTACGTGGAGGGCAGGACCAACTCTCAGAGGGGGCGTGGTAATAAAAAGGTTAAGAACCACTGGTTTAGGGAGTCTTCTAGCGCCTTTAGGATGGCAACTAGCTCAGTTTCCAGGGTGGAGGCGTTGTTGGATAGTCTCCAACTCCCTTTTAGAGAGGAAGAGACTACTGCTGCAGCTGCTGCTGGTACATTTTGGTTGACTGAGTCGTCCATGTAGTAGACATTAGGAGATGTGTTGTTTATGGCTGCCGCTTGTCTAACTTGAACAGGAGAGCAGAGTGCCTTGTTTGCCGGGAGAAGAGTGAAGTGAAAATTGAAGAGGGTGGGAGCCCAAGGGGGAGGTTCGCCATAGTTGTCACTGGGTGTCGCTTTCATAGTTGCAGCAACTGCTTCTTGCATGTTGGTCCTTCTCAAGGTAGTGAGGAGGTTCCCCATATGATTCCTGGGAGGACTGAGCTCCTTATGCAAATTCAGGATTCTTTATTTTGTTTTTCAAAGAGCAGTCTCTACCACTTTTCAAGGTTTTGAAAATGGTGAGAGCATTTCTTTGTTCCACTCTGGAGAGAAGAGAGAGAAGATTGGTTTCTGCTCTTAGTAAACAGAGTCTTGTCCACATTGGGGCACTAACAATGATTCTCATAGCATTGTTTTGACACCTGTTCCGTTTATTGCCATTCTTTTATTGAATTGCAGCTTCTTACTTCAGTAATACAGTTCACCTCGGGTTCTTGGTAAAATTTTGGTGTTAGCTAGACGAGTACGCTTTTAATAATAGAAAAAATCTCAAGAGTTTTGCATTGCAAGTGCAGATTTGAACTACCAGACAATAAGAAATGAACTGTATAATAAAATTTTTCTATTAATGATGTTCAACAGATTACACCCCAAAGGCCGTATATAATAATTTTCTAATTATCTATTTTTCTTATATACTGCTACTATTACTGCCGCAAGCGTTCCAGCTTTTTTTTTTTTTAAAGAATTATAAATATCCCATTTTTTTTAAATAATGAAATCTCTTGCATAATCACCTGGATAATTAGCAGGAAATTACCCTATATTTCATTAACCTTATTTGTTTCATTACTCTTCTTTTTTATAAATATTTTAACATTTTAATATGAATTCTTGGTTCTTTATAACCTGTTAGAAATGGAATCTTGAAAACTCCTAAATATTTATTCCTTTTGAACAGCAAAGTTTCGATGTAAGTAACTGAAATCTCGAATTCTTCCATGTTTATGGATGAGAAATTTTATTCTCAGTCGTCCAGTTATTCAAGTGGATTTCAATTGTTAACTTGAAAAATGCACAAATCGGCCATTAAACTGGTCGAATGTAAAGTCCTGAAAATTGATTAACAGCAATCATGCTAAAGCGAGAGACTGAAAGACACCTCGTTTTATAGATGCACGAGAGAGAGAGAGAGAGAGAGAGAGAGAGAGAGAGAGAGAGAGAGAGAGAGAGAGAGAGAGAGAGAGAGACGTAAAATAACTTTCGAAAATATCGACATTCATGACGTTAAAAGAAAAGAAATATTTTATTGAATTAAAAATTAAACGAGGAAACAAGCAAAATTCCTGGTAGAAATGATTAAAGATTTATTAAAAAGAGGGAAACTTAAAATAACAAAATCCTGTTCAAGTAAATATTTATGAAACCAGATAATGAATATAAGCTTGCAGTGAGGTCCTGTAATTCCGTGGTTCTGGAAATCATGACGTCCGTAAATAATAGTTAAACTCAGGAAGTAATTAGGAGTCGGAAAGCAATCAACAAAGATGGAAAAGTCTCTCGTTGAAATCCTCCGCCTAATCAAAGCTGCCGGGATTAGAGTAGAAAAAATTAGGCATCATTTACGTCAAGGACAACTATGATAACCACCTTTACTCCATCTTTCATTATTTGCTTTAAAATTTCATGAAATACTGATATCTTTTTCTTCGTCACTTGTACTCAGGGAACTTTATTAATAATCTTGAAGTAAATGTAGCTAATATCTGTTGCTTTGAATTCTGGTAATGTTCCATTACAATATATCATACCTCGGTTGGTTGAAGCAAATGCCTGTGCGAGTAATAAGTTCAAATCTCTCAAACTCGATAGCATTTGTTAAAGCACCTGTCACCAACAGAAAATTCAATTGAACAGAAGTCGCAGATGATTCTGGCAAAACGAGTAATGCTTCTCCTGGAAATTAATGACCAATCGCTATCACCCAGATCACTAAACAGTAAATTTTGAAATTACTGAAATGAATAAAAGTGTTATTTTACATTAAAACTCATTTAAGAGGCCACCGCCCAAATCTAGAAACCAGTTAGATTAAGCCAATCACTCGGCAGCTCACATCGCGCATTCATAAAATATATATTCAGCAATGAAGGCCTGTTCCATTGGGAATGAAAACTCCATTCCCTATTGCCCCATCCCACCTTCCTTCTTCAGCACGATACACAGAAAGCTGCTGATAAGATTTTTTTTCTTCAGAGTTTAGTGGTATTTGAGGAATAGGGTATCAAGGGGCGCGGGGTGTTGAAAACGACATTATTTTAGAATTTACTCAAATGACAGCTACTTATGAAAAGAGCGTATCGTGCTGACTTCATATACTAAAGGTAGGATACTGTCTGTCCTTGTATCTGTCGGTCTCTCTTTATTCACAACAGAGCATCAACTCTTTGTATGATTCAGATGTAAAAAGCTAAAAATTTCTTTACTATTCTCAAAATAATATTTTTTTACAATTATTTCAAGAGTCAAAGTGCTATGGGTTGGCTAAAGTTATTACTTTATTTAGTTCAAGTTACTCTGTTTCCACTTAGTGCAGAGAGGTTTTCCCAGGCAAGCTGGCGCCTAACACACGCGATAGATTTGATCACTAGTATTCCTTGGTGTGTGTGTGTATATATATGTGTGTGTGTGTGTGTGCGAGCATGCTGTATAATTATGTGCGTATTATTCATGTTAAAGAAAAAAATACAAAGGTAATTGGTGTTACAATTTATGTCAAAATATTTTTATTGAGTGTGTGAGCTATAAACCAACAACCTATTTTTTTATGTTTTTTTTTTTTTGTTTTTTTTTGTTGCTAGATTCTTTTGAAACATTTTGATGCTTTTTCGTGTGTGGTTATTATATGAAGTTAAAATCTTACCCAAAATTATTGATTGGAATTCCACAAACGTTAAAGAGGGTTATCCTTCATTTCACGTTCCTGTAGCTAAAAAGATTAAAAGAGATGAATCCTTTGTTAAAAGAAACTGGAAATGAGTCATCACGAAAAAGAGAAAAGAAGAAGTACTTTCTCAGAGTCAAAAGACCTAGCCAGCAGTGGGTACCCTTTTTGAACGATCAAAGGGAAAGAAGATAGTTATTCCAAAGTTGAAAAAATTTCAAGCCATTTTTTATAGGTTCAGTAACAGAGAGAAGACCGTGCATGGTTTTGTGGTTCATGGCCTGTTGTCAACTTCATACGAGGGCTGCATAAAACAATTACTAGAAAATGGTATGTTTAAAGAACCAAAGAGAATTTCGACGTATTTGTAACGTTGTTTTTGTGAACTAGGCTTTCTTCCATCTTTGGAAACCAAGTCCTGTTATCTGATTCAGCTGATTCTTCTACTGTTACAATTGTTATTATTAATATAAAATCTGCTACCTCTGGTTATTTAAAAAAACCACTCTGGGTGTTGTTGCAATGGTATTCATGCTTTAGGAAGGCTAAGCATTCTCATATAAGATATATTCAACAAGAGAAAGGCGATTCTTCTTCAGTATCGTTTCATTTTTGAACGTTACAGTTTTACCCCTCAAGATTCATATTTACATTCATGGTTCTTCATAATATGATAAAAGTAATTTCGTGAAAATTTCAGCGAAGGCATTTATTCCCTCTGGTCAGAAATAGTGTTCAACCATTCGAGTCCCTATTCTCTTCCAGTCGCATGGTGGGTAGACTTTCTTTCTCAATTGCATAATTGTTTAAGTGGGTTCAAGTTTGGAAGTAAAAAACTGCTACAAACTGGTCGTTAAATTGGACCGCTATCAAATACAGAAAAGTGGCTTACAGCATGTGTACTGTACTAGAACGAAAGATGCAAAGGTCCCATTTTTAGCAGTCGCTGACAATTCGCAAAAAATTCCGACAAGCATTGCTTTCACTATCTCTTACGAATTGTATTTTTTATTGTTCTCTCTCAGATTTCTCTCTCTCTCTCTCTCTCTCTCTCTCTCTCTCTCTCTCTCTCAAACGGTTTCGTACGCAATGAGTTCTCAAGTTTTTATGCATTTTGACGAACGTCGCTCGTCGTCAGTGTTCAAGTACACAAGAATAATGGGTGAGAGGTTATGTGAGTGAAATGTGGGAGAGAGAGAGAGAGAGAGAGAGAGAGAGAGACCTGAACAATCAAAGCTATTGGTAATTTAACGAGATCACAATTAAGCAGTTTGCAGATATAGATACTTGTGTATTCATCAACTTCTTCTACACTTCTGTATAACAATAGCCTGAAATATTGTAAGGAGAAAGAGCCATTACGGCCATAGACGGGTCAGAATTTCAAGGAGGGGAGACTTTTTTCTCAGTTGCTTAAGTGGATTTCTGTTTGGAACTCGAAAACTCCTCCAAATTGGCCATGAAACTAACGACCACTGAATCCAGAAATTTGGTTAACGGTGTTCGTATTCGAATGAACTTTATATTGAAATGAATATAGAAATTAGGCCAAAGGCCAAGCACTAGGACCCATGAGGTCATTCAGCGCTGAAACGGAAATTGACAGTAAATGGTTTGAAAGATGTAACAGGGGGAAAACCTCACAGTTGTACTATGAATCGATTGTTAGGAGAGGGTGGAAACTAAGATGGAAGAAGGACAATATGAAAGGAGGTATATTAAAAGGAACGAAAGGGGTTGCAGCTAGGGGCCGAAGGCACGCTGCAAAGAGCCTAAAGTAACGCCTACTGTGCACCGCATGAGGTGCATTGACGGCATTACCTCCCTACGGGGTGAAGACTCATAGGTAGGTATTTTAGCTTTGACTAAATAAAAGATTTTGAAAAGAAAAAGGTAAAACAAATTATCTGTGGAAGAGATTAAACCACAAAAAAATAACTATGACAGATAACTTGCCGTATGCTCCAACATCATATGTGGTTTGTGTTGTTTTTGTCTATGCACAAAACTTAAGTTTACTTATCCTTCCGGAATGCTTCTTATGAATTGAAGTTCAGCGTACAGAAATGCGTTAGTCTCTTTCGTTATCACTCTATGTCTCTCTTTAAGAAACCCCCGCTCCTCTTTCACTCCCTTCAAAATAAGACTTTTCTGGTTCGCGAATTATCTCCGACTCTCTGTAAAAAAAAAAAAAAAAAAAAAAAGCAACAGGTCATAATATCTTCAGAGACACCATCTGAGAAAATTCTTAGTACACTTATCCATAAATTGGAAGAAACCTGGTTCAATCTGCACCATTTTCGTAAATGTTCTTTGCTGAGGCAGTATAAACTAAATCAGGTTTTAATGGCAATAGAAGTTTTGCCTTTTGTATTTGATCCCATGAACAGTTAATCAACACTGCATAAAATATTTCGTCGACGAGGGGATTTGTGATGTTACATATATTATTATTAATATATATATATATATATATATATATATATATATATATATATATATATATATATATATATATATATATATATATATATATACAGAGATATATTCAACAAGAGAAAGAGAGAATCTAATCAACACATAAGCACGTGTTTCAACGTTAAATGGGTGACTCACATTAGAGATCGAACCTCAGTCGCTCATGGTGGAAATGCCAGTATGCTAAAAGTGACCCACACAAGTCATAACCTGTTTGGGTAGTGCCCTGGTCTTTTATATCAGAGATCAGTGTTCGATTCCGACCTGAGTGGGTCAGTTGGTAGCGCCCTGGCTTTTCTTTTTCAGACAGGGTTGATCTCGATGTGAGTCAGAAATGTATATATACATAAAATATATATACAATATATATATATATATATATATATATATATATATATATATATATATATATATATATATATATATAATATAAAGATGTAAACATCTAATCATCTGCAACGTCTTTACCAGTTGCAGATGGTGAACACTAAGAGAAAGCGTTCTTACATCTCTCTTTCTCTCTCTCTCAGCTGGAAGCAGTACCTTTGAACAATCAAAGCTACTGGTAACCGAAAAGATCACATTTTCTAACCTTCAAAGTCATGCTTCCGTAAAAAAATTATTGTCAGAACAGAGACCTATTATTGGCCTAAACGGACGGGAATTGCATGTGAGAATTTTTATGTATTCATTCATGATCTTGTTTGTATGTCCCAAAGCGTATCCCATTGGTATAAATTAGCTTTTTAGTTTCAGAAACACTTTTTTTTCAGAAACACTTTTATTATATATACATATATATATATATATATATATATATATATATATATATATATATATATATATATATATATATATATATATATATATATATATATATATATATATATATATATTATTATATCGTTATATATATGTGTGTGTGTAAAATGTATATATATAGTTTCGTTCTGAATTACAAAAAATTCAGGAAGACATTTACTCCCTCTGTTCCAAATACTGTCGACGCAATTGCTGGAACTCTTCCTCTTTTAGTTATATAGAGAGGGAGACTTTCTTTCTATTGTTGCTCAATTGCTTAGGTGGATTCCAGTTTGTAACTCGAAAACTGTTCCAAATTGGTTGTGAAACTGGACGACCAGAGAATCCAGAAAATTGGTTAAGGGTGTTCGTACTAGAAGGAAGATTTAAAGATATGTATTCTAGCTCTGACTGAATAAAAGATAAGAAAGAAGAGACAAACGAATTGCTGTGGAAAGGTTTAAACTACGACAGATAAACGGACGTGCGCTGGAAAATTCTAACTGATTGGTGCAGTTTTGATCTCTTCACAAAACGTATCGATCTGCATTACACTTTAGGACTGCTTGTTATTAATCTGTGTTTTGGGGTACAGGAATGTTTTCACATCCATTTCTCTCACTCCCTCTCTGCAAGTGGACCTGTACTTCCAGTTTAAATCTCTCTCTCTCTCTCTCTCTCTCTCTCTCTCTCTCTCTCTCTCTCTCTCGTGTTAGTAGGGACGATCTCCTCTCACGTTTCCCTGAAAAAAAAAAATTTATATGAATTTTCACGTCTCTGAAAACATAAATCAAAAGCGAGATCATGACTGGTGCAGACACCTTGCAACGTCATACTAGCTTTTAACATATTCAACAAAGGGAAACATATGGGGCAAGACACGGGCTTGTACTGAACACTCCGCAAAGGTTGATACATACCGGGTTAAAACCCTTGCGGGTCACTATCTAGGAAAGATCCAATTTTCGTAACACTTTCAGTGCTGAGGCAGTAGAAATCAAATTCAGATTTTTAAAAAATTTTTAGTACGTATTGATGACAGAAGTGTTACCTTGGGTACCTGGTACCGTGGACAGCTAGTCGACGTAACATAAAAATCTACGTGAATGAGGTTTAACTTGCTGGTGATTTGGGGTTTATATAATATATATATATATATATATATATATATATATATATATATATATATATATATATATATATATATATATATATATATATATATATAGTATATATATATATATATATATATATATATATATATATATATATATATATATATATATATATATATATATATATATATATATGTGTGTGTATATGAAATAGCAACAATCAGAGCGCGTTTCAGTGAGGATAAGCTCGATTGCAAGACGCATTCTAAAGCAGCATATATTCCGACTTCGTATGAATTACCTTTTGGAAGAAATCAAGTTAAATTCTTAGTGTATTTTCTCCTTTCGCCACACTTGAGATTATTTGATATCACACTGCGCTGTTCATATAGAAGAGGCTGAAGACATACTGAAAATAAGACGTAAAATAAACAGGGATTATAGTGGTCAATGTTCTTGCAATATGTGATTCCAAATTTGTTGTCGAAAAGTTTAGCTGCTTTTCAGAATTATTAGACCATTCACCTGTATCTTGCATTTTGACATTCTTCTTTAGAATTAAACATATTAAATAGTTTATTTGGTTCCGAGCAGGTTGATCAACCAATTCAGTTTTATAAGCAACAGTTTCAAAGTAATAAAATGGAATCCTTCGTTTTGGATAAAGTTATATCTATTTGTAATTAATGAGGGATATGCAAGGAATATGGACAATATATAACTAAGGATGCAATTTTTTTTATTTTGTTAACATATGCCATTATTTCCGCCAGAGATTTTGATACGATTCTTGACAGTAGCTACAGAAACAAAGATAATTTAGCCCACAAGAATTTGCGCTGCTCTTTACTTGACTGAAAAACGACTGAGTTACTGATTTAACAAACTTAATTTAAAAAAGTCAAGGTACTGAATTGGATCTCGCATACCGGTAGCGACCTTTTGTCGTTATAGAGAGAGAGAGAGAGAGAGAGAGAGAGAGAGAGAGAGAGAGAGAGAGAGAGAGAGAGATTTTATTCACGAAACATTTTAAAAGAAACGTAATCAACTAATTACCTAAATCATCAATAAAATTCCTATTTTTATATGTCATAAAGCTTAATTAGATAACTTTTACCAAGTTATTCCCGATGTAAATTGCCTTTAAACACTTAACAACTGGATACAGAATCTACCTTAAACTACATCATTGTAAGATAAACATTCTTCGTAATGTGCATAGGGAAAATAATATCGATAAAACTCACGTTTTGTACAGGATTCCAGAAATGGATTGGCTCATCACCCAATCATAGGGGAGACGGATGACGAAGTGCTTTTCGCATCACAACATACGGATCAAGTAGTTACTAAAAGTTCTTAGATCAAAAGATATGATCAACCAAGGACGTGGCTCTTTTGGCGTTTAGCCGATTTATTCAAAAACGTTTTTACAACATACATGTGCGCTATACTTTGAACTAAAAGTACTCAAACGGCCGCTCACCAGAAGTGAAATGAACAGATATATGCAAAATGGTAAAATTGTGGACAACATATCAAATACTACAACAAAGTCGATGCCTTATTATTACATAAATTTTGCACGTTATTTTACTGCATAATTTTCCTGCTCAAATGCCAGTCATTATTTATACTAGGGGAATTGCTTTGCAAATTCTGTATAGACCATATAACACATAAGGTTTCGAGAATAGCGAACACAATATTACATCTTCCACCCACCGGCAGGGAACACAACATTAAAAAAACGGTGAGCCAACCCAATGTAATATAAGGGTTGGTTGCCCAGTGGTAGGAGATATAGTACGCTCTATCAATCTAACTCGCCATGTTGTTGGAGGAATAACACCTACCATTAGTTGACAATACTTCGGCGAATTGCTTTTGCCGTCCGGAGAAATTCCTCGTTTACACACGATAAAGAAGATTTTTGAAGAATGTGCATTTAGTTATGCATTTTTGTCAGGCGGACTTACCATACTTTGAAAAGGACAGGCCAATCCTAAATTCACACACGAAAAGACATAGCCCTGAAATTTTCAAGGTACGTCAAACCTTAGGGTATGGATTTTAATGTATTTTTGGTTCGGTGGTGGCAATTTTTACCTTTAGCACGAAACCGTTTCACTTATTGTTTATTTCGAGTCATTGTTACATTCGTGATGTTTTTCATTTAAGATTGGGTAACAAATTATGACAGCAATATAAAGGAAATGCCAGTCTATGCAACACTCTTCATTATCCTCTATAATGCATCCCCGATCATGTCAGTAAGTTATTTTGCTGCCATCTTGTTGAAAGAAACTTTTCTTATTAATGCATGAATGTATATACATTTTAGAGAATTACAAACTCTTAAGGTGCCAGCTTATTTGTTGGAAAACACGGAGGACATCCGGCAGATATATAACTCCAAAGGTTATATATTATAAATTCACTAAAAGCGAAAATATTGATCAATCTTTTTTCCACTTATTCTGAAATACATATTATTTTACTTTTAAATAATAGTGTTCTGCTTGGTTTTTATAACTCGAAATGTATTTATATTTCTATTATCACTAGTAGCAAGTTAAAATCAGCTGTGGAACAAGTATCTATGGGAAGTCTCTGGATGTGTACTTCTCTCACGGGACCCCAAAACCTGGTATATGTATACGAATTAAGATTAAGAAAAGCACCCGAGAGAGATGGAGTAAGGGATAGTGGGGGGAGGGGGATGGGGGCTAAGGATTACAGATGCTCATAATTAAGTCAACTTCACCTGGAAAACATTATTAAGAAATAGTGGCTATTATTGTGACAGACTTTGGTGTACATAGAAGGTCAATATAAGAACATGTAAAAAAAAAAATTGTATTACTCCATTTTGTAGCCATACCAAACACCCAGCATTCCATTGATGAAGGACTCCCTTTGCTGAGTAAAAGAATAGATCGGATTTTATGACCACCTTTGCCGTGAGGAGATAACGAGGAAAGAGTTCTTTTATAGCTCTCAGCATTTGAAATGGTCGATTCTGATATACATAAACTGGAACTAGTCATTGCCAAAATCATTCTAGAGATCGTACACGTGTATATATAACCCTCTTGTGATGAGTTATTTACCTTATACGTAGTGCATTTTAAGTTAGCATATTAACAATGAGTTAGCCAAGGAATTTCTTCCCTAAATCATTTTTCTCCCTAACAGCATCAGCACTGTGACAAAGCTTAATTAGTGTACTCTAAATTAGCTAATAATGCAAGCACTGAAATAGTTTTACAGAACTGGCTAAGGTTCGAATGGTGTCTGAAACAGTAGTTTGCAATAACGGCGAACGATGACATTAATTTCTGTACTGTCGTTATGCTTATTTTTTAATTTAAATGAGCACTCTGAAATTAACTTAAAATAAAGACCGGTAACTGTAAAAATGCTTGGAATTACAATGTGAGTGTATGTTTCTTACGTTATGGCGAGTAATTATATTGTTGAGCAACGTTGAATGTCTGTCTCTAAGGAACAAGGCTAAAAGTACATTGGATTTTATATACAGAACAGCTAGGGTTCTCATTTATTATTAAAGAGCTTGCCAATAGTTACTGTTAGAAGACTAGCATAAAGTTTCCATGCTCCCACAATGGGAGTTTCACTGACTATGAGTTGACAAAATATTCAGAAAAATAAAAATCAGTTTGAAGAACTGAATAAAGAAGTTTCAAAAGAACATTTTAATCGTGTCAATAGTCTATGCTCTTATAGATCCATGACCTGATTTTACAGTATATTTGGATGAATGTGAGGATATTTTTTTTAAACATTATTCCCTACACATTCCATAATCAATGATTTCATAACAGCTGCTGCTGCATCAGGCGCCTTTATGACTCACCCTGATGACTGATGCTCAATATTTACTCGGTAAACAGTGGGTCTTGACTAACTCATTATGTAGACATGAAATATATATAGATATATTACGCTGTCCTGCTTTACATAAGCCTTGATTACTCTGCATCAAGGTAAATCATTCCTAATTATTCTGTTTCACAGGCATCAGAGAGAAGCTTTGATGCCTATAGGAATGGTCGGTGTTTATTAATAGAGAGAGAGAGAGAGAAAGACTAGGTATTTACGAAGATGGTTGATAGGGCAATGTCTCTCAACAGGCAATATAGATGGTCTTCATTACTGACCTTTAATTTTTATATAATGGCTTTATTTATTTAAAAAAAAAAAGTTAAAAGAATGATGTTAAAGAGCTTTTTAAAAAAGATATCATGAAATGCCTCTTGGTTTCCTATAATCGGTTTCTTGAAATTTGTTAATATTAGAAATTTTATATAGATCTAGCCATTTTGAAAGTGTTGGCAGATCATAAACTTCATCTTGTTGCTTCTTTGATCGGTTCATTTCATGAGATATAAAATCAGATTCTTGCAGTCTTCGTCATATTTTTGGTACAGAGAAGACTTTACGCACAAGAAAGATATATTCAACGCAAGTTCACTGTTACAGTCTTCGTCGCTTGTGAAGACAGAGATTGGATGATAATGAATATTATGTTTTAAAAAGTTAATCTTTTCTTTCCTTCCAAAGCTTTTTGTGAAAAGGAGTAGGATTTGCCAAATTTTTCCTCTTTAATCCTTATGTCACACCCAAAATTTCTCTCCCCAAATTCTATCTCCCCAGTTGCCACATCTTATTCAGTTCCCAAAAGAAAATATTAGTCTTTTCCTCACGCCACCGCCTATCGTAATCGATTACAAAAACATTAAACTTTTTTTCAACCGCCTCCAGCGCCAAGTTTCTGCCCATTTCATCCTCATACAAAAGAATTTTGAACGTGATAAGACAATTTTTATTGCACTGTGATACCAAAATAGGATATATTTGTTTTTATTTCTGAAAGGGTTTAGGGTACAATTTTTGCTTTACTAGGTTAATATTTCATATTTATGTATCCGGAACAGAGTATACCAGTTTCCTTAAAACTGAGTTAGATTTACAAAGAGAGTTGATTTTATCCGTTGTGTCACCGCTGAGAATTTACTTGACCTATAAGTCTAGTTGTGTCCGTGCAGAATACAAGCCAAGACCTGTATACGTATGTTCAGTTCCACCAGACTCAATAGAATGCTTGAAATGAACAGCAGCTACATCTCTGAATCTTCCGTTTTGAAAGCACAGAGCTTGCTGATATCATATCCATGTAAGATGGAATTGAAATAATACATATCAAAATTCCTCCTGGAAATGGTCACAGTGACACCAGACTCGCAACTGAGTATTGCGTTGAGATTGATTGTAAGGGTTGTTGCCCATTGCACAAGAAAAATAGACATTAAACCCAAAAAATCTATAATAATAATAATAATATGTTTCATTGGGAGTCAGTGAATTTGTGTGTATGTGTATCCGTGTATGGAGAGAGGGTGGTGGGTGGACGTTGGATGTGGTGGGTTAGGCGAGGATACAATGGAATTTTGATCACAGACCTACGGAAATGATCATACTACCTTGACCAAAAATTCAACTTTCAACTCATATCGCATTAGAAAGCTACGTATCCTGAAACGTACTTCCGTCCTTGCTTCATTCCTTCCATTTGCTCTCCAATTTCTCTAACGCTTGCCTCTCAGTGTAAATGTGGGGTTTTCACCGAGTTTCACCTTAAGGTCTTTGCACTTCATTTCATTTATTTTCTGGATCTCTCCATTTCGCTGTCCATCCACTGTAAATTCCTCTGTTCAGTGTGTGAATCACCGAATGGCTGAAAGTGCCCAGTGTTTGGCTTCATAGCCTAAATTTCACTCTGTATGTATCGTCTAGGAAATGAACTTCAGATATTCATGCTTGGCTTTATAGCTTAAATTTCACAAATTATTTGTTTCCTTGGAAATGAGCATCAGATATAGAATCAGTTTTAATGTGTGTTCTTTTCATGTCCTGTTGTACATCACGTCTTGCAATAATTTTTACGGAAATTTAGGGCATACTATTTTTTACGCGTTACCACAAGAAGAACAATGGCAAATACGTATCACAGAGCTGAGTTAGCAAAGAGATTAATCTAAAACGAGTTCAGTTTTCCCTTGTCACTTGCATGTTAGTATTACATCTTAGCCTATATCTTCTTTCCAAACAGCTGCACAGAATGAGCCAAGGGAGTAAGCAACAGGTATTATATGGAATATAAAAAAGAAAAAATCTCTACGTAACTGAGAGTAATTTTAAAAACTATAATAGACATGGAAAGAGAGTATGTCCTCTGTTAAACTGCACTGTTCATTTTATTGTATCTATTTTTCTCTGTTAAAAAGTAATATTCATTTTGCTGTATCATTCTAGTCGTTTCTACGATTTCTCGAAAATTGCAAGCGAAATAAACAATGTAACGATGGCTGGTATTCACCGGTAGATTGTAGTTACCTAGGCCTAGTTTGTGTCATCGTAAATGGCTTGTGCCTCACATAAGCATTAAAGATTGTCTGTTAATATTATGGGGAAAAGCAAGAGTATAAACTGACTAGATTATACATTTTTTTTTTAGGTAAACGGAAGCTACGGAAAAATAGTTTGCATCAAGTATCGAATCATATGTGACGTGAATTTCGAATATACATGATTCGAAATTTACATGAAATCTGAATTACGGAGTCCGTTTATGGCCACTGTCGTCGTGTTGACAAGTGCAGAGGTATTCAGCACTGAATGAATATATTTATTGGATGTGTACTGCAGAATGTAAACACGAACGTTCGGTACTGACTCGTGCTTTCCATCATGCTAATTGTAAAAAAAAATGCTGAAGTTGGAGGTCATCATGTTGAACGAAACAGGATCAACGTCAGTAAAGTAAGTTGATATTCAACTTACTTTACTTCATTTTTTCCTTTTTAAAGTTCTTGTTTGCATTTCTTCCCATACTTTTATCGTGAAATCTCATTTTTCATTTTCTGAACAAAATTAATTTCTTTATCACCCCGTTTTTTAAATGTTTTAACTCCATATCGGCACAATATCAAATATGTTTGTATTTTCATTGGACCGATATTTTTTTAACTCTCTCGCCCAAACACCATTTATGCAAATTCAGTCCTAGCTCATTTTCAACCACTTCTCCCCGTTTGCTAATCTCAATTTTTTTTTTTTTTTTTTTTTTTTTTTTACAAAACTTACCCTTCTCGATTACATTCATATTCAGATTCCAAACCATCCCTCTTTAATTAAAGCTATATTTGTTACCATTACATGCGTTTCAACGACGTAATTATCAGATGTCACAAACTTTCCCACTCCTCATCTAATCTGTGTTAACGAATAATATACCAAATCTTTCCGTCAAAATATTTCCTTTTCCAGGTAAGCATAAGTATTTATAATTAGTCTCATAGCGTTGAGCATTTCCCCTAAAATACATTCTTATTCAATACAAACCAGCCAATTTCAGCATCTCTCTCTCTCTTTCTATTTCTTTCTCACACACACACACTCAAACGCACACACTTACACACACTCACACACAAAGACACACTATATATATATATATATATATATATATATATATATATATATATATGTGTGTGTGTGTGTGTGTGTGTGTGTAATGACACACATATATATATAGTGTGTGTGTCTGTGTCTGTGTGCGTGTGTGTATTAACTTTATCACTTACACGATTGTTCTGTGCATTAATATAATTACTAACAGGATCTCATTAAACTGGACGGTATCTAGCAGAGATATTTATTCAGGAAGAGCTACACGCTTTCTAGGACCAACAGTCCTCATTGTCATCCGCTAGATACCATCCAGTTTTAATGTAAATATATATATATATATATATATATATATATATATATATATATATATATATATATATATATGTATGTATATATGTATATATATGATTGTATGTATCCGTGTGTGCAAGCATATATCTCATAAAAATAGTGTATATAGTATTATGATCTCGCCCCTCGAGATCGACAGGTTCTTTAAAATAAACAAGCAATTGGGCTGTAATGACTGACGAGAGGTGACAAACAAAGGAGGGAGGAGCAGAACAAAACGAAAAAGTTACCTTAAAATTAATTTATTTACAAAGTTAAGTTATTTACATAATGTACAGTCGAGTCAAGGTTCTGGGTGGCACAAACACAAAATGATCAACAATAATAATATGAAAAATCAGTCAAAGAATCAATAAACAAATCCACCCTAAAATAACAAAGCCATGAAAAATCATACAATCATAGATGCAAATTGAATAAACAGTAATGACAAAATAGGCTGTATAAGGGCAATAACAATCTGTAAACAGAATCAATAGAAATAGGCAGCATAATACATAATTACCAATCAACAGTAAAAACAGGTAGCATAATAAATAATACGTTAAGGAGCATTACAACATAATCAAGCAACATGAACATTCAAACAACATCAACAATATAATCCCAAAGCGGTATAACCAAAAGAGTAGCATAAATAAATTAACAAGCAGCATAAAATAAATAATTAATACAAAATCAAGCAGCGTAAAGAAACGGAAACTCTTCCTCAAACAGTGAGGACCACAGTCCAATGCCGGACGATCAAGATAGAGCCGATTCGACAACCACCTCGTCCCTATGGCAGTACTGGCGTCCTCCTTCAACAACGACGACCTTGACAGAGCCGACACGGCAACCATCTCGTCCTCAAAAACTCTCCTCTGCTGCTCTGCTGCCATGACTGATCCACAGGTACGGATACCTGATGCTGCTAACTCAACTAGACTCGCTGCTGCCCTGGACCACCAGTTGTTCCGCCCTCCAGAACCTGACTGACGAAGTCTGACGCCATTCACCAGACGACAGCTCATAAGGGAACAATCGACAAACAATTGTTCCTAACATATAGCATTAATAATAACATAATTTTATACAACATAAAAGCGCGTGAGAAATATATCTCTCTGGTGTTTTAATTAAATATATATATATATATGTAACGATATATATAGGTTCTTTAACATACTCAGGATGGGGCTGTCTTGACTGACGGCAGATGCAACAAACAAAGGAGGGGAAAACAACAAAAACAATATAATGAGCTTAATATTAATTTATTTTTACAAATATTTACAAGTGAGACATAAAAGATAAAACCATAATCATAAAAAAACCAAGAGGCAGCACTAAACAAAAATAAAGTTAAACAAACGATTAACGTTCTAAACAAAAGGTAGCTTAAAAATTTAAATAAAAGGCAAATAAAACAACAGCAGGCAGAACGAGAAAAAACCAAACATAAGTCCTCCATCGGGGCACCAAGACAGCCCTCAGCTGCGTAACAGGGACAAAACCCACCAACCAGAATACCCCGATGGAGACGTCAGGACAGCCTCACGCTGTCATCAAAGATGAGCAGCTCGTGGTCATATATCTCATGGTCACACTCCACCTCTACGTAATGCTCCACTTAAATAGCGTGCTCCAATTTGCTGCTCAAAAACTCGACCAAATACTGCCTTATACTGCCGCTACACCAGACCCGACTGGCGAAAGAAAACGGCAGCTCACCGACGAGAACATCAAAAAAAAAAACTTGAAGGTAAGGAGGCAGCAATCCACAAAGGGAACGAGCGGGGAACCAGCAGTTCCCGCAAAACCATCACTTAACGTGCACACAATAAACCCCGCCAGCCAAAACAGAGCCGCCCTGTCACGGTCGCCATTGTAACGACCGAGTGGGCCGTTATGCAGGTTCTTTAACATATGAAGACAGATATAATCATAAAAAAAAAAAAACCAAGAGGCAGCACTGGTGTTTTAATTAAAAGGCAAATAAAACACACACATATATATATATATATATATATATATATATATATATATATATATATATATATATATATATATATATATATATATATATGCTATACACACACATACATATACCGTAGTTTTTATGTCTAAGCTCCCTGCACCAAAGGGAGATGTCGAGGCACGCTACTTCAATTAAATGAAAAGAAAAAGACGCCGGAAAAAGAGAAGACTTCATTTTCCACTGCATTCAGGCGCATACCAAAATAGACTGTGCTTCCCAAGGATGCAGGGGACTTACGGAGTTCCCGTGAGAATTCAATTTCAGACAAGAGCACAATAATATTAATTGTAGTTTCAAGAACTATATCTCTTGTTTCCTGATAAGATGTAAAGAAGGTAATGGCACCACTGTTTTTCCGTCGGTTTTCAGAAGTTCTTTGGGGATGAGCTTTCTAGCCTCACGTCTTTTCCAAAATGACTACGTTACACCATGGGTACGTAATTCGCGAGTAAGTTCAACAGAAACACTTTGGATTTCTTAGGTAAAAGGCTTTAGTGATTTTTCCAGGCGTATGATCGATCCCTGAACACCTATTGGTTGGCAGAGGATGGTGAAGCGAACTTTCTGATCATGTATCGCTACGTCCTTCTCAGCTGAAAAGTGAATGACTGTTTTCTCCTTCTGAAATTAGTATTTAATATGAATCAGTATTTCCATTTTCTTAACAAAATAGGTCAGCTTATGAAAATCTTATGTATCAACAAAAAAAATTATGGAACATGATGAGGCTCAAAACAATGATGAATGAAAACCATATAGCGTTACAGGTTTATCTTTATTTAATGTATATTTATTATCAATATTAATTATAATGGTAACAGTTAGAGAAATTAAAAAGAATGCAGTTAGAATAAACTTAAAAATCCGGTTGTTCATGGTCACGTGTTACAATTCTTTCCGTGAAATATATCCAAGACACATCCACCTTGTAATCATTAAAATGAGGACTTAAAATTAGGGTCCATGTCCTTTACTCTCATGCTGACAACACTTTTGAGTCCGTTTATAATTTTTCCAGGAGAGCTGCTTTCAATCACATGGACAGGCAAGTCCTTATTGAAGGTCACTCTTGAATACCATTTCAATCTGCACCCGACTGCAAGCAATTTTGTGAATTGAGGACATCAGTTTCAGAGTTGGTAAAGCATCCAGTTTTGTCATCATGAAACGTAAGATTTTCTTTGACATATCTTTAGTATTATAACTATACACTGAATGTAGAATCTTTCTTTTTTGTCGACAATCCGTCGCTAGAATGCGCTTAAACAATGTATACATATATTTTGTACATAGTTCAACGCGTTTCCTACTCAATATAAGTATTAAAAGCGACTTTCATTCATCCATCAGCTATTAAAGTTACGAATAAAAAAACGTCACTGGAGAAATGTTATACTTATTCCTATAAAAGACCTGACAAAGTCAGTGGAGCAAACTTTTGTTAGGAAATTTTAACAACACTTAAGGTTTGATCTCATTAATAAAGAAATCTCCCTTTGGCTCGTCATTGGGTAGTTCAGATAGATGAAAAAAAGATATCTCTCTGCTTCAGTGTCACTGTGTAGAAAGACCATATATCTAAAATAATATAAATATTATCCCGGAAATAATAAACGACTTCTAGGAAAACCAAAGCTTAAGACGAAGTGATGCTAACGACGATAATACAGTTAATTAAAATAAATATAGAAATAAATTTTTGTTGTTAGAGCTGTACAAGTTTCGTTCGTCTAAAACAACACCAGTGAAACGATTGTGCATAAAACGTAAAATGCGTAATTAGAAATCTCTATTACGTACTAAATGAAACTGAATTTGTAGAATATTGAATTTAAACACAATTTCCTCTGAATTAAATTTTGAAATCCTTCGTTGTGGAACCAATGATCTATCGAAATTTTAATTATTTTTTATAATCCGGGCTGAAGCTCCGTCACTAAGAAAAAGGTCTACAGTATATTAGTTATACAATTTAATAGGTTTATTTGGTCAAACTAAGTAACGCGATTTCTTGTATTATCTGCTTATCATGGTAAGCTTTACCTAAAAATATTCTTCTTGAGAAGTATCGAAGTATTCCTTGTTGTTAATACAGCATGGTTTAAAAATGGACAACATGTTTCTGTTCTGGCATTTTTCTTCTTTTTAGCATTCTTTTAAAAATTATCTAGAGTGAAATGTGTCGGAGAAACGTTTTAACGCGTAATAAAACCGCCCTTACTTACTACTCTGGTCTAAACTTCGATTATAAGCTAATGGTGGTAACAATAGGACATGACCTTTTTTCTCTCTACCTGGTAGAAAAACTCATCTCAGTGATCTCTCTTAAAACCTATTTAACTTTATAAGGAACTAAAACTCTTCAGAGTAAGTAATTTAATCATGATGAGATGGCGATCACAGGCACGAAATATCTTTTGCATGAAATATAATTTCAGTTTGCTATTTTCAATTTGACTTTTTTGAAAGCATGTCATGCTATTTCTAATCATTTGTTTCATTTTCTCAGTGGGATAATTACGTTTGTAATCAAGAGACGGATAAATTCATAACGAAAAGTATATTTCACATTTTCAAAGAAAAAATTAAAAACTCAAACTCCACTCACTTTGATCTGATTTTATTAATAAGACTGCAGAATGTTAAAAGAAACCCTGTCTCTGCAAGACAAAATATTCACTGAGGACGCTTTCACTTTATAGATGTGTGTTTGTGTGTGTGTGTGTGTGTGTGTGTGTGTATGTGTCTGCGTCGGCTGCATGTAATTCTGGGATGAAAATTAATTTCTTTAATTTCATTTACAGTCGTCTACAAAAAAATCTTCAAGTGAATCATTTCTGTAAAGTTCCCAACAATGGCCGTTATAATTCTCGGGAATCACTGAGAGCACACATCACCTCAAGAACCTGAAATTTCCCAGAAATCTTCCACCTGTTGACACTCCAGTCTATCTGCCGGCCGTGAAGTATGAGGTAAGTACTCAATACGAAATCCTTGTTAAATGTTGACTTTCTTTCATTACAGAATTTTTTAATGTTTGTGGTAAATTTGTAAATTGTTATATTATACGTTCTAAACGTGCTTTTGAAAAGTCGCCGAGAAATATTTTAAGATGTAGCTTATACGGTAAACACACAATAAATTTCATGACGTAAAATTTATCGCCTATATATTAGGTAAAACATATCGTCAATTACCGAAACTTATTTAAGGGATGAACCGTAATTTTATCAGGAAAAGCCAGTGGTTCCTGTCATTCGAGTTAAAGGTGCTGTCATCTGATTTTATTAACAAAAATTTCATGTAAGTTTTTGAGAAAATTCATCCTCCGCCCCTTCTCAGATAAAGTCCGGCAATTCAGTCATGAATAAACATATATGATGAAAAGGTATCATAAAAAAGAACCTTTGCTTTAGTACTGCAGTCAAAATTTTTTTAAGGGAAAATTAAAGATGAGAACATAGGAAATTAGACCAAAACGGGGAACTTCGGCTACTATGTTATCATAATAAAACGAGAAAAGATACAGTTCTAACACCCAAATATATATATATATATATATATATATATATATATATATATATATATATATATATATATATATATATATATATATATATATATATATTATATATATATATATATATATATATATATATATATATATATATATATATATATATATATATATATATATATATATATACATATGTATACACACATATACATACAAGGTGCCTGAAACAAATTTCGTAAAAATAGTTACTTAATGTTAAGGAAAAATTCACGTGCGCTAAATACTCCCTTAACTTATGGTATAAAAGAGGGACTTATCCTCTCGTATGCAGATCAAGAAAATAACTTCGATATGCCCATTGAAATTTAACATTACAGACGTGCAATCGTAGAATATACCGTTTTGTAAGCTTTTATGTAACTTTCCTTCTGCTCCCACCCATTTCTCATACTTCCAATTCATGGCTGTAAAAGCGATTCTGATGGACATTTCTTGCCTAAAGGAAGGGCATCTATTAGAGATTCCAACGTTAAGGAGTCTATTAGAAGCTACTTCGAGATCAGAATGCAGAATGATGGAGTTATCCAAGGCATCTGCATAGTTATTTATTCAGAGATGGCTGCAAATTGGTATGTTGCTCATCCACCCTCCAATCATCAAACATACCAAATTGCAGTCCTCTGGCCTCAGTAGTTTTTATTTTATTTAAGGTTAAAGTTAGCCATAATCATGCGTCTAGCAACGATATAGGACAGGCCACCACCGGCCCGTGGTTAAAGGTTCATGGACCGTGGCTCATACAACATTGTACCGAGACCACCGAAAAATATATCTGTTTTCGGTGGCCTTGATTATACGATGTACAGACAACTCGATTGCGCAAAAGAAATTTTGGCGCATTTTTTACTTGTTTTGTCATGAAAATAGGAATAAGAACCCAGTCACAATGTTACCCAAAGAAGACAATTAATTTTGAAATCACTCTTGAGACAGGAAAGTGTAAGGAGATACAACGTTAGTACAAAGGCGTAAGTTGTTAGGTATAATTGTAAGAGGAGTAGCTGGAGATATATCTGATCATTACCTGGTTAAGATATATGTGGACGTAAATATTACTAAGAAGAGCGAGACAAAAAAAAGAATTGGTAAGCATATATAAAGAAAAAGATGAATGAACTGCGGACTAGGATAAAAGACACGGATGAGGAAAGAGTAGATGAATGATATGTAATATACAAGGGTGGCGCCATTGTGGTAATAAGAGAGTATATCAAGGGCAAAGGGGAATAAAACAATGAATGGAGGGTTGGGGAAACAAAAGGAATACGGGGGGATGGACAGCATAGTAAAAAAGAAAGTAGCAGGTAAAAAAATCAATAAAAATAGAGGGAAGAAGGTGGACATGAACTTAAGAGAAGAAAAAAAGTTGTTTTAGTCACGTAAACGCGGAAAAAAAATCAATATAAAAACGGATTTTAGTTTAAAGGATGCGAATGGGAAGGTGCTGTCCGAAGTTATTGCAGTCTTTAGTTGATAAAGTATTTTAAATTTTGTTTAATATGGAGGATAGAGGTGAGACATGGAAGAATGACACAGAGGAGAAAAGGGCTAGAGTAAGAATAATAATTTTTGTTTAAGTGGCTTTTAAGGACTTGAGAAAGGTAACCGACGTACTGAAAAATGGATAGACTTCAGAGCTGATGGGATTACAAGTAAGGTGGCGTTGCAGAGTGGGGATTATAGGGCATACCAGAGTGGCATGTCCAGAGTTTAGGAGGGAGATAATGAAGCCACTGTGATATGTAATAATTATAGGGGCACGCCGTTACCTAAACTACAAGGAAAAGTTTATGGCAGGGTTTATTTCAGAAAATAAAACAGATAATAGGACTGACATGGAAGGAAACAGTATGGCTTTAGAATATGAAGAGGATGTGTTGATCGGGTTTAGATTATGATGCAGTTGTAGGAGAAGTCTGAAAGTGAAGTGAAAAGTCTCTGTATGTGGTGCTAGAAAATGACAGAATTTATAGAAAGCTCTTAGGAAGATGCTGAAAATGTGTTATAGAAGATGAGGTGTAGAGAGCGATTAAAAGCTTTTACGGTGGTAGCGTGGCATTTGTTAGATTGTATAGCCATGGTCTGGTGTAAAAGTTGGTCTTGGACAGAGCGTGTTGTCTCCGAGGGTATTCAGTATCTTTATTAATGATGTGATGCAGGAAGTCAGTGAAAAGAAACCGGAAATCAACATAGTCCACCATTTCTGCTCTGTATTGGTCGTATGTTTGGATAGGAACAATATTGATCTTAGTTGTTACTAAACTTTGCAAGAACATTTCTTTTATCTCTCTCATCTTATTTTTGTACCAAAGGATCAACGAAATTACGTCCTTCGTATGATTATTATTGCATGAAATATTAGGTTTAATGAATGATATATTTTCTTTTTTTTTTTTCTTATATCTGGAAGATGATTCATCTTCATTACATCCCAATCTTCACGTTTTCTAACTTTGCCATCTCCTAACAACTAACCTTACTCCTCATCTGAAATTCTCCTCCTCCTCTTCCTCCTCCGCCTATGCCTCCGCCTCTGCCTCCGCCTCCACCTCCACCTCCACCTCCACCTCCTCTGTTCCTCTTCTTCTGCCTTCCGCTCGCTCTCTCGCTCTCTCTCTTTTTCTCCGGCGTCTGGGCCCAAGAAGCATCTGGTCAATATTGACTTGTGTACCTGAAACCTCATCTCAAAGAGCAGCTTAGGATAGAAGATCTCGAAGCCTGAAGGCTTTATTGAGGATCCAAAGCAAGACTTCGGAATCCATTAACAGGAGAGTACAGATCTCTCTCTCTCTCTCTCTCTCTCTCTCTCTCTCTCTCTCTCTCTCTCTCTCTCTCTCTCTCTCTCTTTGGTATTTATCGTGAACGGACCGTGTAAATTAATGCTAGTGGATTCAACCATTAAAGATTTAAAAAAAAAAAAGTTGTCCGTCTAAAGGATGATAATCATCTGAAAACAAGAGTCATCAACCTTCAACTAGCATACCTTTTTTGCTCATGCATAACACTGGAATGTTGGTTTTGAATTTATGCATAAGGTAACATGCTCTTATTATAAATAGCTTCGTTGGTTGTGGAGGTATATATATTCATCACCTTCAATATATATATATATATATATATATATATATATATATATATATATATATATATATATATATATATATATATATGTATATATGTATATATATATATATATATATATATATATATATATATATATATATATATATATATATATATATATATATATATATATATATATATATATAATGTAACGTTTTATGAATAAAAATTAAACTGTATTGTATCTCATTAGATTTATAATTATTCTCTGCATATACAGCACACAACTGACCCCTAATGAGGTCGGCTTATAAATACCATAATAGCCCCCAGTTATGAATCCTCTGTTGACAAAGCCAGAATCTGCAATGATGTCTCTTTGAGGCACAATTTTACCAAGAAAAATAAGCAAGAAGCGAGGGAGAGAGTCAAATGGTGTCAAAAGAGTGGAGGTGAAGAGTAAACCAAAAATACGCAAGAATTGAGGAATTTTTTTTTTTTTATAAAAGCAAACTCCTTAGGCGCTGGGACACATGCATGGATTCTGTCACTAAGCATGCGCACGTAATGTTGGTCATACTGTATCACAGGTCATAAGAATTTTAAGCTCACCAAATGTAAATGTACTAACCATTTATAAAATTTTTTTGAGCCTTTATATCTTTCCTTGTCTTCTCATTGAAGAATATCTGAAAATGTTCAGAACGTTACTCTTTATATGCTCTGACTAAAGAATAATTTCCCCAAGGGAAAAAAGGTCTTATAATAAGCTCGTCACGACGGAAGATTAATTTTCAGTGGGATCATTACAGTATTCTCAATTTACACCCTGGATTCCTTTCCAGTTCATTATTAGAAGAGAGCTTGCAGAGCTTTCAACTATTGGCACAAACTTATAAGAGATACTGCAACTTGAAAGATCGTGTATCATTTGTTCTTGAAAAGATATTAGAATAACTGGGAATTTTCTAATCTTAGGGTTCTTGGAGTCTGATAGTTCTTTCTTATTGCAACATATGTAAGTCTGTAAACACAAGAAGCCCAGACCCATACCTCTCCTGTCTGTCGGTCTCATTAAACGCTCTCACGCCACAAATGAAAGCTGAAGCTAGCTGTGAGGTAAAATGATGGAGGAAGTCGTAAAAGAAATCAGTTAATATAACCAAACTAAGAATACCGTGTACCTCAAATAAAAAAAACCTGGGTATGTTTTATTAAGATTTTTTCCTTGTTCTCTTGCAAGGCAGAATCTCAAAATAGAAGCGTACTGGGAACTTCGGAAGAAAATTCCAAGAATTTGGGACCAATTACTTCCCGGAGGAGGCGAACAAACTGGACTTTTACCTTCCGGGCTATGGACGGAGAACTGTCAGAGAATGCCCATTCTAGCCATCAAAAAAACGTGAATGGTGTACTACTTCCACTGTTAATATTACTTGAAGTACTGATAATAATAGTATCGATAAAATTGATCGAATGTGAAGAAAATGAAATGAAGTCAACAAAAATATATTTTTTGATAAACAAGAATTTTTTATTTACTGAAGGGGTGATAAGAGAAATCTTCCTCATCCATACATGCCCACAACAAACTATGAATCGATAAAGAGTAATCCAGCACGGGGTAGGATCACAGACATAGCTCATTTTAGAAGCAAAAAACGAAACTATACGAACAGTTGAAAACAAAAATCCACTCGGGACGCAACTATACAACGAAGTTGGTTATTAAAAGAAAGATGGCCACAATTTTTTTTTTTTTTCCTGGACAGTAGTTCCACGAGTAGGGCAGATAGCTAGACCGGTCTTCCACATACCAGACCCTCAAGTAACGGCCCCTCTTCCATCTTACTTTCCACCCTGTTCTAACAATGTTTCATAGTGCAACTGCCAGGTTTCTCCTGTTACACCTTTCAAACCTCTTACTCTCAGTTCTCCTTTCAGCGCTGAATGACCTCATAGGCGCCACCGCTTGGCATTCGGCCTAAATTGTATGTTCCATCTGTTTATCTATCAAATAACGCCCCAAACTTGAAGCCAGCCTTCATGGGTTCCTACGACCCTCCTCATCAGGACTTCTTAATATCAGAAATCTGGCGAAACTAAGACAAACAACGCACGTCTTCTCGAACCAAGTCAACTTTCCGAGATTAACGGAACCCGGTGTGGCAGGAGAATTGCAGGTGATTTCCGAGGAAAATCACAAGTAGAGAAATAGCGATCAACTTAAGAAACGTCAGATGTTGGAGGCGTAGGAGCTGTTTTCGTATCTAGGGTCCAGTAGTCAGTAAAGCTTCCATTTTCACCTAAAAGAGAGAGAGAGAGAGAGAGAGAGAGAGAGAGAGAGAGAGAGAGAGAGAGAGAGAGCGTATTTGAGCTGAGTTTTACATTGGCATAAAATTTTTTTATATCACTGTTAACAAGCTCTCTCTCTCTCTCTCTCTCTCTCTCTCTCTCTCTCTCTCTCTCTCTCTCTCTCTCTCTCTCTCTCTCTCTTACTTACTTAGTAACCAAAAATATCATTAAAAGAGATTCAGGTGTTATTGTTTATTATCTTACATGCTAATTTCAACACTTTTTTTTAATATAATACACTGACCTTATCAGTGTGACCAGGGTACTAAGTTAAGTTCATTATTTTCACACACGTATATATATATGTATATATATACATATATATATATATATATACATACACACACACACACACACACACACACACACATATATATATATATATATATATATATATATATATATATATATATATATATATATATATATATATATATATATATTCATACATATTTGTCATATTCTAACTAATAAGGCCTTTTTGAGCACCTATGTGGAGAAGCACATTGAATATAGGTTATATATATATATATATATATATATATATATATATATATATATATATATATATATATATATATATATGTGTGTGTGTGTGTGTGTGTGTGTGTGTACAGAGACTGTGCTGATTCTTAAAAATGATTGATTGTTCGTAAAGCAGTTTTTTCTTAATTTGACGACTATGTACAAGGACGGTTGTTCATTATGGGTAGAATCAGAAAATTGTTGATATGAATATCTCTTACTTTGTCTGCCTACCGGCTAATTTCGCAGTAACTTATCACATAAAAGATAAGGATTAGGATTACAAAACATTAAAAGGAAAAGTATCAACACTTCAGTGCGTGTGATGATGGCATTTGGATTGAAATACCCGATGATTTGTTTTTTACTGAACAGCTAAAGTAAATGGAAACTATTAAATAAGCAGAGGTGTTTACATTGACTTTAATATTGTGTCCGATGCAAAAAATTTTATTTGAAGGGGGAAACTATTGTCCAAAATTTGCTGTACATGTTTTGAAGTAAATGTTAATGTGCTTTAGTTATACAATAATTATGTTATATTCCTTCCCAGCGTGATACATATCATAAACCATATATTATTTAGAAGTAAAATGTAATTTCATACCTTATCTGCTGCTGTCACTTAAGAAACAAAGTTTGATGTCAATCAACAGCCGCCCTCGCCTTCTCATAGCAAGTTCCCTTCACCTGGCTTGTGTAGACAAGGAGAAGAAATCGTTCACATCCTATAATTGTGTTGTATATTTCTTTGAATTTAAGTATCCACAATATTGTGGAGAAAGTTGCCTTATATCATGCAGCGTAAAGAAAACATTGTTTAATAGGCTTGAAATCAGAATATCAATAGTGAAACCCAACAAGGCGAGAGAATGGCTAGGAACGGTAGGTGTGCGCTGTTGGCCTCGTTTGTTGTGCTGTTGTTTGAAGGAGAAGTCGGGCAGGTTTAAAACAAATTTTTTTCATTATAAACACACTGATAACCCTACCACGGTTTAAGACTTAACAGAGTTGCGTTTACATTAGCTGACCGAGACAGCACCAACCGAAGCATATGAACGCATATAAGTTATTGTTCGAGTACAGACGAAAGGGCGCCAGATAATTTTCAATAAGATATGGCCATTTCGTTGGACAGTTTTTTCCAAGTCACATGATCAGGGAATTTTATGTCAAGTAACAATTAGCTTTGTTGTGCGTCAGCGTTGAGTTTGGTGCTCAGAGCATTGTTCCAACGTCACAGTGGAAAATAGCAACGGAGTCCTTTTTCTACAACAGTTGCTTGCTTGTGCCATTGTTAAAAAAATTTCCCCTCAAGCAGTCCATTATGAAAAGACATTTAGAAAAAATCAGTAATTTCAGTGAGCTGCTACAGTGCTTTGTTACATGTTTGATGACTCCTGAAGAATTCTGTAATGTGCGACTGAAATTCGAAAGCAGGGGTTCTCAGAAGGGATTATATATTTATATTCTAGCCACCTCTAGTCGGTGTTAAAAAGCGCCTGATTGATGTTGCTTTCCATCTTAACCTAAGAAAAGTGGAGGAAATACATGGAATAGGTACATGTCTGAAAGACACACGTTAGGGCAACGGTGCAGCTGTTGCGCTTAAAGGCGAGTGGTATTTTGCTGAAATATGTGGACGTAGACGGTGTTTGTCTGAAGCGAATCCGGCTCTGTGATAGTTATAAAGCTTTAGGCAAACGCTAAAATAGATGTAACACATGTATATAATTTGTTATAGTCATCTAAAGAATTAGTCTGTATTAATTATCAATAATTATGACATTGCTAACCTTGCATCTGTCTGTATACAGACTAGCATGCATAATGTTCACATATTTTTAATGAAAATATACTTCATCGATGAAACGATATGACAATTTTGACTAATTGTAATTCTCAAAGGGCCTTCTGTATTATTGTTATGAGGTTACGTTCGCAAATACGAAACCTATAGAGTCTGGAAATCACTTGAGATCAAATTGTTCTCAAAACAGATAATGAGTCGAACGTTATTGCTCTAAAGTTAACGAATACTGAACCCATTTTATAGATAGGCTGCTTGCGAGATTCATTCCCGGATATCGGTGAACAAAATAAGTAAAGTGGTCAATTTCGTGAATTTGTTGTGAAAAATACTAATATGCTGTTCTACACAGCTTTAAGGCTGATGTATTTATTATTCTATAATATTCATTTCGTAACAAGGTAACATTTTAAAACAAAACCGGTATAGTTAAACCAACCAGTTATGTCCGTATATCTTAACAAAATGTGATAATCCTCAAGCTTCACATTAATCATATATTTTGTTAAACTTGAATCCCTGATATGTTTAGGTTTTAGAACTATATATAAAATTTATGTAAAGATACAGTATTGACCTCTTGGATATAAAACAAATATTCAAAACACTTTCCATGTGATATATCCCTTGCATTTTATGTTACGAAAATAATGAAAGCAATCATTTTCCCTAGTATCTATGAATATCAATAATAAAAATAATTTTTTAATGAATTTTAAGCATAAATGAACTTTTGTATCCAGTTTTATTGGTCACCAAAAATCATTAGTCATTGAAAGAATAGAATGTTCAGCTACGTAGTTTTTGTTTTCTTGTTTTTTTTTGCATTGGAATTTTGAAAAAAATTATGAATTAATTTATTTGATCTCCCATTACTTTTCAATACTTTTGTGCTGAATTAGTTTTTTCCGTTCAACGAAACATTTTTGTCATGGATAGACTATTTGAGCCTTCATGGAAAACCTTGAAAGAGTTTTTTTTTTTTTTTTTTTTAGTTGACAGCCATGAGCCTTTTTCTAATTCTTGCGTTGGAAACGCACGTAAAATTCGTGGATGGTTTGATGATGATGTTGAAAACGAAGAAGAAAAGCAGTTACACAATAAGGATTTACCTTGGAACATTGCTGACTCCTTTGAGGGCGTATTTAGGCGTATAGTCATTGGAATTGATGGATAGAAAAACCAGTTTTAACTGAAAAAGTACAAAAATGCGCCGAAGTTTCCTCGTCGCAATCGAGTTTTCTCTACAGCGTATAATGCTGTATGAAACTCAGCCACGGCCCATGAAACTCTCAGCCGACCGCGGTGGCCTGTGTTGTTAACAGCGGTGCCAGACGCACGATCGTGACTAATTTTATCTTTAAATAAAATAAAAAGTACTGAGGCTAGAGGGCTGCAATTTGGTATGTTTGATGATTGGAGGTTGGATGATGAAGATAACAATTTGCAGCCCTCTAGCCTCAGTAGTTTTAAAGATCTGAGGGCGGACATAAAAAAAGTGAGGTCGGACAGACAAATAACCATTTCAATAGTTTTCTTTTACAGAAAACTAAAAATTTAATATAAATTCCAAATTATTTTGTTTTCATTTATGAATAATATTGAAGATTAATGGCATGCGACCAGATATGAGTTATATGACTGAAGCAATTATGATAATAGAACACCAATATTGGCATTAATACCTAATTAAAGACAAATTTCTTTTAACAAAAAAATTACATATTTACCAACTTATTGAGAATTATAGTGCCGCACTGCCAATAAAGGCATTCATATATAAAACTGAAAATGAACCGAACAACATAAAAATAAATCATCCAGTTTTTTCTGTTGTTGGAAAAAGGGCTCTCAAAGTTCACGACATTAGTTAGGATTGCAGGCAAATTTTCTTCAGCGTATGTATTTTTTTCAAATTGTTAATTACCTATAGGATACTGAATTTGCCAGTCTGAAAATATTGTTTCCCTTGTAAGATATTTCAGAATAAGATATTTTTACATCTCGTTTTGGGGTAATTAATACTGTTAAGTTTGCATATATTTTTTTTTATATCTATAAACACTATTTTCTTTCTCTGCCGTATACAAATACACACGCACGCACACACACAAACACGCACGCGCACCCACAGATACCAACATAATCACTCATATTAAAAGAAGTACACCTCACACAGATGCATACACATATATATATATACATACATACATATATGTATATATATATATACATATAAATACATATGTATATATATACACACACATACACACATATATATATATATATGTATATATATATATATATATATATATATATATATATATATATATATATATATATATATATATATATATATATATATATATATATATATATATATATATATATATATATAGAATTTGGCTAAGAACAGCTAAGAAGGAGGGTAAAAATATTAGAATACTTTAATGAAATTAATAGACATCAATCATTTTTCATCTGTATTATCCAACAATAGAAGAAGGATTTTGAAAGTATAAGCATAGTAATCTAGATTAAAAATTCTAATAATATATAAACAAGACAGATGGAGAGCATTTAAATCCTCTTTAATTCTGTATCTAATTTTTCTTATAAAGCTGGGCCATATTTTAGAGTATTAGCTACAACATTAGTAGGAATGAGTGCATATCTGCCTAGATTACATCTCCATTATTCGGATTTCCATCAAGCTTTGCAATTAATCGAGAGTTAATTGACCTAAAATTTCCCCGTGACGGCACTACAGATTAGTCATGCGTAGTTTATGAAATGACCCAGATAATGTATTCAACCTTGTTTGTTCTGATATCTTTCGCCATGGAAATGGGTGCACTCCCCCGTATGTCCATCGATCGACCTCTGTTCACACAAACACACACAAACATACTTTATTATTAGTATTATTATTATTATTATTATTATTATTATTATTATTATTATTAATATATATATATATATATATATATAGCTGACCAACCGGCACTGCCCGAAAAAACTTTGAATAACAATCTACGTATAGGGGGAAGGAAAAGGGAGGGGAAGGGAAGAGGGAAGAGGAGGGTAGGAAGAAGGGGGAAAGGGAGGGATTTGTGTTGACAGTTCAACTGATAGTTCTCCTTTTCTTATGCGAACTTTCACCCTTCGAACAGTCATGGGCGAACTGACAGGTATTAATGTGGTGACTGTCCCTTTTATCCAACAAATTACTGTACTATCTATTCCTTTTATCCAAGTATTACTGTGATGACAGTTCCTTTTATCCACAAATTACTGTGGTGACTGTCCCCCTATTATCCAGGTATTACTGTTCTGTCTGTCCAATTTTATCCAGGTATTGCTGTGATGACTGGTCCCTTTTATCCAGATATTACTGTGGTGACTGTCCATTTTATCTAGGTATAACTGTGGTGACTGTCCCTTTATCCAGGTATTACTGTGGTGACTTTGTCTTTTATCCAGGCATTATTACTGTCTGTCCCCTTTTATCCCCTATTACTGTGATGACTGTCCTTTTCCACAAATTACTGTGGTTACTGTCCCTTTTTCCCCTATTACTGTGGTAACTGTCCTTTTATCTAGGATTACTATGCTGTCTGTCCTTTTTAACCAGTTATTACTGTGGTGTCTGTCCCTTTTATTTATCCTGTCCCTTGTGTCCAGGTATTGCTGTGCTGCCTGACACTTTTAACCAGGTATTACTGTACTGTCTGTCCATTTTATCCAGGTATTACTGTGGTGACTGTCCATTTTATCCAGGTATTACTGTGGTGACTGTCCATTTTAACCAGGTATTACTATGCTGCCTGTCCCCTTTCCTGTCCTTTGTATCCAGGTATTACTGTACTGTCTGTCCCTTTTAACCAGGTATTACTGCTATCTGTCATTTTATCTAGGTTTACTCTGGTGACTGTTCCTTTTATCCAGGTATTACTGTGGTGATGGTCCCTTTATCCAGGCATTACTATGCTGTCTGTCCCTTTAACCAGGAATTACTGTACTGTCTGTCCCTTTCTGTGGTGACTGTTCCTTTTATCCAGGTATTACTGTGGTGACGGTCCCTTTTAACCAGGTATTACTGTACTGTCTGTCCCTTTTAACCAGGTATTACTGTACTTTCTGTCCCTTTCTGTGGTGACTGTTCCTTTTATCCAGGTATTACTGTGGTGACGGTCCCTTTTACCCAGGTATTATTGTGCTGTATATCACTTTTAACCAGGTATTACTGTGCTGTCTGGCCTGTTTATCCAGATATTACTTTGGTGACAGTCCATTTTATCCAGGCTTTACTGTGCTGTCTGTCCCTTTTATCCAAGTGTTACTGTGCTGTCTGTCTCTTTTTGCAAGGTACTACTGTGCTGTCTGCCCCTTTTATCCATGTATTACTGTGGTGACTGTCCATTTCATCCTGTTATTACTATGCAGTCTGTCCCTTTTATCCAGGCATGACTCTGGTGACTGTCCCTTTTATCCAGGCTTTACTGTGCTGTCTGTCACCTGTAACCAGGTATTACTGTGGTGACTCTCCCTTTTATACAGATATTACTGTGCTGTCTGTCCCTTTTGTCCACCTGCAGAAAAGCATTTTCAATAATATATTTCTAGGTGTACAAGAAATGAGTCATGATAAACTGTAAGCTTTTATTTACACATAAGTCACAAGGGAAGGAGGGGAAGGAAGGGGCTGGGTTACGGGTTTCCCTTTTATACCATATTATTACTGTGCTGTCAAATGATGGCTTTGTCCAGGTTTTTCTGTGGATTGGAAAAAGACATTTTTAATAAATTTCTATTGTGTCATAAACATGAAATGAGTCATGATAAACATCACTTTTATTTACCACATAAGTTACAAAGGAATATAGGGAAGGGGGGGAAGGGGGGTATAGGTTTGAAACATACCATATTATCTAAGTTATATATATATATATGCCAAGTTTTACATCTGGATTTATACATGGTACATATTATATAGGTCATATAAACATACAAACAGACATACAAATTACAAACATTCATTTTATATATATATATATATATATATATATATATATATATATATATATATATATATATATATATATTCAAACACTACTCCAGGTCATGCAGGTTAAATTAACTCATCAGTATTAGATTTTGCATCAGGATCTTTTCAATGATTCTTGTCACAGCTTCGGTTGTTTAATTTAAAAATGTTGTTAGCATAGTTTAAAACATATAAACCTGAAAGGAGTGGCAGGATATACACAAAGGGTAAAGACACAACCAACTTCAAAGTTATTAATTTTATTAGAGTTAAAAAACGAAAATTAAGCTATCAGAAAATTACACATTTGCCTAAAAACACATTCAGGTTTTCATTACAATATATAAATGTAAAATTACACAACTGTCTTATATGGAATTGTTACACTCCTAACTGTAATTCCTTTTAATAATTTCTTCCACTGGTAAATTTCTGCAAGTCGACCAACCTTCCCTCACGTAGTTTGGAGGCATCATTAAATTCCCTTTTGATGCTGTGTTCTTACAGATTGAAGACATCACTTTTCCTCATAGGCAGAGATAATAATAATCCCCACGTTTTATAGGAAACAGCCCTTCATTAGGTATTCAACACTAAGGCCGTTTGAGGACCTTATGACGTCCGGGGTGATATATAAGTACGATTGTCCTCGGTGTTCTCGAGGAACTTACGCGGGTTGCAAAGACTTCTCAAGGTGTGAGCTATCGAACGGGCAATAAGCTGAGTAATCCCGAATTTTCAAATATCAGAGAGCATGCCAAAAAACGTGGTAATAACATTGAATATGATCCATTTAAAATCATTACAAGGACCTCTGCCGAGCTAACAATCTCTATTCTGGAATCGCTAATTATCAAACAGACAGTACCATTGTTGAATGCCCAAAACTCCTCCACCCCTCTCTCCCTATCGTAACCGGCTTCTTTGCTTTTCATTTACCCATATTTAGTCGGCCTCCTTCTCCCTTCTATGTTGGTTGGTACCTCCTGCAAGGCCTAAACAATCTTGGATGTACACATGTTTTTAGAGATTTTCGTTTAACTTATATGTATTCACAATATTTATTCTTTTATTGCAACCTTGAAAATGAGACTAGTTGTCTTGAAACATCGGCACAATTAAAGATGATTTTATGTACCAGTCTGTTTCACTGCCCTCAATTCTTGATATATATATATATATATATATATATATATATATATATATATATATATATATATATAATATATATATATTATATATATATATATATATATATATATATATATATATATATATATATATATATATATATATATATATATATTATACACACACACACACAATATACGGTATATAACAGTTCTGTTTGCTTGCATTCCTCACCTCAAAAGCAGCAACAAAACCTCAGCATGATCACTGCATCCCGAAAGAAAATATTCTCCAACTCTGAAGATTTTTCCCGATATAAATATGAGAACCATAAATGCGTATATTGACTCCCTTCATGAAAGAAAGATATTGGAGTAGAGAGACAATGAGAGCAAGGGGGACGAAACCGAAGTTAATAAGAGCAGATAATGGACGGCGGAAGGAAGGGGAAATTTAGGAGGGGAGTCACCTGGATTATGAAGAGGTCTTGTTTAGGCGGAGGACGGGAAGCGGTCTCTTTCATTTTCCTATATTTCCTCTCTGGCTAAAGAGATGCTTGATATTAAAAGGGACAAATAAAGGCATAAAGCTTTCATAATTCTCAAAAAACAATCAGCAATTGAGAAAGTAATGAGGTGACGCGACTGTGCTTGTTTGCTGAAAATAAAAATAAAAGAAACTACTTATAAGATATTGGTTTCTTGACATGCAATGATAAGTCTTTTAATTCAAGACAAACTGGTAATACTAAAACCTGAAAATTCAATGGAGCAAAAGACCAATAAGAAAATAGAAGGGACTGCCTACAAAGTATCGTAGGTAATCAGTCATTCCTATCGCTGTGTTTGTGTGTGTATGTGTGTGTGTGAGTAAATTTATGCATCTCTCCTTAACGGTCTGATTTTTTTATTTTATATCAGACTCTACATCCTTTGTTTTGTAGGAAACTAATACAAAACTACAAAATCTCTCTCTCTCTCTCTCTCTCTCTCTCTCTCTCTCTCTCTCTCTCAAAGCACAAATGAAAATCCCTATAAATCTAGGAGGTCATACTATTAATAAATAATTTCCTTTATAATGATTAAGCCGACAGTATATTTTCATTTACTGAACCTTACTTCTACTTATCAACCCAATAATAACTTCCATTTTTATGCAATATGCTTAAAGGTTACTAACAAGTCATGGCGAATATTCTTGAAGAGATTCTATATATGTTTAAGTGTATAGTTTTGGGTATTCAAAATATTTCATCTTCAGATTGTATTTTCATATATGCAGTATATATATATATATATATATATATATATATATATATATATATATATATATAATACATACATACATATATATATATATATATTATCAACATTTCATCTTCAGATGGTAGTCCATATATATATATATATATATATATATATATATATATATATATATATATATATATATATATATATATATATATATATATATATAATATATATATATATATATATATATATATATGTATATATGTATATATATATATACATATATATATATATATATATATATATATATATATATATATATATATATATATATATATAGTATATAGTAGAATCGGTATCAACTCATTTTCAGCCATGCTGATCAGCCGTATCGTAAAGTTGTTACAGGAATGGCCTTTATCGCAGAGTCATCATTAGCACAGAAGCAAAGTTAGCAAACACCCATTCAATTTCAGCTTACCTCGGAAATAATATATTGCAGTACAATAAAGGCGGTTCTTTTTGTTGATAATACACACCCCAAGAACGCAGCATATATCCGCACATTTACGCGTGCTGATGACTACCACAATTCACAATGAATCAGGCTTGTATTTGTGAATCAGAGTCAACTCGTCGTTATGTTGACCATGTAGCAATATCGCACGTGAGAATATTTATCACATCACATTCATATACAGCATGTTATAAATCACCTTAATATTCAATTTCACTTACCCGGAAATAATATATTTCACATATATTATCGAAGGGAATTTGAGGTTGGTATCAACTTATACCTCACTGTTGGCCGTGGGTAAAGGCATCAGCCGTGTCACTGTAGTCCTGAGTTCTTGTTCTTCGTTGGTCTGGTTTCCACGGGATGACGAACTATTATCAACTAAAAAATTCCCCTTCGGTAACATATATGAAAATATATTATTTCCGAGGTAGAGCAAATTGGATATTAAAGGACGTTTGTAGCTTAATGTTGTATATGAATCAAGGTGATGTGATAAAAATTCATTCATAATATGGCTACATGAGACAAACGCGCTACATGGTCAGCATGGCAGAGGTGGGTTGATACCGATTCTAAATACAAATACCTGAGTTCTATGGGGATTTGTAGGTGAGGGTCGGTATCAAATTATACCTTACTTGTTGGCCGTGTGGGTAAAGGCGTCAGCCGCGTCACTGTAGCCCTGAGTTCTTGTCTTTCGTTGGTTCGAGCCCACGGGACGACGAACTTATTATCAACTAAAAAATTCCCTTTGGTAACACATATGAAAATATATTATTTCCGAGGTAGAGCGAATTGGATATTAAAGGACGTTTGTAGCTTAATGCTTGTATATGAATCATGGTGATGTGATAAAATTCATTCATAATATGGCTGCGTGCGACAAACACGCCGCATGGTCAGCATGGCAAATGTGGTTTGATTCCGATTCTGAATACAAATACCTGAGTTCGACGGATTTGTAGGTGAGGGTCATATCTCTACCCCCTCACTTGTTGGCCGTGTGTAAAGGTGTCAGCCGCATCATCAGTCCTGAGTTCTGTCTTCGTTGGTTCGAGCCCACGGGACGACGAACTTGCCATCAACTAAAAATTCTCGGTAACATATGAAAATATATTTCCAAGGTAGACAATTGATATTAGCTATTTAGAAGTTTAATGCTTATATATATATATATATATATATATAGGTAGTATATATATATATATATATATATATATATATATATATATATATATATATATATAATTATCCATTTCTGCTTCAGGAACTATTTTAAAAGCATATCGTTAATCTCTCTCTCTCTCTCTCTCTCTTTCTCATGAGGCGTATATCAGCGTGGAAGGAAAGTTCTTATCACGGAAGTCCAGCTGTCATCATAAATCTTACACGAAAAACAACTAACATCATACATATGATTCTTACTGATGCTGAAAAACGGTTTCATTCTCCTTTCTCTCTCTCTCTCTCTCTCTCTCTCTCTGTGTGTGTGTGGGTTGATAATGTAAAATGTGCATCAATAATGGCAAGAGGATGACGAATACATTTACGAATTCTCGGAAGCCTTCACAAAAGAAAAGATCTATCGGAACATTAAAGGTTTTAATAGTGATAATATCTGAAGTGATTAGAAACAAGTAATTCTTTATGGGCGATGCATTAGACACAATACAATGATAACACAGAATGTATATATATATATATATATATATATATATATATATATATATATATATATATATATAATATAATACAGAGAGAAAGAGGAGAAAGAGTATATATATATATATATATATATATATATATATATATATATATATATATATATATATATATATACATATACATATATATTTAAACAATTCATGGATGACTATAATATGCTGCAGAAAAGTCTTGAACAAAGAACTAATAAATACGACAGCAGTAAAAAAATGAGAATAAAATAGAGTGCAATGAGAAGGTAAAGAAATAAAGACTCGATGAGAGAGAGAGAGAGAGAGAGAGAGAGAGAGAGAGAAACGACCGAATATTTACAAAAGCAAAAAGAGGGTAAAACATGACCTCATGAAAGGTTCTCCATCTAAGTTAGAGAAGGAAGTCAGGATTAAAGGACTCTGCTAAAAGTGGATGATTTACGAGTTTCTGATGTCGTGTCCTCAGGTCCGAGAGGGACGAAGGAAGTCCTTAGGATACGGAGGACTGCGTATAGTCTTCCTGAAGAGGCTTCTGTACACCTTTATGAGGGTTAGGAAAAGGGGAATCAGTCTTATGAAGTGATGGACGAAAGTTCTCGACAATGGGGAATTCAATTTGGGCTTCGAAGGAAATTGCGCAGCTGAGTCGAAGCCCACTTATATATGTCTTTCAGTGGCTGATAGACATACTGTTATTATTATTATTATTTTTTTTTTTGGTCTATCACCGTCATCCTATTCGAGTGAGTGGTTTTTATAGTGTGGGGTTCGGGGTTGCATCCTGCCTCCTTAGGAGTCCATCACTTCTCACTATGTGTGCTCTTTCTAGTAGCACACTCTTCTGCACGAGTCCTGGAGCTACTTCGGCACCTAGTTTTTCCAGACTCTTTCTTTTCATAGTGATCTTGGGATCGCCTAGTGTTCCGATTATTGGTACAATTTCCACTGGCATTTTCTATATCCTTCTTATTTTGATTTTCAGGTCTTGATACTTATCAATTTTTTTCTTCTTTCTCATCCACTCTGATGTCCTATGGTATTACAGATCAATGAGTGATACTTTCTTGATTTTGTCAATCAACGTCGTCTGGTCTATTACACGTATCACCCTGTCTGTTCTGGATACCATAGTCTCATTGCGATCTTTGCCTGATCGTTCTCTCTATCACTCCTCACTTATTACTGCAGTTAGCTGATGCTTCTTGCACAGGCCCATTGGAGGGCTTTTGCCACTGAATCATGCCTCTTTTGTACTCGGTTATGTGCAAGCGCCGGACACTACTTGGTTATGTGGTTTATGGTGTCGTCTTTCATGCTGCAACTTCCTTCATATGAGATGTTATTTCCATCTATTGCTCTTTGAACACATCTGGTTCGTAGGGCCTGACCTCGTGCCGCTGTTAGCATTCCTTCTGTTTCCTTCTTGAATTCTCCCCTATGTATCCATTGCCGTGTTTCTTTAGTCTGTCTCGTGTACTGTCCGTGCATTGGTTTGTTGTGCCATTAATGTTCTGTTTTTCATTCTCCTGAAATCTCTGCATATATTCTGACGATTTATTATTATTATTATTATTATTATTATTATTATTATTATTATTATTATTATTATTATTGATGAAGAAATCCACAGTAAATATATATATTATAAACATATATTACACTGGAACCACTGTGATTTCTAACCATCTTAGTAGTTCCTCGTTGGACTAGTCGGTAGAGTTCTTTAGCACCTCTTAATAGCTCCGAGTTCGAGTCTCCGGCCACAATGAAGAATTAGAGGAATTTATTTCAGACAGAAATTCATTTCTCGCTATAATGTGGTTCGGATTCCACAATAAGTTGTAGGTCCTGCTGCTAGGTAACCAATTGGTTCTAGCCACGTAAAATAAGTTCACAGCTCCTTAGGAGAGCTGTTCAGCTCAGTGGTCTGGTTAAACCAAGGTATACTTAACTTTTTTTCTTTTCACCATCTAGTGACTACAAGCATATTATTATTATTATTATTATTATTATTATTATTATTATTATTATTATAGCATCTCTTTCATCTTAGGCTTTTTAGTTTGTCTATCCACGAAGAATAAGTATGCCTGGGGGGGGGGTTCTTGGAAAAATGGAAGTAATAGAGAATTTTAAAAAATGAGTGTCATGGATATGTTCATTCATACATAAATCATATTGCTCTATGTTGTTGCATCTAACAAGCGGAAAAACAACACAGACAACACTATGCAAGTTCCAGAGAGAGAGAGAGAGAGAGGGGAGAGAGAGAGAGAGATGATGTTAGATAAAATTACAAAACACTTTCCAATTTCTAGGCATTTCCTCAACCACATCATCTTTGCAGACAGAATTCTCGTTTGATCCAAATTCCTGATTCCGTAAACGACGAAATGAGGAAGAAGAATTAACGAGAATAAAAGAGCGCCGGTTTTCACTAACTCCATCATAAATTCGCCTTTATCATCCTTTTAGGAAACACTTTTATTTCCTCCTTTATTGCAAAAGGAAGCTCCATTTACACGGGAGATGGAGAGGCAGGAATTAACTAGAAAATTTTCATTTATGATCGCTAATCGCTGTGTCATTTTAACGAATGATATTTGGTTAAATTCTTTTTTTTAATGAATTCTTCAAATTTATAAGATTTTTATTCTTTTTCCAACATATTAATTTCTTTCAATAGCCATAGAAAAATATTGTCAGACAAGATAAAATTGATATAATCCATAAAATCACTTTTATGGTGATTATCCTGTTCTCTTTGGCGAATGGAGGTCTATATAACTCGAAAATTCATGTTTTGCGTCAAAAGACTTCAGTTCCTCATTCGGCGCTGAAACGGATACTGGCAGTAAAAAGGTTGGGAAGGTGCAACAGGAGGAAGGCTTTTTGCAGTTGTACTACGAATCAGTTGTTAGGAGACGGTTGGGGAAAGTAAGACGGGAGTAAGAAAATATAAGGGAGGTACAGTGTGGAATGAAAGGGGTTGCACTTGTAAGGGACGCCGCAAAGAACCTTAAATAATGTTTACCGTGCACCGCGCGAGGTGCACTGACTGGGTGCTCCCCTTCTACGGTGATTACTATTATAGTATGATGATTCTTATCATATCATATAGTTCTTTCACTAGAGCGTTCGTGTAATTTTGGTTCCAGTTGACAGTCTCAGAGAACAAGAGGTTTTCTGAGAACGAAATTCTTACCCAGGCGAGAATGTGTATGATTATTCTCTGTTCAAAACCCGCCTTGAAAACTGATGCCCTTCGTTAGGTTTGAGAGACATTTTGGCCTCCAAGGGAAGTTCTGGTTGAAGACAGCCTTAACTTTGAAGTCTCGAGCAAAGTAGGTCTGTTGTCTGTTTATATTCGGAAAGTGATTATACTGATAAGATAAAATGACACAGCTTCATTTTTTGTAGCACGGGGAAACATATAACAGTTTTGAAGAAGTTGGTGAGGCTGTGCATTAAAACAAGGGTAATGGGCGTGATGAAGGCCTGTAGATATGTTGAAGGAATTAAACTTTTAGTTTTCTGTAAAAGAAAACTATTGAGATGGCTTTGTCTGTCCGCCCGCATTTCTTCTGTCCGCACTTTTTCTGTACGCCCTCAGATCTTAAAACATTACTGAGGTTAGAAGGCTGCAAATTGGTATGTCGATCATCCACCCTACAATCATCAAACATACCAAACTACAATCCTCTAGCCTCAGTAGTGTTTATTTCAATTTAAGGTTAAAGTTAGCCATGATCGTACTTCTGGCACCGATATAGGGACCAACAACACAGGCCACCACCGGACCGTGGCTGAGTTTCATGGACTGCGGCTGAAAGTTTCATACAGCATTATACTCTGTACAGAAAACTCGATTGCGCCAAAGAAACTGCGGCGAATTTTTTACTTGTTTATATGTTGAATCAACTGTAATTCTTGACATAACATAAAACAGGGAATATCGTTAGTGTTGTACAAACAAGAGGTCCAATATTTGACTGTGTGACTCAAAGCTTTACTTTAAAAAAGCCTAATAAACATATTATTAACGATAAAACAACCCTTTCAAAGTCGTTCTTGTGAGTGAAGGAGAATTTCAGTCTTATTTAGTATGAGAAAGCTTTCAGAATTCTACGTTCATCTTTCTGGAAGTAAATTCAATTCAACTGTAGCGTCCCCACTCAGAGAAACGGAGCGCAATAACTTCTCCTGATGCGGAGAACAGGGGACCACTTCCACCTCCTGCATTCACATTCGACAACAAATATTTCACAAGAGATTAAAATTGATAGGGAATCTTGCTCACCCTTGCACCAGTACTCTGAACACTGAAATAGCAATGATATACCTACAGTAAAAGTACGCAAAATAACTAGAAATTATTCTGTATTTGAATAATTACGTGTCCTAACTACGCCCAGTTTACCTGAGACTCGAGAGATAAATAATTCAGTAAAAGGAAACAGGACTTATTGACACTAACTGAGAAGCGTTGTGGAGGTGGGGGCGGGGGGGGGGGGTGCCGGATATTGGGAAGGCAAACGCTCCTTCATCTTAGACGAATTCTCATCATGTTCCTCTCTAAAGCCTGACACTGCTGATAGGACAACATTTATTAAAAAAAATATTATAGAATCCTGTAATTTGTATGATACTTAAACAATGATTCAGAAAGGTCATCATGAAATGGTGAAATATATGAATGATTTGGAGGAAGTTCATGAAAATGTTGCTGTGAAACATCTGATGCTATGAAAACCTTATGACAACGAAGTCAGTATTATTAATTTTTTCCTTTATTTATGATGGTTTAATCGTCTAAGACCTTTATTTTAATTGGAGTGACCTGCAGGAGTAATTTATACCATCTGAATGCAGATATGAAATCTGATTCATCTTTCGTTTCAAAGGAGGGAATGTTGGGTCCCTCTTCAGACAAGACTTTTCCCTTACACAATTAATAATTCCTTCAGACTTCTGTCCTTGAAGTTCTGGCCCCCATAGGGGATTAGTGCCGTCAGTGCTCCTCACGTGGTGCACTGTAGGCATTACTTAGGGTTCCTTGCAGCTCCCTTCCATGGCCACTAGCTGCAACCCCTTTCATTCTTTTCACTGTACCTACATTCATATTCTCTTTCTTCCATCTTACTTTCCTCAACCTCTTGTTGTGCTTACACAATTCCTTCGGACTCTTCTGACCTTGAAGTTCTGGCCCCCTTAGGGGATTAGTGCCGTCAGTGCACCTCACGTGGTGCTGTAGGCATTACTTGTGGCCCTTGCAGATCCCTTCCGTCCTCAGCTGCAAACCCCTTCTACCAGCCTCCATCTCTTCCATCTCTACTTCTCTCCCCAATACTCTCCCTAACAATTGTTTCATAGTGCAGCTGCAAAAAGGTATTCCCTCTGTTACGCCTTTTCAAACCTTCTACTGTCAATTTCCTCAGCGCTGAATGTCCCTCACTGTTAGGTCCCAGCGCTTGGCCCAAATCTTATATTTCAGTTCCAGTTAAAGTTCTGGCAACAATGAACATGACACAGCTAATGCTGGAATTTGTTCTGCCTTCTCTCGTTCTGCTGTAAGATACAGTCTTGTAGATACGTAAAACAGGTGAAGACAGGTTTCAGAAAAGGGTTTTGACTCTACCGGTGGTTAGAGGGTGTCTTTACGGTGTTTTCGGCTATGTTTCCATTAATGTCCACTCTGGGTCGTCTCTTTTTCCGTCTTCACCAGCGTTCAAAGCATAGTTGATACTTCAAGTGGATTTCTATAACTTGTTCTTCAAATGCCACTTATGTATTCATTTCAAAGTTAAGGTCAATATTGACTCTTATCATGAACCACCTAAAAATGGGTCCAGGGACTGGGGAGCATTATTTCCTCATGGAACTGTTGATCCAAAGTGTTTCATCTTCTCCTTGTGGCAAATTTCTGATATAAATTCACCTCATTCTGATATCTTCATTTTGGAGACTTCATTATTCATCTCTCTTCATTTTATAGAGAGGCAGACTATTCTACGACCTAAAGCAAATGCCTGTCTCTGATTATCATGTCTGTGCTTTGAATATTCTTGGTTTTTCTTTTACCCTGATTCCTGCGTTTTCCTTATCAATTTTTTCCTTTTCTTTCAGCATCACTGGTTTGGAGGATCTATTTTTCTCCACTTGAGAGAACTGCCCCCCATCCCCCAAAAATGTGGCAGTCAAACTCTTATAGTGATGTTAATTTCAAATTATTAAAAATAACTTGAATGTATAATGTGTTTCTATCTGTTTTATGTATTGTCTCTTATAGTGATATCAGCTTCGACTTACAGTCATAAAACAAATTAAATATGTAAGGCAATTTTATCTGCATATGCAAATAAACTCTGGAAGCAGAACAATAGATTTGGGTTATTGAAAAAAAAAGTACATCGCATGTTTTGTCAACTTGCCAAAAATATATAAATAAAGACTTTTCTCGGTGGAATTAGGTTTATATTTTGCACCTGTTTCGCACATGCCTACAAAATTTCCATAAATTGCAAATAACTTACTCCAGAATGGAATGAACACCTGTACCTAAAGTGAAAAAGCACCAGTGGAAATTCTGACGCTACGCTTTCCCCTAGAGAGAGAGAGAGAGAGAGAGAGAGAGAGAGAGAGAGAGAGAGAGAGAGAGAGAGAGAGTTTTAGTTACCTTCAAATCCTTTGATACGTTTTCATTCTCAACCGATTCCTGAAGGAGAAATGTGACCTTGCACTCAAAACCAGCCTTCGATCTCTCTCCTGTGAAGGACTTTGCAAACCGGATATCCCACGTTTGAAGTCCAAAGGTGATGAAAGTCCACTTGGAGCACCGAGAGTCTTTTATTCACATTTCACAAGGGTTAATTTCACAATATCGATGAGGTCTCGACGGTAAAATTGCAAAAGAAGATTCTAATTTGCTTTCTTTATGCAATGTCGAGTGGAGATGGATAATTTAAATGACTTCTCTCTCGTCTTTTCCTGTAAACTCGTTCCTCCTCTTCCTCACTTTCTGTCTTGATTTAAAACTATCCATTGCTTCGAAATATGACAATGGTATATTAATATTTATTGGCTATTTTCAAACTCAAGAAGGAGAGAGAATCAATATACAATTCATCATAGATGAAACGAACGGAATATCTCTCTCTCTCTCTCTCTCTCTCTCTCTCTCTCTCTCTCTCTATAGATGGATAGATACATAGACAGGTAGATAATGAATTTCGTAGAAGCTCAGAAAGGTCTTCAGGACTTCGAGTGGAACGTGACCTCAACTTCTCTGGCAAATAACGTCGATAGATTACACTCTGTTATACTACCATGTTAAATGTAATCATCGATTACGTTTCAAGGTTTGAAAGAACAAATTACCTTTATTATCAATTAAGTCATTCCCTTTTCTTTGTCCTGATATAAATATTAAGGTTAATTAGTCAATCAGGAACCCATAATCTGTCAATATCTTCTTGGTGACATCAAAGAGACACGTCCATTTGTTCTTCAATTAATGAACTCTGATGCCTTGAAATAATTCAACATAATTCTCATCTAAATATTAAAGAGTAACTTCTTCTTAACTGCTAAACATAAAGCATGAGAAGACATTTAATATTTTCTTTATCATGAATATTACCATTACCACTTCCTCTGCTCCCATAAATTATACTGAATGTACTCTTTTCCCATGAGCCTTCCGGTTCAGGTCAAAGTGAAATTGAATCTGTTTTGGTTACAAATCTAAGACTGAAATTCTGGCCGAAGCTGCGTCCGAAATACCTGGGGACTGCCGTCATAAAGATGTGGAAATCTGTTTCTTTGTGATTTAATTTTAATATTGGAAAGGAAATGCCATTAATACTCAGGAAAATCGCTGTAATGTTTCCTCCATTGACACAGAATCTCAAAGGAAGACAAAAGGGTAAGGGCAGAGCTAAGGTAAGAACATAGGCAAAGGTGAGGGCATGGTAAGAGTAAGGGTCAAGTTAAGGTACAGGTAAGGATAAGGGTAAGGCTAGGTATGGAATGAATAAGAGTATGGTTAAGGTTGAAGGTAACATCATAGTTAAGGATAAGAACAAGCTTAAGATTACAAAAAGCTACGTACAAGTCATCGTTACGGGCAAGGGTAAGGAGAATGTAAGAATAAGAGCAAGGGTAAGGGCTAGGGAAATGTAAAGGAAAAGGTATATGAGTAAGGGCAAGGGAAATGGTAAAGGAAAGGTTTAGGGCAAGGGAAATGGTAAAGGAAAGGTTTAGGGCAAGGGAATGGTAAAGAAAAGGGTAAGGGCAAGGGAAATGTGAAGGAAAAGGTAAGTGGCAAGGGAATGGTAAGTGTAAGAGAAATGGCAAGGGCAAGGGAAATGGTAAAGGAAAGCATTTAGGGCAAGGAATGCAAAGGAAAGGTAAGGGTAAGGGAAATGGTAAGGCATGGGAAATGGTAAGGGCAAGGGGAAATGGTAAAGGAAAGGTTCACGACAAGGGAAATGGTAGAGGAAAGGGAAATGGCAAGGGCATGGGAAATGGTAAAGGAAAGGTAAGGGCAAGGGAAATGGTAGAGGAAAGGTAAGGGCAAGGGAAATGGTAAAGGAAAGGTAAGGGCAAGGGAAATGGTAGAGGAAAGGGTAAGGGCAAGGGAAATGGTAAAGGAAAGGTAAGGGCAAGGGAAATGGTAGAGGAAAGGGTAAGGGCAAGGGAAATGGTAAAGGAAAGGTTTAGGCAAGGGAATGGTAAAGGAAAGTGGTAAGGGCAAGGGAAATAGTAAAGGAAAAGGTGAGGGTAAGGGTGGCGTGGAAGGTATGGTAGAAGGAACGACCAGAAAGTAACCATTCTCCTTCCTGCCGTGACAGTTACACGAGACCTTCTCTCTCTCTCTCTCTCTCTCTCTCTCTCTCTCTCTCAGCTGTAGAAATGTTCTCGGTAAATGAGATTTATTTCTAAATGATCCTCGTCACTTTCTGCCCGAGCAGTGCTCCGGTTTTCCTCTGAACTCTCTCAAATTATAGTTCTGTCAACTGTTCCAGTACGACCGCCTCCTTGTGCTTAAGGTCGTGCTTGTTGTATGCTTGTTAATCATTACAATAATATATCCAATAATATACGTTCGTCCTTTGTTACTTATAAGATAAAAACAGTCATCGCTCTTTATCAAAAATTGATTTATATACCACAATAATTCCATGTCATCAATTCGATACCGTATTGAGTGAGAGCATCCAAATACTGAACTTCCATTCAACCGCATTTTTCCCCAACACAAACAACCGAACGTTAATTCAGGAAACGTTCATTCATTCAAAAAATGTTATTCCATTCACATAAAAGGCGAATGGTGCAGAATTTAATGGCAACTGGACTTTCACAAATCATTTCGTTCTCATGCGGTCTTTTGTCTTCATTCAGGGTTTATAAACTGTCACGTTATGAGGCGGCTTTGCGGGAACTGCTGGTTCCTGCCTGTTCCTTTTGTGGATTGCTGCCTCGCCTTCAAGTTTTTGTTTTGATGTTCTCGTCGGTAGCTGCCGTTTTTCTTTCGTCAGCTATCGGGTCTGGTAAGGCAGCAAAGTAGCGGTGCGGCAGCAGCAGCAGGCAGTTTTGGAGTCGACGTTGGTCTGTGCTTGAGCAGCAAATTGGAGCACGGCTACGAAGTGGAGCACGACGTAGAGGTGGGGAGTGTGACCGCGAGGTCGTGTGACCACGAGCTGCTCATCTTGATGACACAGCGGAGGCTGTCCTGACGTCTCCATCGGGGTATTCTGGCTTGTGGGTCTTGTCCTGCTGTGCAGCTGAGGGCCGTCTTAGGACCGATGGAGGACGCATGTTTGGTATTTTTTCTGCCTGCTGCTGTTTATTTGCCTTTTTTAAAGCCATTGTTTATTTTAACTCGGATTTTTGTTTTTAGTGCTTTCGCTTTTCGGGCTTTTTTG
>NC_089748.1:23640501-23688001 GCF_040412425.1 Macrobrachium rosenbergii
GAGTAGGTTGAGGAGGAAGGGAGGAGGTCTGAGGTTCTGCCGGGAGTAGATTGAGGGGTTGGGGTGTTGGTTGCCCAATTTGAGTCCCTTTATCGTGACACAAAAATTTGTATGGTCGTTTTACCCGTGGCTCTGGGGTGTCGTTGAATTGGGTGCAGGTGTTGCTACTGGAGGTGGTTTTGATGGTTGGCTCTTGCATTCGGACTGTACGTACAAAATTGGCACTGTCAGGAACTACGCAAGATGGCGTTCAGAAAAGTTGAAGCACTTTGGGTGTTGTAGGTTCCTTTTTCAGTTTCTCGAGACAACTTTTCTTTTTATGCTTCCTGTTACAAATGGTGATTGCATAACTTCTGCAACGTTATTGATGGGGACCTTAACGCTTACATCTGTAGCAACTGGAGTGTCCATGTGTATTCCTCTCTGTGGGGAGAACTTGTTAAGCTCTAAGCCATACTTGGCTTGGGACAGGTCCTCTGAAGGTGGCAAGGATCTTCCATGAAGGTGCTTTGTATTTAGTTAAGCACCTCTCGGCGTTTACAATCTGACGGAGCTCCAGCAGAAGGTCCAAAGGGAGCTCCACTGGGTAGTTACCGATGATAGCCTTGTTTAACCTCTCGTTGGGATTTAGTAACTGGAATGCCGTGTTGGCCTTCAAGAGGTCGACAGGAGCTCGGTCTTTTGGGGTGATGGTGAATTTTCCTTTGTGATTTGGCCGAGCAGAGATATTGATACCAGGGATTTTCTACTGAAGAGTCAGTATTGCAGCATACGAGGTCCGTCCTTCAGCCGGAAGCTCTCGAAACTTCGGCAATGGAGGGTACTCACTTGCGTCGAAGGTTGCAGGAGGGAGGGGTAACGGTCGAGGAGGAGGGGGGTGAGGAGGAGGAGGACGCGGGTTCAAGGACATCAGAGGACTAGGAGGAGGTAGCAGGTAAAAGGAGAAGGTAGGTGGCGAAGGGGAAGATGGTGGGATGGTTGTTCAGGCGTTGCCTGGTCGCTACCGGATCTTTTCTTCTTATGTCGAGTTATGGTGTCCACTTTGCCATCACTAAGATAAAACATTCCTCCCAACCGTCGAGGGAAAAAAAAAAGCTACAAAGGCGAGTGATAAGCCCGTGAAACTGCCGAAACAGTATAGGAATTAGCACTAACCAGTGGGGGTCTTATTACATAAGACTATCAATTTACAAAACTTTCGCACAGGTCAATAGCTCGTGCCGCAAAGTAGCTCCCGACCTCTGGCAGGTCGAGAAAGGGGTTAAATTCAAGCATCTGTGTGTGTTCACAGCCAGAAATATACATATCGAACTGATACAGAACATTTGACTGAAGATAATTTATATGTGGTTGGAAAACTGGCATAACAATACATCCAATGGTAATTAACTTTGAAAATTTTCTGAGAAATTCTCTTATAAAAGAATTTCGCACCTATTGCAATGTTACCAGCTCAGTTTAGTCTGCCCCCGCGTAAATCCACAAACAGCAGTTTTGTTGGTGTGATATGTTTAGATGGTCAGTCAAGACACCACACCAACGCTCTCCCACGTACGGGCACCAGAGGAAAGTTTTCCTAAAAGAACTTTTGTGGCAGAGTTTTTGTCAGGATTATCTTTCTGTTTAAGGCTAGAACCCCTAGAAGACAGCGTCAGTGTATCTCACGCGATGCACTGTGTTACTTGAGGGCACTTGTATTCTTTTTGGCCCCTAGTTGTACCCTTTTTTATTCATTTTAATTGTATCTCCGTTCATATGCTCTTTCTTCCATCTAGGTAGCCAATCTCTCCTAACAACTGATTCATGGTGTCCTCCCTGTTACACCTTGAAAACCTTACTCTCAGTTTCTTTTTCAGCACTGAATGACCTCACAGGCCACAGCGTCTGGTCTTTGGCTTAAATTCTACATTCTATTCTAAGGGAGGTAACAGCAGCAGCAGAAAATGGGAGGAGCAACATACATAAAATAAATCTCAGACTGACGCAGATTTTACTTCCGGAAAAATTCCCAGTTCACTTTTTAGACCTCGTTTCTGAAATGTTCCTTCCAGGAAGCAAGGAGAAGACAGATTTCCTTTTTGTCTTTGTCGAAATAGTAATTGGTTCTGCGTCACATATATGGGACTGTGTTTCAACAGTTTCTTTTGTTACAGGTATGAAACGAACTGATTTTTTTCAGAATGCACTATATAAGTTGGTAATTGTTACGTCTATTTTCACTGCTGAATATAACGCATTACTACTCTCATACACTTTCTTATTTTAGTGCTAATTAACTTACATTTTGTCTGTTAATTTAATTCTATTTCCCTTTTAATAAGGATCTTTCTCTCTGTATTTCCCTTTACCCTTATTAGTTCTTGGAAGCTTGAATTTCTAGTCAATGGTCCCTGTGGTGGGATTGTTCCTTGTGAATGGGGTTCATCTTCTGAATAATAATAATAATAATAATAATAATAATACACACACACACACAGCACAATCTATATAATGATATTTAGCTGTAGTTTCTGCTCTTATATTTATTCTAGGTTTTAAATACATACTATTCACAGAAAATTGCTGCTTAGATTGTAATTGCGTGCCATGAATTAAATAAATTCAGTATTCAAAAGAACAGCGATGCAGTGAGTTAAAAATGCGTGGCAGGCGTATGAAAGTTACAGAGGTGCGATAAAGAAGCCTTTGACTTAAAGGGCACTGAACTGTTGTCATTAAACTATTATGTGGGGTTGAAAATCTGGGCATTTTTATTAATTTAGAGAATATTTGAAGGCAGAGACGGTCAAGACTCAGAACGGTATTTTCATCTTATTTCACAAAATCCTAGATAATATAAGCGATTTCAATCTCTGTGTTATGCACACTTTTATCAAGGATCGCGTTTTTTTCCCCAACTTTTAATCGTTCGTCTTCCGCCTGAATTTACGTCCACGCACTGTGGCTCCCAAACACCAATTATGCTTTTGTAAATTAGCCTTTTCCCCTTACAAGATTATCGTATAGTTTAATTTAATATGCTTTTATGTATCTTATATATATATATAGTATATATATATATATATATATATATATATATATATATATATATATAAAAGAAAGAACTGAGATGGAGAGAGTGCAAGTTAGATTTCAAGTAATTACCAACTTCTGCAATTGGGTGGGATTTGGTGACACAAGTAGACTTAAAATCCCCCTCCTCCCTGGATGAATTCGGAATTGTGGGGTCATTTTGGCGAGGCTGGCAATTGCTTCCGCCATGAAAGATTCACGAGAGTCATAAGGGAAATGGCCGCTCATCGTTATATAATCATCATTGTTTCGTGGTCAGTCAGAGCTCCTCTAGTTTTCATGCTGGTTTTGGTCTTTAGTTGTGTGTGTGTGCGTGAGTGTGTTTGTATGAGATGGACTGACAGACAGACAGACAGACAGACAGACAGACAGACAGAACAAGATAAGAATAATGTTTCATTTTAGTTTATGATCAAATGTGTCATGGTGCTTCCTTGTATTTTTTTGTTTTGTTTATGTGTATGAGAGAGAGAGAGAGAGAGAGAGAGAGAGAGAGAGAGAGAGACGATGGGTCAATGATATGGGTAATATGTATCTAATGCTCTAATAACAGATTTCAAGGAGAAAGGTACAGTATACTCCAGCATGAAACAATCCACGAGAATATATATAATAATAATAGTATCCGTTTTAGTTTCACTAGATTCCAGGGAAACTAGATTTTGCTACCGTTGATACACTTCTCTGTCTCCTTTCTTTCCGCACATAAACATTTCAAGTTAATGAAGATTGCTAATCAAGTTAATAAACTTTAGTGTTGTTAATAATAATAATAATAATAATAATAATAATAATAATAATAATAATAATACACAATACTGTACCTCGAATATAATCTGAGAATATCGTATTCTATGTCAAAGGTGGAAATAATATTGCGATATTTTTCCCTGAATAATTACGTTTCCTTTCCCAACATATTTATCATGGCACTTCCCAGGTATTTTTTATGTACCCTTAATGAGAATTTCATTCTTAGTCAGATTCATAACTAAAACATATTCACTTTCACTTTGGCCAGAACTGAACGTTGATGGGAAATGGTACGTCTCATTATGGTATTTATGGGGCGAGGGAAATCAAAGTTGAATAATCATGGTAGTAAAATGGAAAATGTCAGGTCATACTTTGCGCTATTAAGAACAAGCCACTCTTCAATATTTCGATGGGAATAACGCTGAATTGTCTCAAGGCGTCAGAGCTTCTATGAAGGAATAAGTGGAAACATGCAGTTGATGTTCACGAGAAATTGTTAACAGATTGTGGGTTGCTAATTGACCTTGAGATTTATCAGTAGAGAGAGAGAGAGAGAGAGATGCTGTTCGCTTCACCTATAACAAATTTCATCTTCATTCTCCTTCCACTCTCGTGAGATTTGGGAATGGCCGATAAATCTTACTATTGTATTTATTTCATATTTAATATTATACATCAAGTTCATAATTCTCAGCAATGGATAGCTTTCAACAGAGGCAGAAGAGACACAAAGGTGGAAGGAGTTTAAAAGAAAACGCAAGAGGGAAGTCATGTATATCATCCATCTCCATTCCACATTACATAAAGAACAATCAAAATCTCTTACAATTACAATCATAAATATATTTACATTTGAAGAAGTAAATCTTGTGAATTGTGAATAAATGACTTTCGTGAGATTATCTCTGTGGACTTTCATCACCTTTGGACTTCAAAGTCCTTTGGGAAACATAAGAGAGACGGATTTATAGGATATCCTGTTTGCAAAGTCCTTCACAGGAGAGAGACCAAAGATGGTCTCCAGCCTCAGGTCAGATTTCTCCTTCAGAAATCGGTTGAGAAAGAAAAACGTATCAACAGATTTGAAGGTATTTAAACCCACCCACTAACCAAACACACCGAACAATTTTGACGGAATCTATTGAACTGCAGAGCTAACCAATGACAACCTCTCTCTCTCTCTCTCTCTCTCTCTCTCTCTCTCTCTCTCTCTCTTCCTTCATTTCAGAATGGGATCAAGTAGTAGCTATTTAGGGCAACAATACACAAAGAAACAGCAATTGTGTTAAAAATGCCATGGGAAAAGTAGAATGAGAGAGGAAGTGATTGCGTTGCAATTATAACACGTTGGTGTCATAATGATAGACTAGCAGGGAATAGATGGGCAGCATGACCATATTCCACTGAGAAAACTGCATATATTTTACAGATAAAGACAACACATATATTCTTTTTTTACTGAAAGAATTTTTAAGATAAACCCACAGTATTTTGACATTGTATGTCGAAATACTGTTACGCCACCAACTTCTGTAATAAATCGGGATTGATACTGTTAGTTTGACCTTCTTTGAGAGTCTCTTCTATTGGATATGGGTCAGATTAAACCAGTGTTGATATAGAGAAAAGAATGGTACTTTCTCTGAAAGAGTGTCCATGTTTTTCCTTCCTCATTTTCTCCCTCAGAGTTAACTCTGCTTGCTTTCTCACCCGTTTATTTAGTTCAGGTGTCTGGGCGGTGTAGAACACGTAACAGTTCACATAGAGCATGCCGTTCTTCAATTTTTTGGTGTCTATATGTTCAAATTTCAAAGTTGTGCTCAAGTAGCCAGTTTCATTCATTTTGTTTTCTTCACTGGCAGGAAACAGCCTCCTCATTTTCTCCCAGGAAACTACTCTACGGAGTTCAGCAGCCTTGACCATAAGCGCATTATCAATCTTCTCTCAATACAAAATTGGTCATACTGTGTTTAAAACTCATTACTCAACATGTCAATTAAAGCACCAGTAATGGTACTCGTCAGTTTCAATTTTATATCACATTCAGATTGTGGCTTGAGAGTCAAAGAAAGGTTTCATATTTTGTGTGATGTCCTCAGAGAATAATAGCAAAGTTTCATTACAAATGGGAACTTCAAATCTGTTATTTATCAGTTAAAATCAAGCTAAACTTGTGCTCATAGCAGTTATGGCTTAAATATCTGGTTTATTGATTTCCAGATAAATTTTTCTCTATAGTGAATAAGGTCATTCATCATTGCAATTTTTGTGTCTGCAGCAAAGGTTGTTGTCGAATGTCACGTGACGTACCTCAGCCTCTTCATCAGTACATTTATTGCGCTTTTTCTTCGCTGTTCGACTTGAGAATTTAGCCTCTGAAAGCGTGGATTACGGTATATCAGAGCTGCTCACCACCGAACGACGTGAGTTTGTTTTCTGCCAGCAACAGCCAGGGTTTTTTTCGTGTTGCGCCCAGAATGTCAGACTTCCTCGTCATAAGCTGCAAATTTTTTCATTCTTTCACCACTTCTTTACTCACCACACAATAGTGCAATACATCTTCCAAGCCTCCACAGTAGCTCGTAGCAACTATGCCAACGCCGACAGTTTAGCAGAAAATTTCTTCTCTTTCAGCACAATCATGCATTCATCAGACCGTGAACGCGTTTGAGGCTTTTCTGAATTTCAGGCCAAGCACAGACAACAACATGAGACGCTAGAATGTTATTGGTTATCTGCACGCAACAGATGCAATCAGTATTTTCTGTATACCATGAAACCATCGTACTTCAGCCGCATCTGAACTTAAAAGCGAGTAAATTCAAAAGATTATCTTTTAAGCTTAAGAGAGAATTTGATATGTCATTTCAAAATGAAATATTATAATTTGATTAGCATTGCGTTACTTAGTTTGTTATCTTTCTTCACGTAACCTGACGAAGCAGCAGTGAAATTCTTTTGTCTCGAAATATACAGGTCGTACCATTTTAGCTGAATTCGTAAAAGTTTGAGTGCATTTTCATTTGCATCTCCGGGTAGGTCACCGCACAGCGCCGAGTAAACATTGCAGCCTGTAAAGTGGGAACAAACGCAGGTGCTTGAACAAACAACGCACCCAGCATCGTTCTTGACCAACAACCAGGTTCTGTCAGCAACATACTGCAGATTCATTTCCCACGAAGCCGAGCATGGAGTCCATCATTACGATCGAGCCATTGTGGTTTGTTTTGTCACTTTAGCTTATACTCTTTTTTTTAAATTGAAACACAGAGCTCGAACAAGGTGAGCGGTAAGTGTCTTAAATCAATGTCAGCCAGCATTTCACAGCCACGATACCTAGATACACACAGTTAATAGGCACAACACCGGGTCACCTAGCTGCACTCAGCGGCATTTCTCCTGCTCTCGTTCAAAGGGAAAAGCCACAGAGGCTGATCACTGTTGAAAGACGGAGATATACTTCTTGTGTGTGACTGTACACAATCACTTCTACAGTTGGCTGAGTCAGGCCCAGGCAGCTGTCTTCAATATTGCTGAAGTCACCTCGTCAGTCAGCTCACCGTGTGACGCCTGGCGCCAGCAGAGTTAAGTGCTGGTTTGCACCAAACATTACTATTTGATCACCAAACACAATCCCGATCTCTATTTAGCATTATTTATTCTATCGTAATAAAGTCAACCATGCCCTTATGGCATTATTTAATAGCACCGAGCAGTGACATCACTTGATTCATATGTTGGCAGCTGGATAAATATCGGTGTTATGTTGGCAGTTCAAAGTGTCGTTGGTTGCCTCGATTGAATACAAAGCAGGAAGCCACATTAATATATACATATATACATATGCTACATACATAGCATATATAACATCTTCATCTGTTTACGTTCAACATAAATTGTCTTGGTTCGTCAACGAAAGTGAAGTGGATGTTCAATGCAAGATATGAATGAAGCAGAAATCGCCATGAGATGAGTAGAATACAAGTGAAATCGCAGTCCATCGAAGTAGCAATCATCGCAACACCGTACAGAAGCGAAAATCATCGCACATACCGAAGGGTCACGCAACAAGCGCACCGAGCGAAAATCATCGGAAAGCGCAATGAGCGTTAACACGGTCGTTGATTAGCGGCAATCGTCATCGCGTATTGAAGCGGCATCACTAACACGCATAAATCAACGCACAAGCGCATCGATTGTCACCAGTGCATGAAAGCGGCAAAACAATGATAAGCGGTAATGAAGCGGTCAACGCAGAAGCGACCGAGTCGCAGCACCTTTCGCACGCAGCGGCACAGCGGCACCAGCCATTACGCAGTTTTCATACCACCATTTCATAGCAATGGCCACCGTTATTCGACGCAAAACACCGATATCGTTAGCCGGCAGGAATCACCAAAGAACGCCGTGCCGGGGCCGAGCCAGCATTAGCACGCGAAATATATATATATATATATATATATATATATATATATATATATATATATATTGAAACTTTATCAAGCTTCCCCAGAATAGCTCAAGTGGAAAGATCGAAATAAACAAGTAATTTGACCTTCTAATGAAAGTAAAAGAAAGAAAAAATAAATAAATAGTAACATAACGGACAACTAAATTATAGAAAAATATACACGATAAAATGAAATTACAAACAACGTAGAACCACTTCAATACACTTTGGTTAGGTGCACGAACTGTGATGATTTAAACACCTAGCTACTTCGATAAAAAAAGTTGATGGTTAGACGCACGCACACGAATTCGAGAGAAATCTCTGGAGTCTTTCCGAATACGCTTCGGAACTTGAAAACACAACGGGACCTCGTCCTTCGCTTTTCAGCAAAGATGCCAAAAATGGTGGCTTGCTAAAGAGCATCCAACGTCAAGATCTGAAGAAAACGAATCGTTAATCGCGCGACCGATCGTCTGTTGTCAAACCGCTATTGAACGTAAATATCTTACTCAGCAAATACTTGCATTCAGTTTTGATCGGGGTCTTGCTACTTTATCTGATTCCACCATTTATGGAAATCCTTCTTTGGTTATTTTATTTTCCAGCTCCATCTCCTCACGTTTTTTAATAGTTTTCAGAGCTATTCAAGTAATATATCCAGCGTATGGAATCGTATATCATCCAGTTAAATTTCATTATTTATGTCTCTAACATATAATAAATTTTCACTTACGCAGGCCCATTATCTATCATCTCTTCATTCTTTGATCGATTTGGCTATGAGCAAATCCGAAACATTTCACAAACATTTCCCTAACACTATTACGATTTATTATTTACTTTCCCTTAAAACTAATTTTCAACCGAATATTTCTGTTTATTTAATCTCTCTCTCTCTCTCTCTCCTCACTTTGTAAAACAGAATCATTGTGAATGAAATAGTTAACGTAGCCACCGCCCTAATTGCTGACAACCTTTCGTTATTAACAATTTCCTCTGAATAACGAGTTGAATTTCCATGTCAGAGTCAGTCATGATTTGTCTTCTTCAGGACGCTTTCATCCGCAGTATTTTTTCTTTCTCATGGGTATACAAAATAAACACACACACACACACACTCATATATATATATATATATATATATATATATATATATATATATATATATATATATATATATATATATATATAGAGAGAGAGAGAGAGAGAGAGAGAGAGAGAGAGAGAGAGAGAGAGATGACAAAACTCGAGTGTTAGATACAAGTCTTTAGTGTTGGCGTATGAAGCGGCCATTGCTAAATCTTTGATGAAATCCTTCAGAATAAAACTACAACAATGGCCGCTTCATACGCCAAAACTAAAGACTTGTATCTAATACTTTCGAGGATTTTGTTGCTTCTCCATCTTAACACTTCTAAAAAGAATGCTCTTTTCACCAAGTTCAAACTTCACTTCTATAGAGGAGATTTGGTTTCTAACCTCACAATCACACAAAATATTTACTAACAAATTCCTATGAAATCACTGCTCCTAGTCTTCCTCTTTAAATAAACATAAATTACTCCATATACCTAGTTCCCTTATACCCTCAACAATTCCGATGCTCTCAACATGTACAATGCTGTTAGACTAGGTGGAATAACCATTAAAGAAAGAATAAGCTTCATTTCGAGTTATTTTTCAGAGATAGTAGAACATTTTAACCAGATTATTCGTCTAAATTTGATCGACATTCAAAGTGGAAATGCGTAAATTCATATACTCTGAGTTACTGTTCAAACAGAAAGGCCCTGAACGCATTCTTTCAAGGATCTTGACAAACTTTTCATGTTAAAAGAAATTGATCAAAGATATAAATGATATACCCGGGAAAGTAAAAACAGCCTGTTTTAAGAAAAAATTGTTTTCAGGTCTCACAATATAAATGATATTTGTGTGGGCCCCAAACTGAATTGTTTCGCTTCCAGAATTTTCAAATTTTCGACTACAAATACTGACGGCACAAAATGAGGCTACACGACTAACTGGGCCCCTCCGGCAGTGAGGCTTTTCAAGCCTATACAGTCTCAGCCACCGCTCTTAACAGGTAGCGAGCAAATATCTCTTTGTATTTACACTCTTGAATCTATAATATTTCCCGACACTGCATATTGTTCATAGTTTTCGTTTTGCCGTTAGCTTAAGAATTGACTGTTACACCATGTAGCTGAATACCTTATCGACATATTAAGCAAGTTTTTAGATTGTAAAATTTTCAGATTTTATATTCGATTTTCAGATAGCCCTGGCGATGGGAATGGATTCCTATAACCTTGGTGTAAGTAAATTACAGCGTGATTGCCAGTCTTTTTGCCTCCTGTTCATAAAAAGGAAGACGAATTAATTACTAAAGTACAGATTACGAAGGCTGCAATATTAACAGCCCGAGTAGTCTGAAAATGTTACGACAAAAAGTTAGAATTGATCACGTTTCTGAAAATCAGGAGGCCAAAATGAGGTGGAGATAGAATAGAGAGAAGAGTGAAGGGAGAGTAAGATAACGATGGGACATAAAGAGGAAAATGATGTTTCTTATAGATGGAGCTGTTTTTCTATAGGGATACCAAATCCTTTTCCATTTTTTTTCTCAAGTTACTGATTATTCTGTTGGTTTTGAGTCTCTCTGGCTATTTTGAGAAACAGGCATCAAATTACCAGCAGAATTTAAGGTAAAATAGTTTCCCTTTTCAAAAACATGATGCGAAGCATTCCCTCTCTCTCTCTCTCTCTCTCTGTCTCTCTCTCTCTCTTCAAGAAAGATAAAATGAAAAACACGGACTGGACAACCAAAAATCTCCTACTCCTAAGAAATGAGTACTGGTTTTCCTTTGACTGAAGTGACTTTGGGACAGAATGACCGAAGACAACAAGACCATTCGAGGAACAAAATGACCTCATTCCACACAACTTTTTCCTTTTCGCTAACAGAGACGCTCCGCTGATTGTGTTCTTATTTCTTTCGCTTCTTTTCGGTGAAGTGGAAGACGGCGCAGTTATTGGAAGGAACGGGTAAAGAAAAGAATAAAGGAATAATGATTTATCTGCTTAATTTTATGGCTCAAATCTTAACTCTTCTAAGCCGATTTCTCTAGATACTTGGCAGTAGACGTAAGTCATACATGACATATGTTACATGTGCAGCTGGTTGTATGTTAAATACATTTCAATACGCTAAATCTACAGGAAACGCTGATGTCGAAGATGAATGAGTCATTAACATGGTAACGTAAAATTTAATCGCAAATTAAGCAAACAGATGCCCCCTTGAATTTATTATTTATACTAGCCCTTCATGTAACAGACTCTCTAATAAAACATGGTCTTCGTAATAAAAAAAAAATTAAAAGCACAATGATGATATTCTTCGTAGTAATTCTAATTATGATAGGAACATATGGGAAATTACGACTTATTACACAAAAAAAGATACAAAAGATTTATTTTCAAAACTAAGAAGCATGAGTGACTATTAGCGAAAATATGAACATGAAAAAATTACAAATCTGTGAGTATGGACGTGATTGACATCGCCAATAGAATATAATATCCGGCTTATATCATCTGTGGCATGGGTAACATCGACTACAAACTAATTTTCAAAAACGAGGACAGAATAAACCGGTTCTTGAAAACTTTGAAAGATAATAAAACTATTGACCAAACAACCTTCGAAAATCTTTATGTAACAGGCTCCTCATTAGGTGTTGTGTATGGCTTACCAAAAATACACAAGGAAGGTATCCCTTTGAGACCCATTCTTTCATCCTCCACTACACCAGGTTATAAAATAGCTGAATTCTTGACACTTATTAGAGAATTTTCCAAAATTAATATAATCTAACCAACTCTCTTGATTTCAAGAACAGTAAATTATGCCAGGACTCTGACCTAACCATGGCAAGCTTCGATATTGAAGAACTTTTCACTAGTATACCTGTGGAGGAAACTATGTGTTTTATTTTAGATATTATTTTTACAGAAGACGATACCATTTATAATGGTTTTGAATATGATGATTTTAGAAAATTGTTAGAATTAGCAGTGTGGGACACTGCTTTCATTTTTAATAGACATGCTTATTTGCAAATAGAGGGTGCAGGTATGGGCAACCCTCTGTTGCACATTCGCCAATATTTTTATGCTCAAATTTGAAAGGGAACTGCTGGACGATATTATTGCCCTTCATCTTTTAAACCACTTATTTATCGGAGGTATGTAGATGACATTTTTGCCTTGTTTAAAGATAGGCATCACAGTGAGTCCTCTTTACAATATGCTAACTCCAAACATCAAAACATTACATTCACCTACAAGTTCCTCGTTGGACGAGTTAGAAGAAAAAGGCCCGGAGTTTAGTCTCCAGCCAGCTAATGATGAATTACAGGAATTTATTTCCGGTGATAGAAATTCGTTCTCGGTATAATGGGTTCGATTCCACTACACTGTATGTCCCGTTGCTAGGTAACCAGTTGGTTCCTAACCACGCAAGATAGTCTAATCCTTCGGGCCAGCCCTAGGAGATCTGTTAATCAGCTCAGTGGTCTGGTTAAACTAAAGTATACTTAACTTTTACATTCACCTGTGAACTGGAAGAAAATGGACGATTAGCCTTTTTAAATTCAATGTTATTTTGTAAAGATAACCGTTTTAACATGGGCATCTACAGAAACCTACTTTTACCGGCCTTGGCCTGAATCTTTACAGTTTTTGTTTTTACAATTTTAAATTAAACGTTTTATCAACACTCCTCCACAGGGCTATAAACCTAACATCGAGTTGGAAACTATTCCATGGTGAAATAAAATATCTTGGGGAATTTTTTTTAATACCAACTGTTATCCATCGGACCTATTTTTTAAATATGTCTAGGAAACTATCAATAACTTTTTTCATCCACCTGGTGCCGTGCACTTAGCAGGGAAACTAAGATATTACGTCAGAATATCTTATATACATGATAGGAAGTTTTACCCTCTCTTAAGAAAATTTTAAATCACCACTTTCCAGCGGTTGATGCTAGATTCACTTGGGTGAGTTCTAGAACTATCGGTGGCATCCTAAAGCACAAAGAGAAGTTGCCCTTCTTGATGCAATCTGGTGTAGTGTATTTTATCTATTTAATTTGCCGATGTAATCAGAAAGTACGCGCCTGTTTCGGAAGGTGAGATGCGATGCTGATAAAGGTGTAAGTTACCGAACGGGCAGCAAATTATCAAGCCCAGAACAATCAAATATCAGGGGTCACGCCAGAATCTGTAAGGCAGACATAAATAATAATAACTTTAAGATCATTATGACATCACCAGATGAACACCACCTCCTCGTTCTTGAAAGTTTGGCAATTACGAAACTGATACCTTCACTTAACATCCATAACACCTCAGTACCTTTGTATGGTGTCCGGACATTTCGCTACTGGACCGTTCGTACCCGGACATTTCGTTACCGGACACTTCGCACTACTGGACAGTTCGTTACTAGGACCCTTTCGCTACTAGGACAATACGCTACCTCTATAATTATTTAAATACTGAATACCTTATTAATGTAATTATACCATCCATCTATCTTGTTTCATTTACGAACCACCAATTTCCCAAATTACTTAAATACGGAATACCTTGTTATTGTAATTTGCCTTCTATCCTTCTTATTTTATTTACCATCCCCAAGTCCTTTTTCAAGTTATTGAACTCTTAGACAGTCAAGATGTTGAGGACGACTGCATCCAGAAGAAAACAAATCAAGTTAGTGGATGATACTGAATTATATATATGATAAACAAAAGCAAAATAGTGACGGAACAAAATAATATTGATGTGAGAAAGTCTGAGATGTAGAGCAAGAGTGCACACAAACATACATGAGGAAATTGACGTGATAATAAAGGTAGTTGGTACGCATAATCATACTGCCGCAGCATCACTGTCAGTGCAAAATGTACCAAAACCGACTAAAAGAGAAAGCACTTGGAACCCGGGAGACCTCTCGTACTTTGCTTGCTACTGAATTGAAGAATTTGCATGAATGTGCTGCACCTGAAACTTCCTCTTTCTGCATCGAGTCTAAATATACACACACACACACACACACACACACACACACACACACACACACACACACATATATATATATATATATATATATATATATATATATATATATATATATATATATATATATATATATATATATATATATATATATATATATATATATATGTTGGTTTTAAAAGCAGAAAAGTAACTGTCCTCCAATCCCAAAAACACGGCATGGTTACGATTCCTGAAGAGTACGCCAAACTGAGTAATGGGTCGTTATTTCTGCAATATGACCAGCGGTGAAATGATCTTGAAAGGATTTTAGTATTTGCATCTGAAATGGGTTAAGGGATTTTAAATTTAAACACTTTAAAGTGTCGGCAGGCGATGGAACACTCAAGTGTTGTCCAATAATATACTACCAGTTATATACCTTGATTATTCAAAATAGAGACAAAATTGAGGCCATTTACAAACGCTTTTTTTCTATGATTAAAGAGCTTGTACAAAATTATGAGCCAGATCATATTGTGGTTGAATTTGAAAAAGCGCTCTTCAATTCTCTGAAGACTGTTTTTCATGTTTTTCATGAAACAAGGTTACCTGCTGTTTATTTCATTTAGCTCAGAATGTTTACAGACATATACTGTAGTTCAAGCTGGATATACAAGGAACGATACCATGAAGATTGACGACTTTAGTTTGAAGTGCGGTGTTTCGCAGCACTGGCATTTTTACCCAAAAACACGTTGTTGAAGGGTTTGAAGAGTTGAGTGATGATGATGAAATCCCAGAAGAAATTGTACTACTTCGTTACAAATTATATTGGTGGTGAATATATATATGGATTTAGGAGGAGAAGACCAGATCCCTGTTTCCTATAGATTTGTGGAATGTGAACGAAAGGACAATCAATGAAATGCCATGGACAATTAATATTTATAAAATTATTATTATTATTATTATTATTATTATTATTATTATTATTATTATTATTATTAACATGTATGTTACCATTAAAATAAAAAAATTGAATCCCCACCGATTCAGCAAACAAGGCAAATATAGCTTTTGGTATCGTATTGTCCTAGTAAAGCGAAGGATCCTAGTAACAAACTGTCCAGTAGCAAAGTTTCCGGTAACGAAATGTCCGGTACGAACGGTCCAGTAGCGAAATGCCCTAGCACCCTTTTTTGTATATAGCATAAAGCCACGTCACTATGGTCTTTGCCTCTTCTAGAGTTAGACTTTTCCGCCATCCTGACACGAACACCAGGGCTTTTGAGCAAGGTGTCTTATCGTTCTTTGAGATTTTTAACTTTATTCAGAAAAGTTTTAATTGTTTATAATTTTTTACGTTTTATGCTTTCTTTAAATGTGTATTGTATTAATGTAATATTTATTTTCTGTTTTATCCAGAAGATGAGCTTATGATCAAGAAACGTCGATTTAGTGAATAAAGAAACCATGTAATATGCCATGTCCTTCCTGTTTTCCGGCTTATACTTTATATATATATTTATATATATATATATATATATATATATATCCATATATGATAATATATTATATATATCTTATATATATATATAGCATTTTATATACACACTTTTTATCACAGACTTTTCCATGTTTCTCATGCAACAATTCTGAGTATTTCAAAGTAATTTCATTTGCTTTGTCATCACCAGTGACGAATTTTAAATTTGACCTATGGGAGAAATAAGTACGAACGATTGGGACCAGTCCTAATCCTGAAGCAGTTTGATACTCGCATATACTGTATATACAATAAATATAGTCGATATATTTTATTATCGATCTTATATAATATATATTATGGGATGATATATTAGAAAGGACCTCATTCAAACTTGATGGTATCTATTGGGTTTTTATTCAAAAGTTGACCAGACTGGTTGGATTAAGTCCATTTATCTTGTATCAGTACTGGATACTTGATAATGTGGATTGTTTGTCCAAGAAAGCTTCGTAACTTTTGAATAAAAACTCCATTAGATACCACATCCAGTTTGAATGATAGTCATTTTAGTAATTCTACTAATCCAGAACAATTGTGTATGTGATAAACCCATTAATATATCAAGATATATAGAGGTATTATATATATATATATATATATATATATGTATATATATATATATATATATATATATATATATATATATATATATATATATATATATATATATATATATATGTGTGTGTGTGTGTGTGTGTGTGTGTATGTATGTGTGCATGTGTGTCGAGGGAATCGAGTCTGATGAATGCTTTTTATAGTTGAATCTATAAAAAATAATCATTTAGTGATAATGAATTGGGATATTATATATGCTTACTGTGATTGTAATATAGACTTTCATTAACTTGCAGTAAAAATTGATGTTTATATAAATGATTTACTTATGAATATATAGATATATACATGTATATACAAACGTATATACATGTATATAAAATATTTTATATATATATATATATATATATATATATATATATACATTATGTCTAGTTATGTATATGTGTTCATCAGGATACTTTATAAGCTTTTATTTACCACAATACCATGTGGCTCAAAAGACAAACAAGAGGACAAACGCTCTTGATTTACCTCTTAATTACTGAGCCAAAGACAGAACCCTTTCACTTGAATATTCTCACAACACAACATTTGATTCGTATAATCAAGAGTCTACACATTCTAACTGTTTACACAATCTGCACAATATAGCCATCCATATACCTTTTGTTAATGCACTCTTGTATCTTTTCTTGATACATTCATGATCTTCTCGTGAATGAACCTGAAAACACTTGGATACAGTATTTCACCAGTTTCAGACACCATTATTTAAAAACTAATATTTATTATCTATTCAGATTTTCCTATATAATAGCTATTTTTCATATGATAATTCTATCCAAACTGATTTTTGTCTCCTATGTTAGATATGGCATTCTTTCTTCACTTCTGTAAAGTGAATTTGTTGGTTCAATTAACTTTTGCATATTCAGATTTTTTTTATAAGTTTTTCTAAAGCAGAATTGCAGATAATCTGCAGTTTTTCTTTGTTTTCATCTATTCGTTGATTCACTTCTGTCATCCTCCCAACAAATGTCATCCCTGGATTTTCGGTATACATTTTATAAGTTTACGTTTCCTTTCTTTAAACATCCACACCAACTTTATTTTTTTTTTTTTTACGTGCTTCAGTTTACTTTTTATAGCACTGACTTTTCACTTTCATATTTTACAAATACTAAAATTCTTTAGTCTGACACTGAGGCAGTGAACATTTTACAATTGGCTTTTGGGGAGGTAATGTTTTACCTTCTCGCAGCAGATATAGGAAAAATTAGGTGTGGAAAGTTATCAGTCATATAACATACTACGAATTATTTTCTAATATGGCAATGTGTAAAAAATCTGCTAAATATTGGAATATTTAATCTTTCCTATATACTCTTGACAAAACATTGATGGAACAATATGGAAACAAATAAAATAAAAATCATAAATAACCAATATTTGAAAACTAGCAGGCAATCATACATAGCAGGTAATCATACATATAAGTGCAATACTACAGTTCATATGCAATAAAAGGAAATCACATATTTTCATGTGCAAATGTAATTTAGTTTTCCTGGTCAGCCTACATGAGTTCTCAACATTATTCAGGACATAGAATCTACAATGCTAATCAGATGATTTACACGTAACTGATAATCATCTATCAAGTAAATTTTATTAGTTTTAACAGTATACCTATAATCCTTAGAGATCTTTTCTAGGATGTGTGAAAGAGACTTGTGGCCCATCAGTTAACCCAAGATAACGATTAAGGAGATAATTTGAGTTTATGGCTATTTTACTGGTAACTGAATGATCTTGCACACTCGAAATGAGGTTTAACCTTCTAAAAGGAGCTCTCTTCCTTTAAGATGCATAAAAATGTCGGTATTACATTTCTGAGCAGCAAACTATTCTCCTTTTGGTTATAATTTAGATCCATTCTTTTAATCAAAGGTGACATCATGCTTCTAATGGTATCATTGGTTTCTAATGAGTTGAAAGTGAAGTCATGAATTCACGCTTTCTTCTGCCTGCTAAAGAGATTCTAAAAGGAAATGTTTTTTTTAGAGGAAGAAAAATAGGCACGAGCTTTACGTTAAATAAAAAGAAAAATCCCATTCGAGTCAAATGGGAAGAAACACTTAAATTTAGACTTCTTTGCCTAAGAACTGAGTGAAACAGAATTTCCTCTTGTAAAATGTCAGAGAAACATCTATAGATTTATGCGATACAAGCAAATTCTACACACAAAATGACTACATATATTTAAGTGACAAACTGAAATTATGTTCACTTTAAGGTCTGCAGCAACATCCATTAATTTAAAGCACAAAGAAAAGTGTATATTTCCAGTTAGCACGCCAACGTTCCAGCATTACATGGGATGCATTATTTCTGCTAAGAGTAAAACAAACTATATCTAATTTTAAATATTTTCACAATGGTTCAGTTTGGTATTTCACAGTAATATACCAAAAATTAAAAAGAAGTTTAAATTTTTTTGAATTACGAACTTTAATGTATTCATTATGGAGCCAGGGATACCTAGCTTTGAAATACTGTTCTAGACTTTTCTCTGAAAACAAAAATCCTAACGCGATACCTGGGTCACGTAGGGTGAACTAACGCCGAATCTTCTGCCATTGTTCTGCTCAGCCTCCAGAAGGAGTGAGAGATCGAGACTACGTAGGCTGGTACTGAGGAGTTATTTTTAACCAATATGAAAGATAGGTTTGGGTGTTAGAAAATAGAAATTATTATTTAATTCGGTATTTGTTGCGACATGTCATTGCAGCCTAAGCTTTACATATGGAGCCTCACCTGAAGGTGGCAGTTGACAATTCTTTATCAGGTAAACGTGTGGAACGTTACCTCAATACCCCCAAGGATTTGCAAGGGTGTGAGCTGATGATGTACTCACTTTTATTATGATGTAGTTGACGATGGAGCTCACATCAGAGTTTTAATCGTTAGTGGAAGTCCCTAATCATGAAGGAACAAGAAAAACCTTGGGTTGTGTTGGAGAGGTTATAGGAGATCATTACAAACTCTGGGAGTTAAATTGAAAGCCCATCGATGTCCATCTATGGGTGTTGGTCATAATATCCAAAGAGGGGATGAAGTATGCCCACCCTCTTCGTCGACGCCAGTATTTTGAAAACTGATTTAATAAAAGTCCCAGTCTGAGGCCCTTATTTCCAACTAAAGTTCAAAAATTTTTATGCAGCTAGTTACCTTTGGTGACAAATGAGGGTTTTAATTCAATTGAGGAAATAACTTTTCAAAGTTCATTAACCATGTCCTTCTCATCCCAGTGACGTTGAGAGGTCCTCCGCTCCACACTGCTGCAAACTGGCCACTTGTTCCCCAGACAGCCTGCCAATCCTTGGTCTGATTGTACTAATTGGGTATTATTACCTGCACCTTGATAATGGGCCTTGCGGGATTTTTCATGGGAAAACGTTAATTTGAGAATAAATATGACTTCCTTGACCGTTAGTATTTTATTTATCTGCCGCTTCATTATATATATATATATATATATATATATATATATATATATATATATATATATATATATATCTACTCAAATATATATAGGATATAGCCCTTTTGTGTTATAACATCTATCCATTTTATCTATCTATCTATACATACATATAAATATATATATATATATATATATATTATATATATATATATATATATATATATATATATATATATATATTATTCTACAATTTTAGCATAAATTCTTATGAAAACTTGAATTTGTCATATCATTTAACAGTTTATTTATGTTGTACAGAATCGTAAATGTTATATAACTGCAGAATGTATTAACCCCATAGTTATGAAAAAAATTATTAGTTCATTATAAATTTGATCATCAAGTCAGGTCCTAATCGATGAGAAAATGAGACGTTTGGTCCTGCCAATTACTAGCATACCAAAACTTAACGAAAAACCTAGTACAAAATTATATCAAAGCTACTAACAAAGAAAATAAGTAGCATATCTTCCTGTAAAAGATATTTTAGTGACCAGCATTAAAGCTGTGAGATAGGCAAACAGTTTTCTTCACAATAAAACATATTTACCAATGTTCTTTCATTGCATAAATGTAATACTCGTATCCTGAAGAGCATTTTGTTTTTTCCTTACCATCTTTGTCCTTTCTCTTGCCAAAATACTAAAAAATTAGACCACTTTAGATTATGAGAAGGTAAATCAAACTGTACTGAGTAAGAGAGAAAAGAGAGAGAGTGAGAGAGAGAGAGAGAGAGAGAGAGAGATAGAGAGAGAGAGAGAGAAAGACTTTGATTAGAGAAAAATCCTCGGAACATCCAAGGAAATCTTCATTTCATCGATAAATATGTGGAAACAATGACGATAATCAATCAGCTAGTAAATTGTAATGTTCGTTGGACAAAGCAGCTCTATTTACAAACGGTACTGGATATTCGCATCGATGATTGCGTGGTTGCTTCCTGTGTGTTCAGGTTGGTCTTAATGGAATGTTTTGGTCACAAATAAGTCATGTTCCATTTAGTTTCTGACTCAGAATATCTCAATTTCATTCGATTAATTTCAGACAGCTCACTTACTGCGCTGAGGCTAGCTAACCTTCAAAAATATAATCTCTTAAGAGATAAAATTAACATTTATAAATCAGATTTTTGATCTAAAATTAGTAACTGGATAAGATTTGTGGATTAATGCTTAGAGGGAGAGAGAGAGAGAGAGAGAGAGAGAGAGAGAGAGAGAGACTTAGAGAAGAGAGAGAGACAGACCTTACAGACCTTACAATTCGTTCAGGTTGCCCCAGGTCCCTCAGTGTGAGTGCACCTTTGATGTCTACCAGAGAGTTGCTAACGCATCTTCCGGTATATTTTGCATCTTCCAGTCTTGGATGGTCTGGGATGCATCTTAGATATTTGTCGAGCTTATTCTTAAACACATCTACGCTCACTCCTGTTATGTTCCTCAGATGAGCTGGTAGCGCATTGAATAGACGCTGCATTATCGATGCTGGTGCGTGGTGGATTAATGTCCTGTGTGCTTTCCTTAATTTTCCTGGTATAGTTTTGGCACTATTAATCTACCTCTGCTTGCTCTTTTTGATAATTTTAGTTCCATGATGTTTTCAGTAATTCCTTCTATCTGTTTCCATGCTTGAATTACCATGTAGCGTTCTCTTCTCCTTTCAAGACTATATAAATTTAAATTGTAGTCTTTCCCAGTAGTCAAGGTCCTTAACTTCTTCTATTCTAGCTGTAAATGACCTTTGTACACTCTCTATTTGTGCAATATCCTTTTGGTAGTGTGGGTACCATATTATATTGCAATATTCAAATGGACTACGTACGTACGTTTTATAAAGCATAATCATGTGTTCAGCTTTTCTTGTTTTGAAGTGCCGGAACAACATTCCCATTTTTGCTTTGCATTTTGCCAATAAATTGCTATTTGATCATTGCATAACATATTCCTATTCAACATCACACCAAGGTCTTTAACTGCTTCCTTGTTTGTGATTGTCTCATTATTAGGTCCTTTATATGCATATAGCATTCCTACTTTATCACCATAGTTCATTGATTCAAATTTATCAGAGTTAAATACCATCCTATTTATCTCTGCCCATTTATATATTTTGTTTAGGTCTCTTTGTAACGAGTTCCTATCTTCATCACAAGCAATTTCTCTACTTATTCTTGTGTCATCTGCGAAACTTCTTACTACTGAGTCCTTAACATTACTGTCTATGTCTGCAATCATAATCACAAACAGCAATGCAGCTAACACCGTACCCTGTGGTACACCGGATATTACCGTAGCTTCATCCGATTTCTCATCGTTTGCAATCACTATCTGTTTTCTGTTTTGCAAAAATTCTTTTATCCATCTTCCTACTTTGTCAACAATGTTATGTTTTCTAATTTTTTTCGCTAATATATTATGATCTACCTTGTCAAAAGCTTTTGCAAAGTCTAGGTAAACCACATCTGTATCTTTTTCATTTATCATATTTTTATATATGCTTTCATGGTGGACTAACAGTTGGGTTTGTGTACTTTTCAGGTACAAAACCATGTTGTCTATATTGAACAATCTATTTTTCATTAAATGTTTCATTATATTTTTTTCATTACCCTTTCATATACTTTCATAATATGAGATGTCAGACTCACAGGCCTATAATTACTTGCCTCTAGTCTTGAACCACTTTTGAAAGTAGGAGTAATATATGCTAATTTATGCTCATCATAAATCTTGCCTGTATCTATACTTTGTCTTAATAATATTGCTAGTGGCTTTGCGATTGAATGAACCACTTTCTTTAACAATATGGCAGGTACTCCATCTGGTCCTGCTGCTGATCCATTTTTAATTTCATTAATAGCCTGCACAATATCGGCTTCTGTAATATCTATATCTGATAAGTATTCAGTATTTTTCATCTCTTATTTCTGTATCATTATCTTCATTGTCAATTCTAGGTGTAAATTCACTCTTATATCTTTCTGCTAATATGTTACATATTTCCTTTTTTCATTCGTTAATCGCCCTTCAATTCTTAGAGGGCCTATTTCTACTCTTATTTTATTCATCTTTTTGCATATGAATAAAAAATTTTAGGAGTTTTACTTGATATTTTGTAGTGTCATTTCTTCTAGGTTCCATTTTTCATTTTCTTTTGATTGTATAATCTTTTGTTCTGCATTTTCTATCTTACTTTTAGTTCCATCACTTTCCATGCATTCTTTTCTTTTGCAAGAGCTTTTTCCACTTTCTAATTTTCTGGAACAAGATCCTTCTGTCTCTTGGAATTCGTGACTGATGCTTACTTTTTTCTTCGGTATATATTTTCCACTATTTCCTCTAATATTTTATATAATATATCAGTATTTACCTGTATATCATCACTTACAAATATGTTTTCCCATTCTTTGTTTAATTCTTCATTTATTTTTGACCAATTTATATTCTTACTATAGAAATTGTATTTTCCATATCCTTCCCATTTTTTGTCTCTTGCTTTTCTTTGTTTTCGTATGTTCTGGAGCGGACTGTTAGTTCTATGACATTATGGTCCGAAATACTCGTGTTATATACTATTATTTCTTTAACATAGTTCACCTCATTCACAAATACTAGGTCTAAAATATTATCCTTTCTTGTTGGTAGGTGATTTATTTGCTGAATGTTATGTTCTAGTAGCATATCTAATAGCTTTTCAAATTGCCTCTTATCTTCTGCACTACTATTGCTCTTTTTTTTATATGTATAAATACAACCACAGTCTCCTATTCGTTCTTTCCATTCTACAAAAGGAAAGTTAAAGTCTCAGTTAGGAGTATAGTCCAGTCCTTGTGATTTCTACATATTTCATCCAATTTTTCAATTATTATGTCAAACTCTTTAGTATTAGGGTCTATATATTACAATGTTCACTAATTTTTCAGATTCAAATTCTACCGCTATTAATTCACATTCTGTGTTACTATATTTCTCACAGATTTTTCCTTGATTGGCATCTCTCCCATATATCATGGTTCCCCCTTGATTTCTATTTTTTCTATCTGATCTATAAGTTTGGAAACCCTTTATCTGGTCATCATTACCAGTCTCTTGGGAATACCAGGTTTCACTTATATTCAATATTTCTATTTTTTCATTTTAGGTTAGTTTCTTCTAAGAACTCTATCTTTCTTTTGAGTTACTCGAAACTAGACCCTGCGCGTTCATCACTATGATGGTTTGCATATTATCTCCATTATCTAATATGGGTAATAATAAGGATTTTCCATGTCTCTTTCCTGTTCTGATATGTTGATCTTTTTCATTTCCAGAAATTCGTACATTAAAAAATCCAACTTTTCCATTATATTTGTTCTTCCAGCTTCATATTTATTCACTTTGTGCATAAACCTGCACTTATCTCCATAAGAGCACCATCCCCTAGCATCATAGGGACCAATTTCAATTTCATGACCATAATCTGGAAATATTACTGATACTCAGTATCAAATATATTCGAAAGTAAAAAAAAAAAAAAATGGAGCGTAATACGTAGTAGGAATCAAGTCCATCATATACTGTAGAATATTAACCATTTTACCATTAATAATCATGTCAAATATATTTTTGGATGCCGGGCATGTATGTGCTTGTTCGCTTACGATTATACTGGAGTCTATCTGTGTGTTGGGAATTAAGTATCTATTAATAATTTATGTATCTAATAATCATTCATTGAAATTCTTTTCCAGTCTGCCAGTGGTAGAAATTACAGCAAATGCAGAACTCTTCTACATTTACTATTTTAGATACTTTATTTGTTTCCCACTCTGTCGGACATATCTTGGGATTTTAGCCTGCACCACTTTTAACCAATGCAAAAACACTTTAAAGGAAGAAGAACTTTATAGATTTTCTTTTTTTTTTTTCTTGTTTTGTCAGTAGGAAGCTGGCTCTAAAGTTCGAAATCAGAGATTTTATTTTGATTTATCGCCTTGTTAAGTAAAAAAAAAAAAAAAAAAAAAAAAAACAATGAAAACCGGTGTGTATGATAGTTTAGCGTTGATCCATAACAATGAAATATGTTCTTTGATTTAAATCTGTACTTTAAATTCTCTCTCTTCAGTCTTATTTTTTCTTTTTACGGAATCCTGACTTCAGGTGGCCTCTTCTTCACCTTCTTCATACCATGCACTCTAACACAATTAGTAAGATTAATTACAGGTTTATACTGATAATAATCATAGGATAAAAGCAATTATAATAATTTTTATTTTTCTTCTTCAACAGCAACAACAACAACCCGTTCAACATACAGCTTTCGCGATTCATGTGAGACTTTAAGGCTAGAGTTCGAATCCTTGCTATAGTTATTGCTGTTATCCTATATAAAGGTGTCAGTAATACCAAATGCATAATCAATTTGATATCAATAATTTATATGTATTTTCTTTGATGGAATATATATGATTTATGTAGATTTTCTTTATAATCTTTTGATAATATATATATATATATATATATATATTTTCATTATATATTATATAGATTTATAGTTTGAAGAATCGTATCCTTTCAATATATCTATGAATATATATATATATATATATATATATATATTCATCTATATATAATATATATAAATTTATCTGCTTGCCAATTCATCATATATATATATCGCCGATATAATAAGGTTTCTCCATATCTTACTATTATACTATATATATCATATTTATATATATATTATCGAAAATATATATGTATATATAAGTATCATATATATCTAATATGATATTAAGCTAATATATATAGTTATATATATATAGCTATATATATTCGCTAATATGTATGTTTGTATGTATATATGTAGATTATATAAGACCATTCATATTAAATTCGACAACCGGTTTATTAACGACAGCTTTATATAGGATAACATTTTTAACCATAACAAGGACTTGTTTTATTTTGCGTTAAAGTCACCCAATCGCGAAGGCTGTATGTTGAACGGGTTGTTGTTGCTGCTGTTGAAATAATAATAATCATTATAGTTGCTTTTATCTTATGATTTTTATCACTATAAACTTGTAATTAATCTTACTAATTGCTGCTATAATATTCGTAAAAAGAAAAAAGTTTGTGCTTTAATTTAAAGCATAGATTTAAATTAAAGTATATTTCATTGTTATGTGATCAACGCTAAGCTATCATACACACCGTTTTCTTTTTTTTTTTTTTACTTTAACGGCTGTAAGCAGCACTTCTCTGATTTCGTTACATTATTTTTTAGAGCCGACTTCCTTAGGTGATAAATGGCCATAGAACTTGTTTCATATGAAGTTCTTTCTCAACCCACTGTGATCTTCCACCAATCTAGCTGTTGTTGTCTTTCATGGTATACTAAGTAATACCATTCTTACTCTGTCAACTTTACCTATTCCTTTTGAATCTTTTAGTCTCCGTAATATATATATATATATATATATATATATATAGGTATATATATATATATATATATATATATATATCATATATATGCTATATATATATATTGCGGGTATATATAGGTTTCTGACTTCTCTTGGATTGACCCTAGGTGGTCTCAGGTCCGAAAGCAAGGGCGTTACTGCTGGTCACTAGGCCCTTCAGAGACCTGGGTCTCCACCGGTGTGTCAGAAATTTCTTGGCTTGTTCCACACGTGGTTGTGTGGCGGATGAAGACCGGCCATATATATATATATATATATATATATACCTTCCGGCCGTTGCGGTCTATATATATAATATATATATATATATCTTGGCCCCAGTATATAGGTGGTGTGGCGGATATATATATATATATATATATATTATATAGCTATATATATATTGGGTATATATATATATATATTATATATATATATATATATATATATATATATATATATTATATATATATATATATATATATATATATATATATATATACCCTATATATATATATATATATATATATATATATATAAATTACGATGATTAAATGATTCAAAAGGCATAGGTCCGGTGTTGACAGAGCCCTAAATATTATGCTCACCCTTGGTATTACTTAGTATACCATTTTTGAGCGGCAGCTAGACTGGAGTGGGAGGATCATAGTGGGTTGGGAAATACAAAAATATAAGCAGATGAACTGCTTGTCATAAAACGGTTTGAAAATGGAGAAAATCAAACTGTGGTCAATATGGACTTAGGCAAAGCTTATGTTATAAATAACAGAACGACAACGGTGCTGTTAAAGAAAATATAGTGTATAGAACATAAGTTGTTGAATGAAAATAAAAGTTTTCTGATACAGCAAAGCATATATCATAATAAGTAAATGGTTGAATGACTGGTCTGGTTAAAAAATGGATCTGAAAAAATTTAGTATATTTGCCAGTGGGTGTTTGATCTTTATTGATGGAGCAATGTTATAAGTCACAGAAAGAATATCAGATGAAAGTGCAAAGTTGTTGGGTAAGAAACGAAGCATGAGTGGAATGTGGAACTGCTGATGTTTGCAGAAGATATGTTTGCAGAAGATAAATTATGAATACTGAAACAATCTTCAGAAACTAATGAAATGGTGCGAGAAGCATATGCGAGGAATGGAAGTTGAAAGTAAATATAAACCAATGTAAGGCTGCATGGTAAAATGGACACCAGAAAGACTGAGTTATGGAAGTTCATATGCATGGTGCATTAATGGAACCACTTCGTTTGTATAGGTATCTGGAAACGGATGCACCACCTGATGACAGCATAAGACACAAGCCATGTTACAAAGTAAGTAAAGCTAGTTAGATACCATAGTGTACGCAGACTGGGAATGTTTATGGAAGCCAAGAAAAGAATACACTTGTGGGTTCTTTCAGCTGCGTTTCAGGTTAAATGCAAATGGAAGAAAAAATCTTGAAAATATTGAGGTTAATTGTTTTCTTAGTTAATATGCCGTAAGAATTGAATGAATGAGAAATGTGCATAAAGATTAAAGAGGAGAAAAATGAGAACAATAGAGAACAGTAAACTGGACGAAAGTGCATAGTTTTGAAGCAACGGGAGGGTGGAGAAGGGAAGACCTAAGAAGTGCTTGATAGATGAAGTTAGAGAGTCAGAAAATCGAGGGCCTTAATACCCTCGCCCCATCCCCCAATAAAAAGAGACATTGCGTGCAGGTTAGATTTTGTGAATGTTGTGTAAAGTGCTGATGATCAGCCTACTGTGTACACGCATGAACGGCTAACTTTATGCAAGTTTTCCGTGCAAGGATTTAGTCGTGTTTCAGCAGTTAAACAATGAATGCGGCGATGACGAATATCTTTGTTTGTCTCCGGAACCCTCCCCTAGTTAGAGAAACCGGCTTTACGCTAAAAGCGGATTCGTTATGGTTTTGCCGGATTATTTTCGATTTAGCTTTATTATTTTAATCCGCTTTCAAGGCTGTCATAACGGCAATTAATAAAAACAAGGAGAAGAGCTTATCCTAACATTTTTTTATGCAATCTTATTTTAAAAAACAATAACAAAATTATATCTATATTGTTTTATATTGTTTGCATCATACTGTTAGAACGATGTAATCCTATGTGATTCCTCCTTGATGAACAAATATCGGCTTTGCAGTATTAATGTTCCAATACGAGTGAATATAAGTGTTAGAACTACATATCACAATAAAACAGATGAGAAAATGAAATATTATTGGTGAAATATAGTTCCATTTTTAGCGAGTGTTTTTGTTTTTGTTATGAGAAGAAATGATTTCCTTACTACCATTCTGGATGACTTTTGAACAACGCGTTGATGCCAAGACAGTTTTACACACTTGCTATGGATGTACATGGAACCACCCTCCTACGTCCGAAACCCCTAATAGAACATAGTTCATCGGGTGTGGGTCATTTTCATCAATAATTCAAAGCAAATGTAAGACTAGAAAGACATGAATCTTCCTATAACATAAATAATTCAGGCTAAGATGTTAACTACAGCTCTGTTGTCATGAGTAATAGTTTCTTAGGTATTGGTGAAATTGATGTAGATATCGTATTTGTCAGTAACAAACAAAGGACCATGAATCAGACTTCTTATTTCTTTTTCTTCGTTTATTCAGAAATTTACTTCAGATGGTCAGGATTTTAATGAAACGCCTGAGTAATGGGTTGCAGAATCGATCCCAAGATTTCTTCACCTACGGGTTGAATTATTGGACAAGATGACACAGTGGCGACTTGATATGTGGCCGAAATGGCTGTGGACGAGATGGCTCAGTGACGACTTTGTATGTGGCCAAAATGGCTGTGGACGAGATGGCTCAGTGACTACTTTGTATGTGGCCAAAATGGCTGTGGACGAGATGGCTCAGTGACTACTTTGTATGTGGCCAAAATGGCTGTGGACGAGATGGCTCAGTGACGACTTTGTATGTGGCCAAAATGGCTGTGGACGAGATGGCTCAGTGACTACTTTGTACGTGGCCAAAATGGCTGTGGACGAGATGGGTCAGTGACTACTTTGTATGTGGCCAAAATGGCTGTGGACAAGATGACTCAGTGACGACTTGATATGTGGCCAAAACGGCTGTGGACGAGATGACTCAGTGACAACTTGATATGTGGCTGAAATGGATATGGTCAAGATGACTCAATGGCTGTGGACGAGATGACTCAATGAAGATTTGATAAGTGGCCAAAATGGCTGTGGTCAAGATGACTCAGTGACGACTTGGTATGTGGCCGATATGGCTGTGGTCAAGATGACTCAGTGAAGACTTGATATGTGGCCAAAATGACTATGATTAAGATGACTCAGTGAGGACATGATATGTGGGCAAAATGGCTGTGGTCAAGATGACTCAATGAAGACTTGATATATGGCTGAAATGGCTGTGGGCAAGTTGACTCACTGAAGATTTGATATGTGGCTTGGGTCAAGATGACTCAGTGAAGACTTGATATGTGGCCAAAATGGTTATGGTCAAAATGACTCAGTGTCGACTTGACATGTGGCCAAAAATGACTCATTGACGACTTGATATGCGGACGAAATGGCTGTGGACAAGATGAATCAGTGACACTGATATGTGGCCAAAATAGATATGGTCAAGATGACTCAGTGACGACTTGATATGCTGCCGAAATGGCTGTGGACAGGATGACTCAGTGACGACTTGATATGAGGCCAAATTGGCTGTAATCGAGATGACTTAGTGACGACTTGATATGTAGCCGAAATGACTGTGGTCAAGATGGCTCAGTGACGACTTGATATGTGGCCATAATGGCTGTGGACGAGATGACTCAGTGACATCTTGATGTGTGGCTGAAATGGCTATGGTCAAGATGACTCAATGGCTGTAGATGAGATGACTCAAAAAAAGACTTGATATGTGGCCGAAATGGCTGTGGTCAAGATGACTGTGAAGACTTGATATGTGGCCAAAATAGTGTCGGCGGCGGCTCCTCTTCACTTGGTCGTATCGGTGGTGTGGCAGGTCGGGTAGAGCGGCCAGAAGCCCCCCAACTACTGGTCGCTCGCCCTTCCCGCCCATTGCGCGTCTCCAGGTGTCGGCGGCGGCTCCTCTTGGCTTGGTCGTATCGGTGGTGTGGCAGGTCGGGTGGAGCGGCCAGCAGCCCCCCAACTGCTGGTCGCTTGCCCTTCCCGCCCATTGCGCGTCTCCAGGTGTCGGCGGCGGCTCCTCTTGGCTTGGTCCTGTATCGGTGGTGTGGCAGGTCGGGTGGAGCGCCAGAAGCCCCCAACTGCTGGTCGCTCGCCCTTCCCGACCGTTGCGCGTCTCCAGGTGTCGGCGGCGGCTCCTCTTGGCTTGGTCGTATCGGTGGTGTGGCAGGTCGGGTGGACCGGCCAACAACCCCCAACTGCTGGTCGCTCGCCCTTCCCGCCAGTTGCGCGTCCAGGTGTCGGCGGCGCCAGGTGTCGGCGGCGGCTCCTCTTGGCTTGGTTGTATCGGTGGTGTGGCAGGTCAGGTGGAGCGGCCAGCAGCCCCCCAACTGCTGTCGCTCGCCCTTCCCACCCCGCGCGCGTCTCCAGGTGTCGGCGGCGGCTCCTCTTGGCTTGGTCGTAACGGTGGTGTGGCAGGTCGGGTGGAGCGGCCAACAACCCCCCAACTGCTGGCCGCTCGCCCTTCCCACCCGTTGCACGTCTCCAGGTGTCAGCGGCGGCTCCTATTGGCTTGGTCGTATCGGTGTTGTGGCAGGTAGGGTGGAGCGGCCAGCAGCCCCCCAACTGCTGGTCGCTCGCCCTTCCCGCCCGTTGCGCATTTCCAGGTGTCGGCGGCGTCTCCTCTTGGCTTGGTCGTATCGGTGGTGTGAAAGGTCGGGTGGAGCGGCCAGAAGCCCCCCAACTGCTGGTCGCTCGCCCTTTCCGCCCGTTGCGCGTCTCCAGGTGTCCGCGGCGGCTCCTGTTGGCTTGGTCGTATCGCTGGTGTGGCAGGTCGGGTGGAGCGGCCAGAAGCCCCCAAACTGCTTGTCGCTCGCCCTTCCCGGCCGTTGCGCATCTCCAGGTGTTGGCTGCGGCTCCTCTTGGCTTGGTCGTATCGGTGGTGTGGCAGGTCGGGTGGAGCGGCCAGCAGCCCCCCAACTTCTGGTCGCCGCCCTTCCCGCCTGTTGCGCTCCTCCAGGTGTCGGCGGCAGCTCCTCTTGGCTTGGTCGTATCGGTGGTGTGGCGGATCGGGTGGAGCGGCCAGCAGCCCCCCAACTGCTGGTCGCTCGCCCATCCCACCCGTTGTGCGTCTCCAGGTGTCGGCGGCGGCTCCTCTTGGCTTGGTCGTATTGGTGGTGTGGCAGCGGCTCCTCTTGGCTTGGTCGTATCGGTGGTGTGGCAGGTTGGGTGGAGCGGCCAGCAGCCCCCCAACTGCTGGTCACTCGCCCTTCCCTCCCGTTGTGCGTCTCCAGGTGTCGGCGGCGGCTCCTCTTGGCTTGGTTGTATCGGTGGTATGGCAGGTCGGGTGGAGCGGCCAGCAGCCCCCCAACTGCTGGTCGCTCGCCCTTCCCACCAGTTGCGCATCTCCAGGTGTCGGCGTCGGCTCCTCTTGGCTTGGTCGTATCGGTGGTGTGGCAGGTCGGGTGGAGCGGCCAGCAGCCCCCCAACTGCTGGTCGTTCGCCCTTCCAGCCTGTTGCGCGTCTCCAGGTGTCGGCGGCGGCTCCTCTTGGCTTTGTCGTATCGGTGGTGTGGCGGGTCGGGTGGAACGGCCAGCAGCCCCCAACTGCTGGTCGCTCACCGCCCTTCCCGCCCGTTGCTCGTCTCCAGGTGTCGGCGGGAGCTCCTCTTGGCTTGGTCGTATTGGTGGTGTGGCGGGTCGGGTGGAGCGGCCAGCAGCCCCCCAACTGCTGGTCGCTTGCCCTTCCCGCCCGTTGCGCGTCTATAGGTGTCGGCAGTGGCTCCTCTTGGCTTGGTCGTATCGGTGGTGTTGTGGGTCGGGTGGGTGGCCAGCAGCCCCCAACTGCTGGTCGCCTCGCCCTTCCCGCCCGTTGCGCGTTGCGCGTCTCCAGGTTTCGGCAGCGGCTCCTCTTGGCTTGGTCGTATCGGTGGTGTTGCGGGTCGGGTGGAGCGGCCAGCAGCCCCCCAACTGCTGGTCGCTCGCCCTTCCCTCCCGTTGCGCGTCTCCAGGTGTCGGCGGTGGCTCCTCTTGGCTTGGTCGTATCGGTGGTGTGGCGGGTCGGTGGAGCGGCCAGCAGCCCCCCAACTGCTGGTCGCCGCCCTTCCCGCCCGTTGTCGTCTCCAGGTGTCGCGGCAGCTCCTCTTGCCTTGGTCGTGTCGGTGGTGTTGCGGGTCGGGTGGAGCGGCCAGCAGCCCTCAACTGCTGGTCGCTCGCCCTTCCGCCCGTTGTGCGTCTCCAGGTGTCGGCAGCGGCTCTCTTGGCTTGGTAGTATCGGTGGTGTGGCGGGTCGGGTGGGCGGCCAGCAGCCCCCAACTGCTGGTCGCTCTCCCTTCCCCGCCCGTTGCGCGTCTCCAGGTGTCGCGGCGGCTCCTCTTGGCTTCGTCGTATCGGTGGTGTGGCGGGTCGGGTGGGAGCGGCTAGCAGCCCCCAACTGCTGGTCGCTCGCCCTTCCCGCCTGTTCGCGGCGTCTCCAGGTGTCGGCGGCGACTCCTCTTGGCTTGGTCGTATCGGTGGTGTGGCGGGTCGGGTGGAGCGGCCAGCAGCCCCCCAACTGCTGGTCGCTCGCCCTTCCCACCCGTTGAGCGTCTACAAGTGTCGGCGGCGGCTCCTCTTGGCTTGGTCGTATCGGTGGTGTGGCGGGTCGGGTGGAGCAGCCAGCAGCCCCCCAACTGCTGGTTGCTCGCCCTTCCCGCCCTTTGCGCGTCTCCAGGTGTCGTCGGCGGCTCCTCTTGGCTTGGTCGTATCGGTGGTGTGGCAGGTCGGGTGGAGCGGCCAGCAACCCCCAACTGCTGGTCGCTCGCCTTTCCCGCCAGTTGCGGGTCCAGGTGTCGTCGGCGCCAGGTGTCGGCGGCGGCTCCGCTTGGCTTGGTTGTATCGGTGGTGTGGCAGGTCGGGTGGAGCGGCCAGCAACCCCCAACTGCTGGTCGCTCGCCCTTCCCGCCAGTTGCGGGTCCAGGTGTCGGCGGCGCCAGGTGTCGGCGGCGGCTCCTCTTGGCTTGGTTGTATCGGTGGTGTGGAGGTCGGGTGGAGCGGCCAACAGCCCCCCAACTGCTGGCCGCTCGCCCTTCCCACCGTTGCACGTCTCCAGGTGTCAGCGGCGGCTCCTATTGGCTTGGTCGTATCGGTGTTGTGGCGGGTCGGGTGGAGCGGCCAGCAGCCCCAACTGCTGGTCGCCGCCCTTCCCGCCCCGTTGCGGCGTCTCCAGGTGTCGGCGGCGTCTCCTCTTGGCTTGGTCGTATCGGTGGTGTTGCGGGTCGGGTGGAGCGGCCAGCAGCCCCCCAACTGCTGGTCGCTCGCCCTTCCCTCCCGTTGCCGGCGTCTCCAGGTGTCGGCGGGCGGCTCCTCTTGGCTTGGTCGTATCGGTGGTGTGGCGGGTCGGGTGGAACGCCAGCAGCCCCCAACTGCTGGTCGCCGCCCTTCCCGCCCGTTTGCACGTCCCCAGGTGTCGGCGGCAGCTCCTCTTGCCTTGGTCGTGTCGGTGGTGTTGCGGGTCGGGTGGAGCGGCCAGCAGCCCTCAACTGCTGGTCGCCGCCCTTCCCGCCCGTTGGGCGTCTCCAGGTGTCGGCAGCGGCTCCTCTTGGCTTGGTAGTATCGTCCCGGTGGTGTGTGGCGGGTCGGGTGGAGCGGCCAGCAGCCCCCAACTACTGGTCGCCGCCCTTCCGCCCGTTGTGCGTCTCCAGGTGTCGGCGCCGGCTCATCTTGGCTTAGTCGTATCGGTGGTGTGGCGGGTAGGGTGGAGTGGCCAGCAGCCCCCCAACTGCTGGTCGCTCGCCCTTCCCGCCCGTTGCGCGTCTGCAGGTGTCGGCGGCGGCTCCTCTTGGCTTGGTCGTATCGGTGGAGTTGTGGGTCGGGTGGAGTGGCCAGCAGCCCCCAACTGCTGGTCGCTCACCCTTCCCGCCCGTTGCACGTCCCCAGGTTTCGCAGCGGCTCCTCTTGGCTTGGTCGTATCGGTGGTGTTGCGGTCGGGTGGAGCGCCAGCAGCCCCCAACTGCTGGTCGCTCGCCCTTCCCGCCCGTTGCGTGTCTCCAGGTGTCGGCGGCGGCTCCTCTTGGCTTGGTCGTATCTGTGGTGTGGCGGGTCGAATGGAGCGGCCAGCAGCCCCCCAACTGCTGGTCGCTCTCCCTTCCCGCCCGTTGCGCATCTCCAGGTGTCGGCGGCAGCTCCTCTTGCCTTGGTCGTGTCGGTGGTGTTGCGGGTCGGGTGGAGCAGCCAGCAGCCCCCCAACTGCTGGTCGCTCGCCCTTCCCGCCCGTTGAGGGTCTCCAGGTGTCGGCAGCGGCTCCTCTTGGCTTGGTAGTATCGGTGGTGTGGCGGGTCGGGTGGAGCGGCCAGCAGCCCCCCAACTGCTGGTCGCTCGCCCTTCCCGCCCATTGTGCGTCTCCAGGTGTCGGCGTCGGCTGCTCTTGGCTTGGTCGTATCGGTGGTGTGGCGGGTAGGTGGAGCGGCCAGCAGCCCCCAACTGCTGGTCGCCGCCCTTCCCGCCCGTTGCACGTCTGCAGGTGTCGGCGGCGGCTCCTCTTGGCTTGGTCGTATCGGTGGTGTGGCGGGTCGGGTGGAGCGGCCAGCAGCCCCCAACTGCTGGTCGCTCGCCCTTCTTGCCCGCGCGTCTCCAGGTGTTGGCGGCGGCTCCTCTTGGCTTCGTCGTATCGGTGCTGTGGCAGGTCGGGTGGAGCGGCCAGCAGCCCCCAACTGCTGGTCGCCGCCCTTCCCGCCCGTTGAGCGTCTACAAGTGTCGTGGCGGCTCCTCTTGGCTTGGTAGTATCGGTGGTGTGGCGGGTCGGGTGGAGCAGCCAGCAGCCCCCCAACTGCTGGTTGCTCGCCCTTCCCGCCCGTTGCTCGTCTCCAGGTGTCGTCGGCGGCTCCTCTTGGCTTGGTCGTATCGGTGGTGGTGTGGCAGGTCGGGTGGAGCGGCCAGCAACCCCAACTGCTGGTCGCCGCCCTTCCCGCCAGTTGCGCGGTCCAGGTGTCGGCGGCGCCAGGTGTCGGCGGCGCTCCTCTTGGCTTGGTTGTATCGGTGGTGTGGCAGGTCGGGTGGAGCGGCCAGCAACCCCCAACTGCTGGTCGCTCGTCCTTCCCGCCAGTTGCTGGTCCAGGTGTTGGCGGCGCCAGGTGTCGTGGCGCTCCTCTTGGCTTGGTTGTATCGGTGGTGTGGGAGGTCGGGTGGAGCGGCCAACAGCCCCCCAACTGCTGGCCGCTCGCCCTTCCCACCCGTTGCACGTCTCCAGGTGTCAGCGGCGGCTCCTATTGGCTTGGTCGTATCGGTGTTGTGGCAGGTCGGGTGGAGCGGCCAGCAGCCCCCCAACTGCTGGTCGCTCGCCCTTCCCGCCAGTTGCGGGTCCAGGTGTCGGCGGCGCCAGGTGTCGGCGGCGGCTCCTCTTGGCTTGGTTGTATCGGTGGTGTGGCAGGTCGGGTGGAGCGGCCAGCAACCCCCAACTGCTGGTCGCTCGTCCTTCCCGCCAGTTGCTGGTCCAGGTGTCGGGCGGCGCCAGGTGTCGGTGGCGGCTCCTCTTGGCTTGGTTGTATCGGTGGTGTGGGAGGTCGGGTGGAGCGGCCAACAGCCCCCAACTGCTGGCCGCCGCCCTTCCCACCCGTTGCACGTCTCCAGGTGTCAGCGGCGGCTCTTCTTGGCTTGGTCGTGGTCGGTGTTGTGGCAGGTGGGTGGAGCGCCAGCAGCCCCCAACTGCTGGTCGCCGCCCTTCCCGCCCGTTGCGTGTCTCCAGGTGTCGGCGGCGTCTCCTCTTGGCTTGGTCGATCGGTGGTGTGAAAGGTCGGGTGGAGCGGCCAGCAGCCCCAACTGCTGGTCGCTCGCCCTTCCCGCCCGCTGCGCGTCTCCAGGTGTCGTCGGCGCTCTCTTGGCTTGGTCGTATCAGTGTTGTGGCAGGTCGGGTGGAGCGGCCAGAAGCCCCAAACTGCTGGTCGCTCGACCTTTCCGCCCGCTGCGCGTCTCCAGGAGTCCGCGGCGTCTCCTCTTGGTTTGGTCGTATCGGTGGTGTGGCAGGTCGGGTGGAACGGCCAGAAGCCCCGCAACTGCTTGTCGCTCGCCCTTCCCGCCCGTTGAGCATCTCCAGGTGTTGGCTGCGGCTCCTCTTGGCTTGGTCGTATCGGTGGTGTGGCAGGTCGGGTGGAGCGGCCAGAAACCCCGCAACTACTGGTCGCTCGCCCTTCCCACCCGTTGCGCATCTCCAGGTGTCGGCGGCGGCTCCACTTGGCTTAGTCGTATCGGTGGTGTGGCAGGTCGGGTGGAGCGCCAGCTGCCCCCAACTTCTGGTCGCTCGCCCTTCCCGCCTGTTGCGCGTCTCCAGGTGTCGGCGGCGGCTCCTCTTGGCTTGGTCGTATCGGTGGTATGGCGGATCGGGTGGAGCGGCCAGCAGCCCCCCAACTGCTGGTCGCTCGCCCATCCCACCCGTTGTGCGTCTCCAGGTGGCGGCGGCGGCGGCTCCTCTTGGCTTGGTCGTATTGGTGGTGTGGCAGCGGCTCCTCTTGGCTTGGTCGTATCGGTGGTGTGGCAGGTCGGGTGGAGCGGCCAGCAGCCCCCAAACTACTGGTCGCTCACCCTTCCCTCCCGTTGTGCGCTCCAGGTGCCAGCGCGGCTCCTCTTGGCTTGGTTGTATCGGTGGTGTGACAGGTCGGGTGGAGCGGCCAGCAGCCCCCAACTGCTGGTCGCCGCCCTTCCCGGACCGTTGCGGCGTCTCCAGGTGTCGGCGGTGGCTCCTCTTGGCTTGGTCGTATCGGTGGTGTGGCAGGTCGGGTGGAGCGGCCAGCAGCCCTCAACTGCTGGTCGCCGCCCTTCCCGCCTGTTGCGCGTTCCAGATGTCGGCGTCGGTTCCTCTTTCCTTGGTTGTATCGGTGGTGTGGCAGGTTGGTTGGAGCGCCAGCAGCCCTCAACTGCTGGTCACTCGCTCTTCCCGCCGCTGCGCGTCTCCAGGTGCTGGCGGCGCTCCTCTGGCTTGGTCGTATCGGTGGTGTGGCAGGTCGGGTGGAGCAGCCAGCATCCCCCCAACTACTAGTCGCTCGCCCTTGCCGCCCGCCAGCGTCTCCAGGTGTCGGCGGCGGCTCCTCTGGCTTAGTCGTATTGGTGGTGTGGCAGCGGCTCCTCTTGGCTTGGTCGTATCGGTGGTGTGGCAGGTTGCGGAGCGGGCCAGCAGCCCCAAATGCTGGTCGCCTCCTTCCCGCCCGTTGTGCGTCTCCAGGTGTCGGCGGCGGCTCCTCTTGGCTTGGTTGTATCGGTGGTGTGGCAGGTCGGGTGGAGCGGCCAGCAGCCCCCCAACTGCTGGTCATTCGCCCTTCCCGCCAATTGCGCGTCACCAGGTGTCGGCGCCGGCTCCTCTTGGCTTGGTCGTATCGGTGGTGTGGCAGGTCGGGTGGAGCGCCAGCAGCCCCCAACTGCTGGTCGCCGCCCTTCCCGCCGTTGCGCGTCTCCAGGTGTCGGCGCGTCTCCTCTGGCTTGGTCGTATCGGTGGTGTGGCAGGTCGGGTAGAGCGCCAGCAGCCTCAACTGCTGGTCGCCGCCCTTCCCGCCCGTGCGTGTCTCCAGGTGTCGGCGGTGGCTCCTCTTGGCTTGGTCCTATCCGGGTGGTGTTGTGGGTCGGGTGGAGTGGCCAGCAGCCCCCAACTGCTGGTCGCCGCCCTTCCCGCCCGCTGCGCGTCTCCAGGTTTCCCGCAGCGGCTCCTCTTGGCTTGGTCGTATCAGTGGTGTTGCCGGTCGGGTGGAGCGGCCAGCAGCCCCCAACTGCTGGTCGCCGCCCTTCCCGCCCGTTGCGCGTCTCCAGGTGTCGGGCGGCGGCTCCTCTGGCTTGGTCGATCGGTGTTGTGGCGGGTCGGGTGGAGCGGCCAGCAGCCCCAACTGCTGGTCGCCGCCCTTCCCGCCCGCTGCGCGTCTCCAGGTGTCGGCGGCAGCTCCTCTTGCCTTGGTCGTGTCGGTGGTGTTGCGGGTCAGGTGGAGCGGCCAGCAGCCCCCCAACTGCTGCTCGCTCGCCCTTCCAGCCCGTTGTGCGTCTCCAGGTGTCGGCGGCGGCTCCTCTTGGCTTGGTAGTATCGGTGGTGTGGCGGGTCGGGTGGAGCGCCAGCAGCCCTCAACTGCTGGTCGCTCGCCCTTCCCCGCCGTTGTGCATCTCCAGGTGTCGGCGCCGGCTCCTCTTGGCTTGGTCGTATCGGTGACGTGGCGGGTAGGGTGGATCGCCAGCAGCCCCCAACTGCTGGTCGCTCGCCCATCCCGCCCCTGCGCGTCTCCAGGTGTCGGCGGCGGCTCCTCTTGGCTTGGTCGTATCGGTGGTGTGGCGGGTCGGGTGGAGCGCCAGCAGCCCCCAACTGCTGGTCGCTCGCCCTTCCCGCCCGTTGCGCGTCTCCAGGTGTCGGCGGCGGCTCCTCTTGGCTCGGTCGTATCGGTGGTGTGGCGGGTCGGGTGGAGCGCCAGCAGCCCCCAACTGCTGGTCGCTCTCCCTTCCCGCCCGTTGCGCGTCTCCAGGTGTTGGCGGCGGCTCCTCTTGGCTTGGTCGGATCGGTGGTGTGGCGGGTCGGGTGGAGCGGCCAGCAGCCCCCCAACTGCTGGTCGCCGCCCTTCCCGCCGTTGCGAGTCTCCGCGTCGGCGGCGGCTCCTCTTGGCTTGGTCGTATCGGTGGTGTGGCAGGTCGGGTGGAGCGGCCAGCATCCCCCGAACTACTGGTCACTGTAGTCCTGATTCCTCGTCCGTCGCTGGTTCGACCCCACGGGACGGTGGACTTATTATCAACTAAAAATTCCCCTTCGGTAACATATATGAAAATATATTATTTCCGAGGTAGAGTGAATTGATATTAAAGGACGTTTGTAGCTTTCTGATTGTATATGAATCACGGTGATGTGATAAATAGTCATAATATGGCTACGATGCGACAAACGCACTACACGGTCAACATGGCAGAGGTGGGTGGACATCGTCTCCAAACGCAAAACACCTGAGTTCGACGGGTGGGTTGATGGGAGATGTTATTCACTTATACCTCTCTTGTGGCCGATTTCGTTAGTGCGTCACTGTAGTCCTGATTCCTCGTCCGTCGCTGGTTCGACCACGGGACGGTGGACTTATTATCAACTAAAAATTCCCCTTCGGTAACATATATGAAAATATATTATTTCCGAGGTAGAGTGAATTGGATATTAAAGGACGTTTGTAGCTTTCTGATTGTATATGAATCACGGTGATGTGATAAATAGTCATAATATGGCTACGTGCGACAAACGCACTACACGGTCAACATGGCAGAGGTGGGTGGACATCGTCTCCAAACGCAAAACACCTGAGTTCGACGGGTGGGTTGATGGGAGATGTTATTCACTTATACCTCTCTTGTGGCGATTTCATTAGTGCGTCACTGTAGTCCTGATTCCTCGTCCGTCGCTGGTTCGACCCCACGGACGGTGGACTTATTATCAACTAAAATTCCCCTTCGGTAACATATATGAAAATATATTATTTCCGAGGTAGAGTGAATTGATATTAAAGGACGTTTGTAGCTTTCTGATTGTATATGAATCACGGTGATGTGATAAATAGTCATAATATGGCTACGTGCGACAAAACGCACTACACGGTCAACATGGCAGAGGTGGTGGACATCGTCTCCAAACGTAAAACACCTGAGTTCGACGGGTGGGTTGATGGGAGATGTTATTCACTTATACCTCTCTTGTGGCCGATTTCGTTAGTGCGTCACTGTAGTTCTGATTCCTCGTCCGTCGCTGGTTCGACTTTCACGGGACGGTGGACTTATTATCAACTAAAAATTCCCCTTCGGTAACATATATGAAAATATATTATTTCCGAGGTAGAGTGAATTGGATATTAAAGGACGTTTGTAGCTTTCTGATTGTATATGAATCACGGTGATGTGATAAATAGTCATAATATGGCTACGTGCGACAAACGCACTACACGGTCAACATGGCAGAGGTGGGTGGACATCGTCTCCAAACGCAAAACACCTGAGTTCGACGGGTGGGTTGATGGGAGATGTTATTCACTTATACCTCTCTTGTGGCCAATTTCGTTAGTGCATCACTGTAGTCCTGATTCCTCGTCCGTCGCTGGTTCGACCCCACGGGACGGTGGACTTATTATCAACTAAAAATTCCCCTTCGGTAACATATATGAAAATATATTATTTCCGAGGTAGAGTGAATTGGATATTAAAGGACGTTTGTAGCTTTCTGATTGTATATGAATCACGGTGATGTGATAAATAGTCATATATATATATATATATATATATATATATATATATATATATATATATATATATATATATATATATATATATATATATATATATATATATATATATATATATATATATATGTACACACATATATATGTATATGCATATGTATATATATATATATATATATATATATATATATATATATATATATATATATATATATATATATATATATATACATACATATATATATATATATATATATATATATATATATATATATATATATATATATATATATATATATATATATATATATATATATATGTATATATATATATATAATTATATATATATATATATATATATATATATATATATATATATATATATATATATATATACATATACAGTATATATATATGTGTGTGTGTGCGTGTGTTCTTATGGGCACTGGGCTTAACCTGGTGACTGAATTCACGTAAGATGACCAACCAGTGGCATGAGTGTGCAATGGCATCCAATGCAACATTCCTCTGTCTCATTAATAAGCCCTCCTTTTACCCACTCTGTGTGCTGCTGTATCTCTGTGCTTTTAGGCTAAAACAAAACTTATAATGTTTTTAATATGAGTGAAAATGTAAAACTTAATAATTGATTCAATATACTTAAATCTACTTGACACCTACTCAAACCACGTATCAACTCTACGACCAGTCCACTTTTCATTGAATATTCTCCTTATAAGCTTCCCTACTTATTTCTATGTCTAGGATTTATGAATCATATACCAACAGGAAGGCTTCCAGTTCCAAATAGCCCTTAGTGCTTCTACGAAGGAATCAACAATTAGAACAGGAAGTCCTGGTATACAGGGAAAAAGATCAAAATGCTATGAGATCTGTCATAGAGTGTAACAGTTAACGAATTTAAATAACTTTCTACATTCTGAAGCAATATTAAGATTTGATTGTTAAGTATGAATTTACACCTTCCAGGTTTTCCCCTAAAATTCTAAGTTATAGTATTTTTTATTTCTTTTTAATGATATTTTGTATATTTTTTTAACGTTATTAGTAACATCATTCAACGAATGCTGAACAAACACTTCCAAAATTATGCAGAATTAAAATGCACATAAAAGTGGAATTCTGAAGGCATATTGTTAAATATATAACAACAAATTTAACTCTTAATCCCTATTATAATTATAATTAAAATCATTATTATTGTTGCAAGTTTTATTTAGTATGGGAATATCTTAATTACGAAGTATTCTCCCCAGCAAACGGAGGTTATTTTGGTATGCACCAGAAAGCGACCGAAAATGAAGTCTTCCGTTTTTGCGGTTTTCCTTTTTCTTGTCAGTTAATTGAAATCGCATGTTTCAACATCTCCCTCGGGCAATCGAAGAGAGAGAGAGAGAGAGAGAGAGAGAGAGAGAGAGAGAGAGAGAGAGAGAGAGAGAGAGAGACTCCCCGAATTCCAGAGACATTTCGCGAGGAGCAGAATTCCTTTTGTTATACTGTTTTGTTTTGTTTCAAATGGTGACTATTTTACCAGTAAGCTATACCCAAATTTTCTCCTTATTTTCTTTTGCATTGTTTCAATATTCCTAACTTCGATTTATTTACTTTGCATTTTAGTATAGTCAATTAGTGGGATGTCAATTATGATACTAAATATATACTGAATACGAACAATGGTGCAGGAAGAAAAACAACGTAAATATTTTGAAAGTGTATGACGTTATTTCCTATAAAATCTGCGTATTTTTAATTCAGAAATTATTATTATTATTATTATTATTATTATTATTATTATTATTATTATTAGCAGTAGTAGTAGTAGTAGTAGTAGTAGTAGTAGTAGTAGTAGTAGTAGTAGTATCATAAAAATTTGTATTTCAAATTCTAAGTTAAATGAAAGCATCATTGTTAATCTTTCCCAATATCCACTTCTTTTTTATCTGGTAATAATCTAATACTTTGTGTAATCGTGTATTCAACATAAAGTATATTTTATTTATATTATTTTAGGACATTCATTCCTGTAGATCATTCTTCCGTAAATTTAAGGCAAATAAAATTGCAGCTTTTATTCAAGATTTTGGGAATATGACAGTGCCAACTCCATTCTTCAATCATTCAACCAAACTGTGCTATAGAAGTTGTTTTCTCCGCTGTAACCACAGTGACATTAAAAATAGTAGTAGTAGTAGTAGTAGTAGTTTCAATAAAAGAAGAGCAACAGGTAGTTTATTCCTGCAATTCTTCCTTCTTTTCTTCCCCCAGACTCCACTAAAGGATTTTTAGTATTTCACTTGGGAAAGAATCTTATGTTTTCAGCCACATAAGTTGTATGCAATTTTAGTAATCAGAATTGTCTTTAGGTTTAATTGGTGTTCGCTCGCTACAGATGTAGTATGATGTTTTTTCAAAATGACGCTATTTCCCTTTGGCAAGAGGTCGTTGCCAAGGAAAGATAAGACAACTTTCACTGGCCCAATTATACTTTAGCTGCTGGATCATGGGCGAACGCTGATGGAATCTATTTTTGTAGGCGCTTTTTATCCTATTCCATCAAACTTCATTCTTTCTACAAAAAAAAAAAAAAACTCTGATCCATCATTTTATTTATACTAACCCTTTGATGTCTTTCTATCTCTGCAGTTCAGATCCTTCAATTTTTCTTACGTCAAATGTGCTACGTAAACAATTAAATTCTACAAAGTTTACATGCTTCCATTTGGATTCAAAATTTGTGCTTCCCTTGAATTTAGGAAAGAAGTGGCAACACTCTTTTCATACACTCTCTTCTTGGCTTCCTTACTACCTCCTATCATTCTTGCTTCACGTTTTCTTTGACCCGCCACTTCCTTCATTCTACCTTCTTCCCAAACATTTACTCCCAAATATCTGTATAGAATAGGATCGAATATAAAATTTAGGCCAAAAGCCAAGCGCTGGGACTTGTGAGGTCATTCAGCGCTGAAACTGAAATTAACAGTAAGAGGGTTTGAAAGGTGTAACAAGAGGAGAACCTCACAGTTGCACTATGAATCGTTTGTCAGGAGTTGGCGGAAAGTAAGAAAAAAGAAAGATTTATGAATGGAGATATAATAATAGGAATGAAAGGGGCCGAAGGGACGCTGCAGAGAACCTTAATTAATGCCTACAGTGCGCCGCATGAGGTGCACTGACGGCACTACCCCTTACGGAGAAATATCTGTATAAAGTTCCAGATTCTATTATTCCACTATCAATATTAACGTTCACTGCTCCATCTTTCTGGTAATATTTTCGGTCATACTGGTGTGTTCGAAAATAGTGGTGACTACAAAGCTGCCAAAATGTTGGATTGCCTGTTGCTTGCTATTCCGCAGTGCCACTGATGTCGAAACGTTACTGGTCCAACAGAAGCGTATATTATTATCATTTTTATTTAAAGGCATTCGGACATGTATCCTTTCTGTTATTCTAACAGCATTTTATTTTTCAGATAACATCTTTTAAGTTTAAACAATCACCTTCGACAAGTCTTCTGGTCAAAATTAATGATAATTGTAAATAAAAGTCAATTTCTAATTTCTGCATGAATAAAACACTGCACCTCTATAACATACTGACAACCTGTCTCACAGAAAGATACCGAATTTTATCAGTTCTCCCCCCCCCTCCCTTTGTTTTTACTAAGGGCAAAAATATGGCCGACGAATATCTATTTCTACTGGAATGTGTCCCTAAGGATCATAATTTTTCAGTAACTGGAAACACTGACATGGTTGAAATAAAAAAGCTAGGCATGTTATTATTAGTTTCTATAAAAGAAACCTATTGAGATGGCTTTGTCTATCCGCCCGCACTTTTTTTGTCAGCCCTCAGATCTTCAGAACTATTGAACTGCAAACTAGTACTGTGTGTTGATCATCCACCCTCCAGTCATCAAACATACCAAATTGCAGCCCTCTAGCCTCAGTAGTTTTTATTTTATTCAAGGTTCAAGTTAGCCATGATCGTTCGTCTGGCAACGCTATAGGACATGCCACCACCGGGTCGTAGCTGAAAGTTTCATGGGCCGCGGCTCATACAGCATTATACCGAGACCACCGAAAGATAGATCTATTTTCGCCGGCCTTGATTATACGCTGTACGGAAAACTTGATTGCGCCGAAGAAACTTCGGCGCATGTTTGGTCTTCAAGTTCTTCAGGGAATCTAGTGGTCACCCAGACATCATTTAAAGACGGCTTCTTTGAATCTCCCGTGGTGGCTGCCGCCCGTGTGTTTTCATTGTTGCCATCTTTTAGGTCTTGTTATTTGAGTTTGATTAATGGCAGGGAAATCCGACATGTAAATGTCTATGCTACAATTTAGGGCCACGTGTGATTCCCTACCACACTTATAACATGTCTTTTTTTTTACCATTATATACAGTGGACAATTTATATCTACATATAATGATGGACGATGGGATGTTTGACTTAATATTCATTTTCCCTGTTCTACACCATTAGAAATACCCTTCGCTATGCCATAAAAGTAAATTGTAGTAAAAACGTCGTCTTACATGTTCAAGGGGGCAGGTCTCACCGAAACGAAGGTCAGATTGCTGCTTAAATTTACCATTTTGATGGTTTATCTCTGTTCAGTATCGATGACCTTGTCCTCATATTTGATAACAATGGTTGTCTTATCATTTAACTTCACAATAATCCTGTTATTCAACATATGTTGATAACCAGCAATCTCGGACGTGTTAATTCCTCATTTCCCAAAATGGATGCAAACTTGTGGGATGGATAACATGAAAACTTTATTTCAAAGGAATTAATCCTCTTTATAATTCCGTTCATTTTGGAAATAAACCTAAGCGCAAACAGCTTTGGCATCGAGTCTCAGAGAACAGTGTCAGGTAGACAGGTCCGGCCTCTGAGGAAGCTGAGCTCGTAGTCACGCCATGTCTTTAATAAACCATCTTAAAAGACTTCTGGGATATGCCTCCTTCTTCTCCCATTTAGATATTCGTTCTAGTCTTTAGCAACTACCACGTACTGCATTATGTGTGTGTGTGTGTAATAAATATATATATATTTAGGTTTTGTGTTTGTTCCCCTGAAACAATCACAAGGTGTTGATTGTTCTCCTGTTCAGTCTTGCCACGCTGGCAGGATTGTTGATGTGTGAGGAGTTGGGCCGGACGTCATCAGTCAGTTTCTAGGAATTGAGCAGTTAGTATTTTGCTTGTAGAGAGTCAATTATGAGAAGCTCTTCAGGTATGATTTACCTGTTAGCAAGGGAGTTCATTCTTCATCTGTAACATTGTCATCATCGGTGATTTCGACGAGAATGTTGGAGGACAATCCCATCCTTGTGCCTGTGGGGCCATCATCTCCATTCGCAGCTTATTGCTGTTTCGACAGTCCAACCGAGTGCGGCTGTCTGTCTGGCACTGTCCCTGTAATCCACTTGGTTTGAGCGTTGTGAGAAATGATGAGTATTTAACACTGCATTTATGTTGGTGTTTTTTGCTGTTTCCGTTTTTAAAATGATTAACTGACGCTGGAAAAGCCTTTGTTTATTTATGATGCTTTTGAACTGATTAATATTTACTTATTGAGTTGATTTTGTATTTTTGAGTCTATTTAATGTTTATGGTGTTTATTATGTTGTTCCTATGTCATTTATGTTATTCTCATTTATGTATTTACTTTCGAAACTGACTCATTTGTAATAAATGTATATAACTGTAGGATCTGTAAACAAGAAATTAGCTTTAAGGTTACCTTGGGTGTTAATTTGCTCCTTCCTCCTTTGTCTGTTATTTCTACTGTCTGATTTTCTCGTTCCAGTCTTATTGTTTTTTTTTAATTTTTCTTTTGAACCTTAAGAACCAAGTGCCGGTGTTTTTGGCTGTTTCCATTTTGAAAATGATTAACTGACTCTGGAAAAGCCATTGTCCATTTATGATGCTTTTGAACTGATTAATATTTACTTACTGAGTTGATTTTGTATGTTTGAGTCTATTTAATGTTTATGGTGTTTATTATGTTGTTCCTATGTCATTCATGCTATGTTCATTTATGTATAGACTTTTGCAACTGACTCATCTGTCTAAAATGTATATAATTGTAAGATTTGTAAATAATAAATTACTCCTTCCTCTTTTGACTGTTATTTCTACTGCCCGATTTTCTAGTTCCAATCTTATTGTTTTTTTTATTTTTCTTTAGAACCTTAAAAACCAAGTGACGGTTCATGACATGGCAACCTTGCCAGGATTGATTCTGTTATTTTTGGTGTTTTATGTAGTGATTGAGCTGTGTATAAAAAAAAAATTGTTTTTCTTTGTGGTGGGGAAGTCTTACGTTTTGTGGTTCTTCCCCTGAAACAATCGGAGTGTTGACTGTTCTGTCCAGTCTTGCCATGCTGGCAGGATTCTTGACGTGTGAGGAGTTGGGCTGGACGTCATCAGTCAGTTTCTAGGAATCGAGCAGTTAGTATCTTGCTCGTAGGGAGTCAGTTATGGAGCAGCTTTTCAGATATGATTTACCTGTTAGCAAGGGAGTTTATTCTTCATCTGTAACTTTGTCATCATTGGTGACTTCGACGAGAAAGTTGGAGAACGATCCCGTCCTTATGGCTGCAGAGGCATCGTCTCCATTCACAGCTTATTGCTGTTTCAAC